>NC_056737.1:1182013653-1182076153 GCF_019279795.1 Protopterus annectens
TGATTGTAAAATGTGCCGGTTTTTTCAAAAGCAGTCTCAATATCTTGTAAATCCTTGGTAACATTGAATGTACTCACATTGCTAGTATCGTCCATACTGCTTTCAATATTGGGCTCAAAGTCTAAAAACTGATTGTCATTGCCGGTCACACAAACATGAAAACGTTCCGAGAACCGGTTGGTTCTCTCCTGTACTGGTGGTACGTATGGCAATTCAATGTTCTGAATACTAACGTTCGCCATCCTCCTTAGGTGCTTCACCGACAAAAAATAGTAAAGTATAAGCACAAATCCAATGCAGCGTAGCACTCCAACGGAGACGGGAACAAGCGTAAAGAATATAAAGTAACAGATTCCAAACACCATATACGCTCTTCCCTGACGGCAATGAAACGTAGTAAAATTCCTCAAAAATACTTGGCAACAGACAAAGCTGAAGGTAGATTTAAAAGCTTTATTTGATACAAAGTGAGCACTTTCGCCAACAGGCTTCCTCAGACTTATGAAAAACACAATCATGCAAACATTTAAAAAGCCCACCTTGGGCTGTGATTGGTTACACATTCTGTCTCAAGACCGCATTATAATTATATATAAAGTTTCTAGAAATTTATTTATACAAAGTGTTTATACATACTTGTTCAGTTTCAAAACTGAGTGTGTCTCAAGTTATAATATTTCTGACATTGCGGTTTGCAAAGACATAGAAGATGTAGTACCTAGCACTTTAATTATAATGCGGTCTTGAGACAGAATGTGTAACCAATCACAGCCCAAGGTGGGCTTTCTAAATGTTTGCATGACTGTGTTTTTCATAAGTCTGAGGAAGCCTGTTGGCGAAAGCGCTCACTTTGTATCAAATAAATCTTTTAAATCTACCTTCAGCTTTGTCTGTTGCCAAGTATTTTTGAGGAATTTTACTACGTTTCATTGCCGTCAGGGAAGAGCGTATATGGTGTTTGGAATCTGTTACTTTATATTCTTTACGCTTGTTCCCGTCTCCGTTGGAGTGCTACGCTGCATTGGATTTGTAGTTATAAATATATGTCTATGCAGGGTTTATCATAAAGTTAAGGCATGAGAGTAAATTTTAATCATATGGACTGAAGCCTGAGAACCCCTCTGAAATGGATTTTCCTAAACATTTTTAATTAAGGTCTCCAGTTTCAAAAAAATTTTGCTTCCGTTGGCCTAGAGTGGCAGGACTAATATCGTAAAATAACCGATTTCTAGGGCATAATTACTTACCTCTAGTCTAGGTAACTCTAGTAGATTCAAACAGGAGCATGTGTTGCATCATCTGAGAGTGTTATGTGGGATATTTTATTTGACAACTACACTTAGTTTAACTTAATAATGACTATTGTTTACCAGTCCAGGAGTAAAGTTCATGCTTCACATAAATAATAGCTCAAAAGCTGGGGAGTAAAATACTCAGCACTCTACTCAGATCTCCCCAGCACACAAAGATATATCAGCAGCAGTGAGGTGCAGTGAATTAGAGAGGAGATGACTGTTCCGGTAAAATGATCCTAGTTTTGTCTCTTTTGCTGTGGATTTATATGTATTCACTTTCTCCCTTTTGGACAATGACTGAAACACCAGGTGACAACACTGTTCACCAGCAAATAGCAGACTCTGTCTAACCTGTAATGTTTGGATGGCTTTAGTGAAGTTGCTTAGTATATAAATATAATTAAATCTTTGCACTTTCACTTCTGCATCCTGGGATTTGAATCAATCCAACCCAAACCTAATAAATTTACTGCATATCCGTAAATTAAACAGGACTAGAGCCACCGATTCCAGGGACCTAAATATGGCCTGCAAACTGAATAGGATGTGCTGGAGGGACAGATTTGTCTCCCAGTGCCTGCTGTCTCTTTGGAATAGACTGGCAGTTCCTGTGAAGCAGAACACCTCCATGACACTGTTGAAAAGGAACCCGGATAAGTGGATGGGGCACCATAAATTCTTAGCAGGGATAGCATCCATAACCCTTCTGGACATGGGCAGTCATTACTAAATGCAATCCTGGGTACTGACTAGAGTTTCATTGGTATTACATTGGGATGAAACACCTAGGCTTGAAATGACCTCCAGGTTGATAGCTTAGTAACCTTCGATGATCCTATGGTTTCTTATAAAGTGGTACTACATACCGTTCCTCACCTGACAAACTATTTGAGAAGGTTCTGTTTGTAATTATTCAGGTGTTTAACTTTCCCATACCTCTCAGCTGTCCAGATTTTTGCCTCATATTTGTGGTCTACTTCTCATAGAAATGTATTTTGCTGATAAATCACCAGCAAATTATTGAGGACTGAAGTCAGAAAATAATGGCAGACATTTGAGTTTCAGAAGTCATACCCTTCAGAAGTTTGTAAGAGCAACATTTTAATAGTGTCCCTATTTTTGGGCCTGTGTCCCCCATTATTTGTGGCTTTGTTCAGATTTCTTCCTCTAAAAGGAATGAGAGGTACGAGATACTTTCCCAAAGCAGCAAGACCGGAATGCCCTTTGCAGAGCAGTGGCAGGACAGCTGTTTTGATATGTAATGCATCTGCCATCTGCTGGCTGAGAAATGATTTGCAGTTTCCTGCATGCAGGTAACTTACTTACTGCACCTTTCACAACTTCTTTGGGTGAACTTAACTCAGCGCCCCTTTTTACTCATCATACTCAAACCTGACAACCTAAATCAAAAGGAATGATGTGTGTACATGTAAAATGCTTCATTATTATCACATTATGATTTAATCAGGAAAACTGTGGTCACCTCTCAACTGTTCAGAATCCTATAGAATATCCAAAGGTTTTACTATATTTTGGTCTGTTATCATACAACGTGTGGTTATAACAAATTTTTGAGGATTAATGTCACTAAATAATGACATATGTTTTAGTTTTGAATTTCCTGCAGAAAATGCATAGTAATGCAAAACAAGTTATTTTAGCAACTTGCTAGATTTATAGGAACAATATTTAAAATCTGCCCCTGATTTTGAGTGTTAGCCCCCTACCCCGCCCTTTGTTTTTGGATTTGTTCAGAATTCTTGCACTAAATGGTTAAGCGGTATGTGTCTTAGTGAGTTCCCTAGTCATTTTATGTTTTGAACTTGTTGCAAACTGTGGTTGAGAGGATAAAAAATAAGACCCCACTTAAGTTTAAGGATTGTGGGTATTTCCATTACATATGCAAGCTGTGTAGCCATTTAATGCATGCGCAGAGTATGTTCTTCTGTTTTATTTATGATAAAAAAAGTCTTAGAAATGACTATTTATTTATCCTAAGCCTGTCGGTATACTTCCTTTTTATATCGAATGAGATCCGATACAACGAATGCTGTAACATAACTTGGCATTCTTGCAGCTACAGACAGCCTAGACGTTAGCCACGGTGTTTTCAGTAATAGTGTTTTTGAATGTAGCAATCCTTACTTCATTTAGATGGATCACTTCTCCTGGATGAGCCCTCTTTATTTTTAACGTTTTTCTTTAATTTTTTTTTCTTATCAATCAAGTAAAGTTATGACCACTGTCTGTTTAAGTGACTTGTTCACAGTCACACGGTATACAAGTGGAAATTGATCAGACTTACACACGTGTAATGGAATTGCCTTTTTCCTTACTTCTTGTTACAACAGGAAATTCAATAACAGATTATATCCTTAATATTCCATCTGCCTTGTATTCCTTTGGAGATACATTGAAGTCAGGATTAAGGATACTGACACTGTCCCTTGTTTTCTATCCCTATAGACCTTCAGCTGCCCACCTGCAGACTGAACTCAGCCCTACTCATATGCAAGAAAGTCATTTTGTATGTATGTGTGTGTGTGTGTGTGTGTGTGTGTGTGTGTGTGTGTGGTTGTGTGGGTGTGTGTATGTCTGTGTGTGTGTGTGTGTGTGTGTGTGTGTGTGTGTCTGTGTGAGTGTGTGTGTGTGTGTGTGTGTGTATGTCTGTGTGTGTGTGTCTGTGTGTCTGTGTGTGTGTGTCTGTGTGTG
This sequence comes from Protopterus annectens, assembly GCF_019279795.1. Taxonomy (NCBI): domain Eukaryota; kingdom Metazoa; phylum Chordata; order Ceratodontiformes; family Protopteridae; genus Protopterus; species Protopterus annectens. The sequence goes on from NC_056737.1 coordinate 1,182,017,661, forward strand.
TGTGTGAGTGTGTGTGTGTGTGTGTGTGTGTGTGTGTGTGTGTGTGTGTGTGTGTACATATGTGTGTGTGTGTGTGTGTGTGTGTGTAGGTGTGTGTGTGTGTGTATATGCATGTGTGCGTGTCTGTGTGTGTATTTGTGTGTGTGTGTGTGTGTGTGTCTATGTATGTATGTGTGTGTGTGTATGTGTGTGTGTGTGTGTGTGTGTGTGTGTGTGTGTGTGTGTGTGTGTGTGTGTCTATGTATGAGTGTGTGTGTGTGTGTGTGTGTGTGTGTGTGTGTGTGTGTGTGTGTGTGTGTGTGTGTGTCTGTGTGTGTGTGTGTGTTTGTGCAGGAGATTGAATGAGTGAGTCAGTACAGGAAGATACATGCCTCTCAACTTCTTTGCTCAAAATTAAAAGACAGAAGCAAACTAGTTTCCATCCACATGCTCTATCGGAGTAATAACAACTATGAAACAGTAATGTCTGGTTTACTGACCAACTGTAATCCTCAGCAATTTACCAGAAAATAAGGGGACACAGTAAGAATATGAGGCAAAATCAGAGATATTCTGCAAAGTAAGGGACAGTTTGGAGGCATGGGAGGGGTTACAATGCCTTGCTCTGTATTCACTTTTTTGTCATTCATTTCATCATAATTAGTAATCATCTGACTTGCAACAAATAGTGACATGGTATATAGGAACCTAGGGTAGGCATACCTACTATGTGGCCCACATAACAAGCATGGCTACATTGCTAAAGCTATTGTGCAGTGCCCACTATTGCAATGCCAGGTGTTGGATGCTTGGTGCTCAGTCACAGACCAGGACTATGTAGTGGTCACATGGTGCTCAATCACAGACTAGGACTATGTAGTGGTCACATGGTGCTCAGTCACAGACCAGGACTATGTAGTGGTCACATGACAGCATTGCTCTCCCTAGTGCCATGGGTGCCTCTGCACTGATGATACCATCCCTAGTGTCCATGGGTGCCTCTGCACTGATGATACCATCCCTAGTGCCCATGGGTGCCTCTGCACTGATGATACCATCCCTAGTGTCCATGGGTGTCTCTGCACTGATGATACCATCCCTAGTGTCCATGGGTGCCTCTGCACTGATGATACCATCCCTAGTGTCCATGGGTGCCTCTGCACTGATGATACCATCCCTAGTGTCCATAGGTGCCTCTGCACTGATGATACCATCCCTAGTGTCCATAGGTGCCTCTGCACTGATGATACCATCCCTAGTGTCCATGGGTGCTACTGCACTGATGATACCATCCCTAGTGCCCATGGGTGCCACTGCACTGATGATACCATCCCTAGTGTCCATGGGTGCCTCTGCACTGATGATACCATCCCTAGTGTCCATGGGTGCCTCTGCACTGATGATACCATCTCTAGTGTCCATAGGTGCCTCTGCACTGATGATACCATCCCTAGTGTCCATGGGTGCCTCTGCACTGATGATACCATCCCTAGTGTCCATAGGTGCCTCTGCACTGATGATACCATCCCTAGTGCCCATGGGTGCCTCTGCACTGATGATACCATCTCTAGTGTCCATGGGTGCCTCTGCACTGATGATACCATTCCTAGTTTTCATGGGTGCCTCTGCACTGATGATACCATCCCTAGTGTCCATAGGTGCCTCTGCACTGATGATACCATCCCTAGTGTCCATGGGTGCCTCTGCACTGATGATACCATCCCTAGTGTCCATGGGTGCCTCTGCACTGATGATACCATCTCTAGTGTCCATGGGTGCCTCTGCACTGATGATACCATGACTCTGGACAAGGCTCTTCCAGATGCACTGGGTACTCACCACGAAGATACCATGACTCTGGACAAGGCTCTTCCAGATGCACTGGGTACTCACCATCATGACAACCACTCTGAGCCCCACATTTCCATGCCATTACTATCTCAAGCTGGCCAATAGACTGCAACCCCAAAGAGCACTGTCTATGAGGTCATAGAGGCAAATATTCTCCTACATCACCACATGGTGTGGCTACAGTTGTGTTCCCATACAAGCTTCTTGAGTAATACACTTTCTGTTGGATGGATGCCTTTCATTCTGACATTGCAGAACCATCCAGAACACCCAGACAGTGTTCAGCTCCTGGAAGCTCCACCTCTTCCCTAGAGGATGTGAGCCTTGACTACCCCAACCTCCTTGTCACATGCCCCACACATAACCCTTCCATCTATGTTAATGGTGCTGTTCTTTGTCCGTGTGCCCCACCTCCCTGTGCATATGATGATGATGATGACAGAGCACTGCAAATGCCTCAAACTTGTATGGATTAGGTAATGGCTGATACGGAACATGGCCACTAAGTATATTGTACTGCATAGTGTTGGTGTAATACTGCATGCATTGGTTTTATTCTCTCTTGTCTATGTAATGGCCCATAGTTATGGATCAGATGTTGTCTCTTTGCCTGAGTTGCAAAGCATTGTGCCTACCTCAGTGTCACATGACATACTGCTGTAGCTAGTTCATTCCATGACTCCTCACACAATCCCTGCTGTGATGCTGCCCTGGTCTGCCTAGCTCTCCAGTGGTGATCCTATGCTGGAATTACTTAGGTTACATCATGCCATTTCGCATGCATATCTTGCTACAGGTTTGCAGTGCATCACCAATTGTGCTCAATCAGTGAAAGTGGGTCTTCAACACTCCAAACAAATGCTCAGTAATGTCATGTGTTTGTGACATTGTGGTGTTGTGTACCTTCTCCATCATAGTCTGAGGGCTATGGATGGGTGTCTTGAGTCATGGTTCCGAGGTATATGATACATTACCAGCAGCACACAAAGTGCACACCATTATAGATGGTCTGCTGCCTGCATTCATGAGAAGAGCTTATTTGGGACTCTGTGGGTGGAAATTTGTACATTTACTAACTAGATGACTATGCAGAAGCCACCCCATACAAACCACTGGTATAGATCACAGGTGTGCCCGATGTATGAATCATGAGAACTGCCTGGATGGTACACAAGCGCATTGTATATAATACCATGTGCCTTACACACATTGTATACAATATCATGTGCACTGCACATCACTGTGCAGTTGATGGACTTTATACCCTTCTGGCTGATGTTCTGGACACCCCATATAGTAGGTAAAGGCTTGATAATAATGTGGGTACAATCCATGATGCCCCAGAACATCAGAGAAATGGGCTGTGTCAGAAAATGACTGCATATTGTTGGTTCCATTCCACTGTTGTCTGTTAGAACCCAAAATACTGCTCCACATGCTGTGACATAATGTCACAGAACTGGTATAGGATTTGTGAGGCTGATGGCTGAAAATTCCTACCACATCCCTTGCTGGGCACAGAAAAATCCATACAGAAATTCTGGTTAATGTTGCACGGATATTAGTGTAGACTGAAGCAGGCAATCCCACACCACCCCCATGATTCCATGAGAGAGCAACTGCTACTGTGTGGAGGGAGACATCATACTATGTGCAGTATGGTATTTTTGTCCAGACAGTAGCTGTTGACATTGTCCCTGTCATGAAGGCAATGATATTTTATCAACAGTCAGACTCATCTATGATGTTGGGAGTTGACATTAGCTTTAAGGGCAGCCACTAACCAATGTTGTTTGGCTAATCTAGACACAGTGCATCTTATCACAGTAAGTTCTTATGTGCACCAGGAAATCATGGTGTTTAGAATAGCTGATCATTGTAGCTCATTATGCTAATTTAATGTTTCAGAATTACTCCATTATATTTGCTTTCATTATTTGCATTTACAGTAGCTCTCATTTGCATATAGGTACGCATTTGCCGTATCACAATGTGGTGCATTTACAGCAGGGTTGTGGTACATTTGTCTCTGACTCACCCACGCTCTGCACATTGCTGCTTACTCTGCTGTTTCATGTAATGCATGAAATCAGAAAGTGCTGTTACCAGTGCTCCGTGCTCTGCACATCACTGTTTGTTCTGCTGTTTCATGTAATGCAGGGATTCAGAAACAGCTGTTACCAGTGCTCTGTGCTCTGCACATCACTGTTTACTGTGCTATTTCATGGAACGCAGGGATTCAGAAAGGGCTATTACCAGTGTTCCATGCTCTGCACATTGCCGCTTACTGTGCTGTTTCATGGAATGCAGGGATTCAGAAAGGGCTATTAGCAATGCTGCATGCCCTGCACATCTCTGCTTACTGTGCCGTTTCATGTAATGCAGGGATTCAGAAAGGTCTGTTACCAGTGCTCTGTGCTCCGCACATCACTGCTTACTGTGCTATTTCATGGAACGCAGGGATTCAGAAAGGGCTATTACCAGTGGTCCATGCTCTGCACATCACTGCTTAATGTGCTGTTTCTTGTAATGCAGGGATTCATAAAGGGCTATTACCAGTGCTCCATGCTCTGCACATTGCCGCTTACTGTGCTGTTTCATGGACTGTAGGGATTCAGAAATGGCTATTACCAGTGCTCCATGGTCTGCACATCGCTGCTTACTGTCCTGTTTCATGTAATGCAGGGATTCAGATAGGACTATTACCAGTGCTCCGTGCTGTGCACATCGGTGCTTACTGTGGTGTTGCTTGTAATGCAGAGATTCAGATTGGTCTATTACTAGTGCTCCACACTTTCCAGATCGTTGCTTACTGTGCTGTTTCATGGAATGCAGGGATTCAGAAAGGGCTATTACCATTGCTCTATGCTCTACACATTGTTCCTTACTGTACTGTTTCATGTAATGCAGGGATTCAGAAAGGGCTATTACCAGTGTTCCATGTTCTGCACATCACTGTTTACTGTGCTGTTTCATGGAATGCAGGATGCAGGGATTCAGAAAGGACTATTACCAGTGCTCCATGCTTTGCAGATCACTGCTTACTGTGCTGTTTGATGTAACACAGGGATTCAGAAAAGGCTATTACCAATGCTCCGTGCATTGCAGAATCCTGCTTACTGTGCTGTTTCATGTAACACAAGGATTCAGAAAGGGCTATTACCAATGCTCCATGCTCTGCACATCACTGCTTACTGTGCTGCTTCATGTAACACAAGAATTCAGAAAGGGCTGTTACCAGTGCTCCGTGCTCTGCGCATCACTGTTTGTTCTGTTGTTTCATGTAATGCAGGGATTCAGAAAGGGCTGTTACCAGTGCTCTGTGCTCTGCACATCACTGCTTACTGTGCTATTTCATGGAACGCAGGGATTCAGAAAGGGCTATTACCATTGCTCTATGTTCTGCACATTGCTACTTACTGTGCTGTTTCATGTAATGCAGGGTTTTCAGAAAGGGCTATTGCCAGGTGCCACGCTTTGCAGATCACTGCTTACTGTCATGTTTCATGGAATACAGGGATTCCGAAAAGGCTATTATCAATGCTCCATGCTCTGCACATTGCTGCTTACTGTCCTGTTTCATGTAACACATGGATTCAGAAAAGGCTATCACCAGTGCTCCATGCATTGCAGAATCCTGATTACTGTGCTTTTTCATGTAACACAGGGATTCAGAAAGGGCTATTACCAATGCTCCATGCTCTGCACATCACTGCTTACTATCCTGTTACATGTAATGCAGGGATTCAGAAAGGGCTATTACCAGGTGCCACACTTTGCAGATCACTGCTTACTGTCCTGTTTCATGGAATACAGGGATTCAAAACAGGCTATTATATTTATTTATTTATTTATTTATTGCAGTTGGTTTACCAGGATAGTCCATTGGGCCACAAGGAACCCGTTTTCAATGGAGTCCTGGGGAGAAAAGCTCCAAAAATACATTTTACATTCTTACAAACATATATTCACACAAACATTTCAAGTTTAACAGTAGGTAAAAAAGAAAGAAAGCAAAAAAATGTAACAGCTAAATACAATGTGCAGAAAGTACATAATAATAATATTTATTAGCTCAGAAATATCCATTTAATACAGAGTAGTTAGGAAAAATTAGTTACTGGAAAGGAAGAGGAGGTTCAGTGACATGATGAAGTGGAGGAAGAGGAGAATATATGGGCTTATCTAGTAACTTCTATAGAATCTGGGTAGATTAAGATGAAGCAGAGCACTGGCGGATGAGAGAAGGAGAAGAGTAGGTTATGTAGGGTGGGAGCAGGAGCATTCCCACTGAGATGCTAGGTGAGTATAGAGAGATTTTTTGAAAGCTGAGTGATTAGAGGTGGTGCGGATGAGTGAAGAAAGGGAGTTCCAGATGCGAGCTAGGTTGAAAGATAGCAGGTTTTTGCCTGGGGGATATGTAGGTTTATGGACTTTGAGTAGGTTTTGATTGTTTGATCTCAATACTCTATTGGGAAGATGCATGTCAAATGCGGAAGAAAGGGAAGGACAGAGGGAGGGGTTGAGAATAAGTTTGTGGGCTAGAGTTAGCTGAGTATAAGTGAGTTGATTGGGAAGTTCTAGCCATTTTAGTATCTGGAGGGAGAAACAGTGGTGGGTGGAAGACTTGTGGCTGGTGGCAAATTTTGCAATTTTGTTGTAACAAGAGGAAAGTTGTTTTTTGAGGGAGGATTGCAGATTAGTTAGGAGTGGGGCACCATAGAGAAGGGAGGGGATAAGGAAGGATGAAGCGAGTGTTATTTTAGTAGCAGAGGTAAGGTACGCTTTTTGTCTATAAAGCATACCAAGTTTTGGTGGGTTTTGATGTTTTTTTGTAGATGAGAGGTAAATTTAAGTTGGCTGTCTATTTGTACCCCAAGTAGCTTGGTCTCTGTCACCAATTCTAGGGGAGAGTTATTTTGGCTAGTGATAGAAAAAGTGTTCAGATTGAGATGAGTAGCTTTAGAAGGAGTAAAAATCATTAGCTTGGTCTTGGAGGCGTTAAGAGCTAGGTGGTTTTGTAACATCCATTGCTCTGTTGTAGAAAAGGCATCTTGAGTTAGTTTTTGAAGTGTAGAGATAGAGGTGGCTGAGCAGATGATAGTTGAATCATCAGCATATTGGATGATGTTAGAGAATGGGATTGATTTATGGAAGTCATTTATAAATATGTTGAAGAGAACAGGACCTAGAGTGGAGCCTTGTGGAACACCTGTTGGGGTACTAAGGAATGAGGAGGTAGTTTTTTTCCATCTTACTGCTTGCTTCCGGTTGGATAGGTAACTAGAGAACCATTGCAAGGAAGAGGAAGAGAGGTTAAGTTCTGAGAGTTTAGTTATGAGCAGGCTATGTGAGATGGTATCGAAGGCTTTGGAGAAGTCAAGTAATAAGGTAGAGACAATTAGGCCAGAATCACGAGCTCTGTTTACTGATTCAAGGAAGGAGAGGAGGGCTGTCATTGTGCTGTGGTTAGGTCTAAAGCCATGCTGTGTAGGAGTTATAAGGTGATTTTCTAGGAGATGAGGGAGGAGTTGAAGATGGACACATTTTTCTAGGATTTTCGAAATGGGGGACAGGATGGCTATGGGACGAAAGTTGTTGATGTTGTTATTGTTGCCCCCTTTGTGGAGAGGAATAATATATGCTTGTTTCCATATTTGGGGAACTGTGCATTCTTTTAGGGAGCGGTTAATTAGGATGCTGATGGGATATGCAAGTGTTTCAGCAGCTACACTAAGAAAGTAGGAAGGTATATTGTCAGGTGCGTTGGTACATGGTTTCAATTTTAGAAGCAGTTTCTTTATAGAGGATGTAGACATGGGATTGAATGAGAGGAAAGTGGAGTTGGGGGAGGGAGAGTTGGAGGGTAGAGGTGTTTGGAGTACACGTTTGGTAGTGGAAGTGGTAGAGGAGTTAGAAGATGGGGAACAGGAAGTAGAAGTGATGAAGGATAGGGTTTGAGGTGGAAGGGGTAGGGGGGTGTTAGAGGGCATAGTGGGGCTGGAGAATGAAGAGGTGAGTTTTTCAATTGAATCAATAAAAAATGAGTTAAATTAGGTGGCCAGATCTAGCTCAGAGGCATTTGAGTCAGGGGTGGGAGTATCTGGTGTACTAGGATGAAGGAGACTGGAGATCCCTTTCCAGAATTTCTGAGGGTTATTTTTATTTTGGTTTTGGAGTGAAGAAAAATAGTTTCTTCGATCAGAGGTGGTGAGTTTCTTTGCTTTATTTCGAAGCATTTTATATTCATTAAGGAGCAGACTTGTTTTGAGTTTGTGGTAGCGTGCCCAGACTTTATCCCTATGTCTCATGGTAGCCAGAGTGTGTGTAGAGAGCCAAGAGGCTGATTTAGTCTTTATTCTCTTTGTCCTTAGGGGAGCTTGAGAGTCAAGTAATGTTAAGAAAGTTGTATTAAAGTGTGTCACTGCTATGTCTAGAGGAAGGGTTTTTAGACAGTTCCAGTTAATTGCTTTTAAGGAGTTTACAAAGGTAGTTGGGTTGAAATGTTTTCGGTCACGGATAGTTATGTAGTTGTGGGTTTGTTGCAGAACAGTGGGAAGTCGGTTGGTGAAAGTGGGTGTGTGATCACTAAGGGGGTCTGGAAGGGTGCCACTGTTGGAGAAATAGTGAGGGTGGGAGACAAGGATCCAATCCAGTGTACTTCCACTGGAGAGGTTTTTAGTAGGGCGAGTTACTGAATTGATTAGTTGAGAGAAATTGTATAGGTTAATATTTGAGGAGTTTGTTGGAGATTGAATGCAGGCCCAGTTGATGTTTACATCTCCCATGATTATGGTTTCATTGGTAATGTTACTAGAAATCCAAGAGAGGATATGTTCAAGTGTGGAGATGTTGTCCCCTGGGGGTATATAAAGGGATGCTAGACAAATGTGTTTGTGGTTATTGATTTGTAGTAGAGTAAGGAGAAGTTCAGCATTGTTAAAGTGTGGAGTAGGTTTATTGTAGGGAGTGACTGCTAGGGAGGATGAATATATGAGGGCCACCCCACCACCTTTTTTGAGAGGTCTGTCTTTCCTGATGATGGAGTAGTTTGGGGGAATAATTTCAGAGTCTTTTATATGTGGTTTTAACCAGGTTTCAGATATAGACAGGATGTCAGGTTTATTGTGTATGAGCCAAGCATGGAGGTTTGGGACTTTATTTACTATACTTTGGGAATTGAATGCAGTAAAAAGTAAGGATTTATTTGTAGTTGTTGTAGAGGAGGGGCCTGGGTTTGGGTGGATATCACCAGACAAGAGAGTACTAATATGATATAGTACCGAACAGTGTATGTGGGCAGATAGTAAGGTAAAGATATTGGCTTCTGTTGTAGATTGGAGGGATTTGCTAGTAGCTATAAAGATGGGGAGTGTATGGTAGGAGAAGAGTTTGTATTGGAATAAAAGGAGATAGTTGGAGGGATAAAGATAAGGGAAATAATAGAGTATGATTGAGGGAGAGGTAAGTTCTGATATTTAGTTATGTGGAAGTGTTGGAAGTGTAGGGAAAAAGTGGGTTGGGAGAGATGGATGTAATGGAGTGAAAAGAGGAGAAAGAAAAGAGAAAGGGAGATGAGACAGAGTTTTACAAGCATAATTGGAGGAAATAGACAGAATAATAGTTGTGAGTAGAGTTGGATGGTATATAGAGGACACTAATTATAGAGCAACAGGTGAATTTCTTATGTAGTATTAAGTAGTGGAGAGTAGTACTATATGTGGGGGGTGTGGTGTGGTGTGGGTGTGGAAGAGGAGTGTTTAGGCCAGGATAGGAGATGATAGGGGTTTGTAAGAGGGCTAGTTTTGGCGGGAAAAAAGGGGTGTGTGTCTAGATGTAAGTTGCTGATTGGAATAGACTAGCAGTGGGTGTGGTGTATGGAGGTATATAGGTAGATGTGCTGGGAGAGGGTGGGAATTGGGGGCAGGGTAGGGGAGCGGAGTGAGCCCGTAGGGCAAACGGAGCGGGTAGAGCCCAGTGGAGCAGAAGAGGAGCGAAAAACTATCAGTAGAGCAGTGTTCTAGAAGGGTAAGTAGTATATGGGTGAGGGAGAGGGCCTAGATATGGTGGGGAAGTGGACTAAAAGCGTCAGGGGAAAGAGTGAGTGACTGAGATGTGAGAACTAAGAGTCTGAAAGAGAGAATGTCAAGATCAGAAACAAGTCTTATGTCAAGGGGAAGGGGTATCCTCTAGTGGATAGAAGTTATTTACTCACTAGGGAAAAAGGGCTAGGAAAATAAGGGGAGTAGGGAGCAACAGTGCTGGGAAAAACAGAGAGGTGTGGAGAGGAGTAGAGTTGGGGGGGGGTTAGGCTGCTGGCACTCCAGGCAGGGAGAGTATGACTTCAGCTAGTAGAATTACAGGAGTTATCAGGCTTTGTAAACACACATACTTTCTTGAGAACGTTAGGGAGTCTCTCAGGAGTGGTTTCCTCAAGGGAAGCTGAAACGGCACAGGGTGGTTATTGCACAAGCAATAGGGAGTACAGCTTTGGTTAGGTCCAGTATCCACCCAGGCAAAGACACAGGGGGAGATTCGGGCAAGAGAGCTGGAGGGCAGGAAGAAAGGTAGAAGTCTGCTAGTTACAGATAAAATACACTTAACAACTACTACTGTATAAAATATGGAGGTATGACTAAAACAGGCAAGTTCCACTGTTATTCACAGGAAACAACATGAAAATCTGTCATGCACTATGCAATTTAACATTGTTCAGTGGGCAGCAATAGGCACAATGGAAGAAAATAAGCATGTGCAGGAGGAGTAGGTGAACTTCTCAGTGCAATAGTGAACCTTCCCAGACTTCCAGTACAACAAACCTTTTAACAGGAGAACTACAGCGACTGGATTATCCTAACCACGAGCGAGAGGCTAGCGAACCAGGTGGGTTAGCGTCACTAACAAACAAACACAGGTAACAAATAAACACGCTAACAAACAAACACAGGTAAGCCTCACAATACAACAGTGAAACTTTCCCAGCCCTACAATACAATAACGTATTCACAAGAGAACTACAGTGACTGGAGTGACCTAAACACATGCGAGAGGCTAGCGTACCAAGCTGGGTTAGCGTCGCTACAAAAACAAACACAATAAAACCCCTCAATACAATGGTGGACCTTCTCAGCCTTCCAATACAAAAAACAATCCACAGGAAATTACAGCGACTGGATTAACCAAAGCTACATGCGGGAGGCTAGCGCACCAACAGGCTAGCGTTGCTAATAAAACAAACACATGGTAATCCCCTTAGCCTTTAAGCAGAGTATGCAGAGCATAATTAGTGAACCTTCCCAACCTTCCAATACAATATGCTTATTTACAGGAGAACTACAGCGACTGGATTGACCTAACCACATGCGGGAGGCTAGTGTGCCAAGCTGGGTTAGCGTCGCTACAAATACAAATACAGTAAAACCCCTCAAAAAGAATGGTGAACCTTCTCAGCCTTCCAGTATAATAAACAATCAACAGGAGACAATAGCGACTGGATTAGCCAAAACCACAGTGAATGGAATCACAGTATTACCAGTGCTCCATGCTCTGTCCATTGCTGCTTACTGTATCATTGCTTTTAATGCAGGGATTCAGAAAGGGCTATTTCCAGTGCTCCACGATTTGCCCATCGCTGCTTACTATACTGTTTCATATAATGCAGAGATTCAAAAAGGGCTATTACCAGTGCTCTATGGTCTCCCCATCGCTGTTTACTGTGCTGCTTCATGTAATGCAGGGATTCAGAAAGGGGTATTACCAGTGCTCCATGCTTTGCAGATCATTGCTTACTGTGCTGTTTCATGGAATGCAGGGATTCAGAAAGGGCTATTACCAGTGCTCCACACTCTGCCCATCACTGCTTACTGTGCTGTTTCATGTAATGCAGGGATTCAGAAAGGGCTATTACCAGTGCTCCATGCTCTGCACATTGCCACTTACTGTGCTGTTTCATGGAACGCAGGGATTCAGAAAGGGCTATAACCAGTGCTCCATGCTCTGCACATTGCCACTTACTGTGCTGTTTCATGGAATGCAGGGATTCAGAAAGGGCTATAACCAGTGCTCCATGCTCTGCACATTGCCACTTACTGTGCTATTTCATGGAACGCAGGGATTCAGAAAGGGCTATTACCAGTGCTCCATGCTTTGCACATTGCCACTTACTGTGCTGTTTCATGGAATGCAGGGATTCAGAAAGGGCTATAACCAGTGCTCCATGCTTTGCAGAATCCTGCTTACTGTGCTATTTCATGGAACACAGGGATTCAGAAAGGGCTATTACCAGTGCTCCATGCCCTGCACATCGCTGCTTGCTGTGCTGTTTCATGTAACACAGGGATTCAAAAAGGGCTATTACCAGGTGCCACACTTTGCAGATCACTGCTTACTGTCCTGTTTTATGGAATACAGGGATTCAGAACAGGCTATTACCAGTGCTCCATGCTCTGTCCATTGCTGCTTACTGTATCATTGCTTTTAATGCAGGGATTCAGAAAGGGCTATTTCCAGTGCTCCACGATTTGCCCATCGCTGCTTACTATACTGTTTCATATAATGCAGAGATTCAAAAAGGGCTATTACCAGTGCTCTATGGTCTCCCCATCGCTGTTTACTGTGCTGCTTCATGTAATGCAGGGATTCAGAAAGGGGTATTACCAGTGCTCCGTGCTGTGCAGATCATTGCTTACTGTGCTGTTTCATGGAATGCAGGGATTCAGAAAGGGCTATTACCAGTGCTCCACACTCTGCCCATCACTGCTTACTGTGCTGTTTCATGTAATGCAGGGATTCAGAAAGGGCTATTACCAGTCACCATGCTCTGTACATCACTGCTTACTGTGCTGTTTCATGGAAAGCACGGATTCAGAAAGGGCTATTACCAGTGCTCCATGCGCTGCACATTGCTGCTTACTGTACTATTTCATGTAACTAGGACTATTACCAGTGGCCCGTCCTCTGCACATCGCTGCTTACTGTGGTGTTTCATGTAATGCAGGGATTCAGATAAGGCTATTACCAATGCTCCATGCTCTGCACATCACTGCTTACTGTCCTGTTTCATGGAACACAGGGATTCAGAAAGGGCTGTTACCAGTGCTCCATGATCTGCCCATCACTGCTTACTATACTGTTTCATATAATGCAGACATTCAAAAAGGGCTAATACCAGTGCTCCATGGTCTCCCCATCGCTGCTTACTGTGATGTTTCATGGAATGCAGGGATTCAGAAAGGGGTATTACCAGTGCTCCACACTCTGCCCATCACTGCTTACTGTGCTGTTTCATGTAATGCAGGGATTCAGAAAGGGCTATTACCAGTCTCCATGCTCTGTACATCACTGCTTACTGTGCTGTTTCATGGAAAGCACGGATTCAGAAAGGGCTATTACCAGTGCTCCATGCGCTGCACATTGCTGCTTACTGTACTATTTCATGTAACTAGGACTATTACCAGTGGCCCGTCCTCTGCACATCGCTGCTTACTGTGCTGTTTCATGTAACTCAGGAATTCAGAAAAGGCTATTACCATTGCTCCATGCTCTGCACATCGCTCCTTACTGTACTATTTCATGTAACACAGGGATTCAGAAAGGGCTGTTACCAGTGCTCCATGGTCTGCACATTGCTGCTTACTGTACCATTGCTTGTAATGCAGGGATTCAGAAAGGGTTATTTCCAGTGCTCCACAATCTGCACATCGCTGCTTATTATACTGTTTCATATAATGCAGAGATTCAAAAAGGGCTATTACCAGTGCACCATGGCCTCCCCATCGCTGCTTACTGTGCTGTTTCATGTAATGCAGGTATTCAGAAAAGGCTGTTACCAGTGCTCCATGCTTTGCAGATTGCTGCTTACTGTGCTGTTTCTTGTAATGCAGGATTCATAAAGGGCTATTACCAATGCTTCATGGTCTGCACATTGCCACTTACTCTGCTGTTTCATGTAACGCAGGGATTCAGAAAGGGCTGTTACCAGTACTCCATGCTCTGCACATTGCCGCTTACTGTGCTGTTTCTTGTAATGCAGAATTCATAAAGGGCTATTACCAGTGCTCCATGGTCTCCCCATCACTGCTTACTGTGCTGTTCCATGTAATGCAGGTATTCAGAAAGAGCTGTTACCAGTGCTCCATGCTTTGCAGATCATTGCTTACTGTGCTGTTTCATGGAATGCAGGGGTTCATAAAGGGCTATTACCAGTGCTCCATGGTCTGTACATTGCTGTTTACTGTGCTGTTTCATGGAATGCAGGGATTCAGAAAGGGCCATTACCAGTGCTCCATGCTCTGCTCATTGCCGCTTACTGTGCTGTTTCTTGGAATGCAGGGATTCAGAAAGGGCTATTTCCAGTGCTCCACGATCTGCCCATCACTGCTTACTATACTGTTTCATATAATGCAGAGATTCAAAAAGGGCTTTTACCAGGTATTCAGAAAAAGCTGTTACCAGTGCTCTGTGCATTGCAGAATCCTGATTACTGTGCTGTTTCATGTAACACAGGGATTCAAAAAGGGCTATTACCAGTGCTCCATGTTCTCCCCATTGCTGCTTACTGTGCTGTTCCATGTAATGCAGGTATTCAGAAAAGGCTATAACCAGTGCTCCATGTTTTTCAGAATCCTGCTTACTGTGCTATTTCATGGAACGCAGGGATTCAGAAAGGGCTATTACCAGTGCTCCATGCTCTGCACATTGCCACTTACTGTGCTATTTCATGGAATGCAGGGATTCAGAAAGGGCTATAACCAGTGCTCCATGCTTTGCAGAATCCTGTTTACTGTGCTATTTCATGGAACACAGGGATTCAGAAAGGGCTATTACCAGTGCTCCATGCCCTGCACATCGCTGCTTACTGTGCTGTTTCATGTAACACAGGGATTCAAAAAGGGCTATTACCAGTGCTCCATGGTCTCCCCATCGCTGCTTACTGTGCTGTTTCTTATAATGCAGGATTCATAAAGGGATAATACCAGTGCTCCATGCTGTGCACATCACTGTTTACTGTGCTGTTTCATGGAACACAGGGATTCAGAAAGGGCTGTTACCAGTGCTCCACGATCTGCCCATCACTGCTTACTATACTGTTTCATATAATGCAGAGATTCAAAAAGGGCTATTACCAGTGCACCATGGTCTCCCCATTGCTGCTTACTGTGCTGTTTCATGTAATGCAGGGATTCAGAAAGGGCTATTACCATTGCTCTATGCTCTACACATCGCTCCTTACTGTACTGTTTCATGGAATGCAGGGATTCAGAAAGGGCTATTACCATTGCTCTATGCTCTACACATCGCTCCTTACTGTACTGTTTCATGGAATGCAGGACTTCAGAAAGGGCTATTGCCAGTCTCCATGCTCTGTACATCACTGCTTACTGTGCTGTTTCATGGAAAGCATGGATTCAGAAAGGGCTATTACCAGTGCTCCATGCGCTGCACATTGCTGCTTACTGTACTGTGAAATATTACCAGTGGCCCATCCTCTGCACATCGCTGCTTACTGTGGTGTTTCATGTAATGCAGGGATTCAGATAGGGCTATTACCAATGCTCCATGCTCTGCACATCACTGCTTACTGTCCTGTTTCATGTAACACAGGGATTCAGAAAGGGCTGTTACCAGTGCTCCACGATCTGCCCATCACTGCTTACTATACTGTTTCATATAATGCAGAGATTCAAAAAGGGCTATTACCAGTGCTCCATGGTCTCCCCATCGCTGCTTACTGTGATGTTTCATGTAATGCAGGTATTCAGAAATGGGTATTACTAGTGTTCTGCGCTTTTCAGATGGCTGCTTACTGTGCTGTTTCATGTAATGCAGATATTCAGAAAAGGCTATTACCAGTGCTCCATGCTTTGCAGATCATTGCTTACTGTGCTGTTTCATGGAATGCAGGGGTTCAGAAAGGGCTATTACCAGTGCTCCACACTCTGCGCATCACTGCTTACTGTGCTGTTTCATGTAATGCAGGGGTTCAGAAAGTGCTGTTACCAGTGCTCCATGCTCTGCAGATCGCTGCTTACTGTGCTGTTTCATGTAATGCAGACATTCAGAAAGGGCTGTTACCAGTACTCCATGCTCTGCACATCATTGCTTACTGTGCTATTTCTTGTAATGCAGGATTCATAAAGGGCTATTACCAGTGCTCGATGCTCTGCACATCGCTGCTTACTGTACTGTTTCATGGAATGCAGGGATTCAGAAAGGGCTATTACCAATGCTCCACGCTCTGCCCATCACTGCTTACTGTGCTGTTTCATGTAATGCAGGGTTTCAGAAAAGGCTATTACCAGTTCTCCATGCTCTGTCCATTGCTGCTTACTGTCCTGTTTCATGTAACACAGGCATTCAGAAAGGGTTATTACCAGTGCTCCATGCTCTGCACATCACTGCTTACTGTGCCGTTTCATGTAGCGCAGGTATTCAGAAAGGGCTATTACCAGTGCTCCACGTTCTGCACATCTCTGCTTACTGTGCTGTTCATGCAAAGCAGGGATTCAGATTGGGCCTTTACCAGTGCTCCACCATCTGCACATCGCTGCTTACTGTACTGTTTCATGTAACACAGGGATTCAGAAAGGGCTATTACCAGTGCTCTGTACTCTGCACATTGCTACTTACTGTCCTGTTTCATGTAACGCAGGCATTCAGAAAGGGTTATTACCAGTGCTCCATGGTCTGCACATCACTGCTTAATGTGCTGTTTCATGGAATGCAGCGATTCAGAACGGGGTATTACCAGTGCTCCATGGTGCAAACATTGTTGCTTACTGTGTTTTTTAATGGAATGTAGGGATTCGGAAAGGGTTATTACAAGTGCTCCATGCTCTGCACTTTGCTGCTTACTCTGCTGTTTAATGGAACACAGTGATTCAGAAAGTGCTATTACCATTACTCTATGCTCTGCACATCACAGGTTACTGTGCAGTTTAATATAATGCAGCGATTCAGAAAGGGCTGTTACCAGTGCTCCATGGTCTGCACATTACTGCTTACTCTGCTGTTTAATGGAACACAGGGATTCAGAAAGGGCTATTACCAGTGCTCTATGCTCTGCACATCGCTGGTTACTGTGCAGTTTAATATAATGCAGCAATTCAGAAAGGGTTGTTACCAGTGCTCCATGGTCTGCACATTGCTGCTTACTCTGCTGTTTAATGGAACACAGCGATTCAGAAAGGGCTATAACCAGTGCTCCATGCTCTGCACATCACTGGTTACTGTGCAGTTTAATATAATGCAGTGATTCAGAAAGGGCTATTACCAGTGCTCCGTGCTCTGCACATTGCTGCTTACTGAGCTGTTTTGTGTAACACAGGGATTCAGAAAGCGCTATTACCAGTGCTCCATGCTGTGCGCATCGCTGCTTACTGTGTTGTTTCATGTAATGCAAGGACTCAGAAAGGGCTATTACCAGTGCTGTATGCTTTGCACATCGCTGCTTACTATGCTGTTTCATGGAATGCAGTGATTGAGGAAGGACTAGTACCAGTGCTCCATGCTCTGCACATCACTGCTTACTGTGCTGTTTTCACACTGGCAGTAGGCATGTCTTATTCTGAGAGATATCCTCTGCAGTGATTCTCCATGGTTTATAGAATCACCTTGGTTAGCTGTCTCAGTCCTGTTCTTAACACTAAGGAGGCATACCGGGGGCGTGACCTGTGCTAGTTAGCCATATCTTCACCCCTGGAAATGCTGACAGTAAGATATTTATACAGCTGAGCAGTTCGGACAGTTGCTTAACTGTGTAAATTAATGTGGCTAGTTTTAATGAACATGGCTGAAAATATGCTGTATCCCCATTGTAGTCAATGGGGAACACCACATAAAAGGTATGATTGAGTAAGTGCTTCTGAAGAAAGTAAGCAATGGATGTCTGTGTGAGTGTGTGTATTTATGTGTGTGGCAGAGTGTGTGGTGTGTGTGTGGTGTGTGTGTGTATTTGTGTATGTATGTGCGCTCACACCCACAAGAGAAAGAAAGAGTATTCATGCGCATGTGTGTGCATCTGGGGGCTGTGATACCTCTAACCTCTCCCAGGCTAATTGAGCAAATCCTGCAGTATTGGGAGAATACTAGACACCAGAGGATTTTGCATATTCACGCAAACTTACCCAAACAAATAATTACTTCAAAGGTTAATGGAGCAATGGGAAATTCTGCAGCATGGTAGACATATGGAGGGAACACTATGTCTCAGGCAATTTTAAATATTATTCTTAGCCATTTAAAAGTTAGGAGGACAAGGTTTGGCAACAAGTAATATGTACAAGTTGAACATCTGACACCAGGGATAGTCTTTAATACTGATTGTATCACTTAAGAAGTTAGGAGAACAATGGGTTACAGGTTCTGCTTTTTAGTCTAGGGGGTGTGTGAGGAAGCATGATAGCCAACTCTACCCAATTACATGTGCATGCGCACACAGACACACACACATACACACACACGCACACACACACACACACACACACACACACACACACACACACACACACACACACACACACACATGCATGCCAATGCCGTACACTCACACACTCAACCATTCATCCATAAACACACTCACACATTTGTCCCCCTACCCTTCTACTACCATCTTCCAGTCAGACACACACGAGAAGCCCCTCACATACATGCATGCATTAACCTCTTAAACCTACCTACCACCAAACTCCCCAGTACTTACCTGTACCATGATGTCTGAACACTGCATTATGGCTGCATTCACTACCATGATGTGGAAGGAGTGGCCATGTAACCATGCTAATCTACACAGCATGTAGATACCTACTGGAAGGATTCCAGGGGAGAGAGCATAAGGCTAGTTAGCACATGTTTCTCTCCCAAACCGGCTCATTAGCATACAGTTCAGCTGCAGTGACAGCCCAATGTTATACATCCTCTTGCAAAAGCACAATGTTAGGGCTGTCTTTAAATTCGGAAAGGTTACTCTGAGGTGTACACCTCATGTGCACCTTGCAGTAACCTTTCTGAGATCCCCACTTAGGGTTACTCTACAATACCCACTTTTTTAATTATCAGGGTGTGCTCTTTTAAATTTGTCTACTAATGTTTCTATAGTTCTTCTTAGATAGTTCATATACAGTTCTAGCCATAAATTAAGTCACACATTTGGGAGTTTACTTGTCAGTCTATGTTAAATGCCTAGGTATCAAACTTACAAGACTGGACGTCAGGTGAAGCCCTAATTCTTGCTAATATTTTCTGCTGCAGTTCTTAATAATTCTGGCATTTGCATCATCTAAGTCCATATAGGTCTTAAGCATGTCTCCAGTCAGATATGACGATGTGATTCTGGTCCACGCAGCTTGGGTCCACTGCTCTTGTGCTGTTTACCATTCCAGAGCCACTAAATAGGCTACCACATCATCATTCTGGCTCAGATATTTCTGGGTGCCACCAGGTTTTGAAATTCCTAGTGACATGGTCTGCAGCATACACCTGCAGCGACCTCTTGTGGTAGAAGCAGTGTAGTGAAGCTGTACTTCCTTCAGTTAATCCATGCAGCTGCCACCAGGTTTATTTTTTCTGGAACAAATCATCAAATAGGAACAAATTTTTTTTACTTTAACATAACCCTTTTCTTACCATAGAGAATAAATCTCTGTGTAGTCATGGGCTTTAACAGTTCCTGAGCTGAGAAAGTATTCCAGTCAATATAGCACAGTCCCTTCCACTTGTAAAAGGTGCCTTGTCCTTTGAGGTGGGAGAAAAAGCAAAATTCTTATAAGCAGAGCTGTTTTAAGCAATTTTAAACACTGGCACAAGTTTTCAAGTATAGTAAAGCACACTAAGGCAGAACAGTTTCAGGTGGCTTCAGGAAATGACAATTTGAACAACAATTTTTTTTTGGCACTGCAAAACAGCAGTGAAATATTTTCTTGTACAGAAAATAACCTCCAGACACCAGTCTGCAATCTTGCAGTTCAAAGCAGGGTTTATTTGTAAAGGACAATGGAAAATAATGCAGGCTTGTAGAAATGGGGAAAATAAAACATAATTCTCCCTTAAACAAGTGCTCTCATTGAAGCTTCACTTTGCATACAGCATTCAAATCTTCTGGTATATTGCAATAGTGCTTACAAAAGGGACGAGTTTCCCTTGGTCCCACAAATACAATTATTCTAAAACTCAAGTAGATCACTCTTCAGCTTCAGATGTTTTTACATTTGTTTCTTATTTGTTCCCATAACAGTTTTGTTTCTTCTCTCATACCTGATACACCCTCTTTGACTAGCAGTAAAATTGGCCCTAAAACTAGTTTGGTACGCGATTCAGAAATAAAAAAAAACACCGGTGAGGTATTGAGGCTGACTGGTGAAGATGGGATGTAGCACACATAGTGAGTCATTATTATCATTAAAGTGCAGTGACATGTAAGTTTATATATTGCCTGCATATGTAAACTTTGGATAGCATACATAAGATTTTGCATATTCATTTAAGTGTTTTATATTTTGTCTAGTATGGAACACAAAAACGCAATATTGCATGATCTATGTGCCTGATGAAGGAGAAATGGCTCCTGAGGGTACTCATAGCCATGTGGAGAGAAAGGCATATCCCAGATGACTGCAGAATAAGCATACTTGTGCCAGTGTGCAAGATTAAAGGGGGCATTTACAACTCTGGGTAGTGCAGAGGAATCAAACTCCTATCACTTTGCAGGTAAGTTCTGGAGAGACTGATTGATAAACGGATACACAGAGTAGTAGAATGTAAGACGGGAGATGAGAAGTTTGGATTCAGATCAGGATGCAGCACAACTGACCCGATGTTTGCATTGGGACAGATACTTGAGAAGAAGCTAGAGATGAGGAAAGAGTCCAACTGGGCATTCCTAGACTTAGAGAAAGCATATGACAAGGTCCCATGAAAGCTGATTTGGGCAGGACTGCCGTGGTTCAAAGTCCCAGATACATTGGTAAAATTAGTGCAGGCTATGTACAAGGACCCAATGACTCAAGTACAAACAGTGTTTGACCTCACAGAGGGGTTCCCAGTGGGAGTGGGTGTGCATCAGGGTTCAGCTCTGAGCCCACTGCTGTTCATACTGGTGATGGACTATATTAGCAAACAGGTCAGAGTGGACAGATCAAGAAAGTTGCTGTATGCAGATGATGTGGCATTACAGGCACATGATGTGGCATTACAGGCACATGATGTGGCATTACAGGCAGACTCTGAGCTAGAACTTCAGCAAAGGACAGGGAATGGAATGCAAAACTAAAGGCACATGAGATGAAACTAAGCACAGATAAGTCAGTAGTAATGGCAGCAAATTGGGGAAATCAGAAGAAGCTGAGAACAGAGATAGAAGGGAAGATAGTGGAATGAGTTAATGGTTTTAAGTATCCAGGAGGGGTGGCTGAGGAGAAGGGAAGTCTGAATGAAAAGGTCAAAGCTAGAATCAGAGGGGCTGCAGCCAACTGGCATAGAGCGTCAGGTATAGTGTATGACAGAAGAATGCCAAAGAAGCTGAAAAGTAAGGTGTACAAGACAGTGGTGTGACCAGTACTACTGTATGGTACAGAAACCTGAGCAGCAAAGGCAGAACAATTAAAGAAGCTAGAGGTGATGGAAATGAAGTGCCTGAGAAGGGTGGTAGGATGCACTTTGTGAGACAAAGAAATGAGGGCATAAAAGCAGAAGCAAAGTAGCTCCAATTTCAGAAAAGATCAAGGAGAATGATTACGGTGGTTTGGACATGTGCAGAAAAGTAAAAGACAATCTGGTGAAGAAGATTTTGCACAGACAGGAAGAAGGTAAGAGGAAACAAGGATGTCCAGCAAAGCAGTGGATGGATTGTGTGAAAGAAGATCTGCGACAGTCAGGCATGAGTGTTGGAGATGGCAGGAGTGTGGCACTGAATCGAGAGAGTTGGCAACAGTTAACATGATTCCCCGACCCCATGTAGAAAATGGGAAAATGGTGGGGGCTGATGATGATGATGATGATATATGTCTGATTTTACGGGTGAATGTGTACGAGTTTGATGGAATTTATGTACTTGTTAAAGTACCAAACATATTTTAGTACACAAGAAGGAAATTAAATGTTTTGTGTAACTTGTTGATTACCATTGATGGCATTTAAATGTGCATTTTTAGGCTATCATGATAGTTAAAGTAAGGTTTCAGTTTTAATACTGTGACTACCTTTATTTTTATTGATTTACACTTTGTTAATCAGATTAGGCACCTAAAACCTATGGCCTTGTTTCAGGGAAGACCTGAAGTGGTAGTCATCCTGATTAGGGAAATTTTGGCCAGGGCTCGAAAGAGTTACCGCTACTCTTTTCAATAAGTTTTGTGGGATCTTTCACATCCACCTGAGCTACCACCAACTCAAATAAATAAGGCCTCCGTTTAATATTAGTAGCTCATTCAAAGGATGGCAAATCAGGGGTGCAACCCCCAACTACTTTGTGTGGGAAATAAACCCACACCCTTCTACACAAAAGACAAATGTGTTACCTACTGAGCAACTGAGAATACACTCCTAAGGAGTTCCTCTGTATTTAAGTTGGGGACAATTTCCTATTTATTTCTACAGAATTTTTTTAATTTGTAGATGAAAGTGCTTTTGTGCTAGTGGATATATTAGGTGATGGTCTGGTATGCAAGTATCTATTTCTATAAAGTCCATATCATTGTATTGTGTTCATGTAATTTTTCTTTTACAGTGTGTTTGCAGTAAGAGACATCGTATGGTATCATACTACCCGTATGGTAAATTATCACCCTTTTAGGAGCTGTCCATGATTGATGCCTGGTTGCCTTTTTGTTGTCATTAATCCTATTTGTCTCTGTACTCATTCTGTATTCTGTATTGACATCAGCAGATAGCCTCTCCCATCTGTTTGTTTTGTGTTTGACAAAACATCCAGTCATGTAGTTTCACATCTCTGCAACGTGACAAGCAGGGCTGACAGCTGTGGATAATACTTCACCATGTGATGAAAGATACACATTAGTCTCAGGAAGATTAATTGTAATGATTCGTCTCCTCTTGACATAAAAATGAATTTTTCCATCCCTACTGTAACTTTTGTCAAAGCAATACCTTCCTGCAGATGAAGGTAACAAAGTATCCGTCTTACCACAAGATGTCAAAAGTAAGCCTGAGTCATTCCCTGACTATCAGGGGCCCAAATGTTAATTTGCACGTAAAGGAAAACATGCATTAATTACTATATACTGAATGACAAGGCACTACTTCGTATAGTTTTTGTTTGTTTTTTTTTTTTAAGGGAATCTCCAACCTGAAAAAATAAAATGCATTTGCATCGTATCTTGGTTCATAGGTTTATAGGTTCATAGATGATTACTAGGCTATGGCATAAGGGCCTTACAAGTCTAGCCAATATAACTCGATTTTACCCAATATATGGCCCCTAGGGGCAAGAGGATGGCATGGATTTGTGCCTGTGCATTGAATATTTTACAGATTGCCCCTACCCATAAGGGACATAGGCACTACCCGAGGTATTTGCGATTCCCCATTGTGTGGTCACCTGATCATCTATGAAGTACAAGTCTGCCTGCATCTGTTTTAATACGTGTGTGTGTGTGTGTGTGTGTGTGTGTGTGTGTGTGTGAGTGTGTATGTGTGCATGTATGTGTGTGTGTGTGTGTGCATGTGTGTGTGGTGCTTATGGTGTATGTGTGTGTGTGTGTGTGTGTGTGTGTGTGTGTGTGTGTGTGTGTGTGTGTGTGTGTGTGTGTGTGTGTGTGTGTGTTTGTGTGATTGTGTGTGGTGCTTGGGGTGTGTGTGGGTGTGGGTGGACATGTGCGTGCGTGGTGCTTGTGGTGGGTGTGGGTGTGTGGGTTTGTATTTGTGTGTTTATGTGTGGTGCTTGTGGTGGTTGTGGGTGTGTGTGCATGTGTGTGTGGTGCTTGTGGTGTGTGTGCGTGTGTGTGTGTGTGTGAGTGGTGCTTGTGGTGTGTGCATGTGTGTTTGTGTGTATGTGTGAGTGTTGCTTGTGGTGTGTGTATGTGTGTGTGTGTGTGTATGTAAGAGTGGTGCGTGTGGTGTGTGTGTATTTTTGTGTGGTGCGTGTGGTGTGTGTGTGTGTGTGTGTGTGTGTGTGCGTGTGTGCGTGTGTGTGTGTGTGTGTGTGCGTGCGCGTGTGTGTCTGTGTTGCGGTGTGTGTGTGTGTGTGTGTGTGTGTGTGTTTGTGTGTGTGTGTCTGTGTGTGTGTGTCTGTGTGTGTGTGTGTGCTATTGTAAATAGATCTGTCTATATCTATATTTGAGTTTGAATCCTATCTTTGTTGTACTCACAACTGTTCTGTGTGACATTGGAAAACAGTGGGGTTGAGGAAGATTGCCTTTTCCCCACTGCTGTAAGATCTCAGAGCTAGCATATTTAAGTATCATGGGGTGTGGTGGCACAGATTGGTTCCTCTCACAAAAACACTTAGTTTGCTGATTTTTTTTTGTGTTTTTTTTTTTTGACTAATCATTCAGTTAATGCAAGCTGATCGATGCATTTTAGTTTACATAAGGAATTTTTATTTTTGATGTATACGCACACACACACACACACACACACACACACACACACACAAAGTGTGTGTGTGTCAGAAACAACCAGTCATCTAATATATTTTTGGGAAGAAAACAAAATACCCAAAGAAAACTTTGATGTTTGTTGTGGTATAAAAATGCTGACTCTACAGTAAAAAGCGGTCAGGATTGAACCCCAGACCTGTGAGACAGAGCATGTAATGACAAGGTGACTATACAATGCTACAGCTTTACACCATGATAGCAGTATTCATTCGTTATTTTGTAGTGTATAACTGGCATGTTGGCCCAAAAGCAATGCACAAAAAGTCAGCATTGCACAGCTATCCTGCCTATTTGTTAATGAGTACTAATGGATCAGAAAACATGATAAACTACATTTTTTTGTGATATTTTATATGTGAGTTTGGTGGAGCTATGGAAATATCTGGATATAAGTACAAAACTGTTTTCAGTGCACAGCTTGGAATACATTGGTGAGAGGCACTTTAATAGGCAATTGTGCCAGGCCCTGCTTAACAAACAATTAACTTACCCCTACCACTACTGCCACTGCTGCTAACCATAGCCTGATTAACTGCACTTAAACTCAAACCAAAACAAAATTAAGTGCAAGAATCCTCTCCAAAAACAATTATGTAGCATTCCCCAATATACTAAAATCCTTCTAGGAGGAGATATATATATATCCTAATCCTGACCCTCTCTATCACAATGAACACAAAGATAATTCTCTCCCACACACACTTCTGTAACCCAACAGCCAGTTCCCAACTCTGGTAATATAATTTTTGCTGCAATAAATATTAGAAGTATAAGAAACTACATGTCTGGATTACCCAACATATGCCTGATGTTTTTGCTGCAATGGAAACTTGGCTTAAACCAAGAACAAACAACTATGAAGTTATACCGCCTGGCTATAGTATCATCTGCAATGACCATATAAAGAGGAAAGGTGGTGGTATTTTATTTTTTTAACATTTGTTTACCAGGAAAGTCCAACTTGGAACAAAGCCAATTTTCAGTGGAGGCCCGGGGAGAAATGCTCCAGACGCATGTCTTTGTAACATGGGAGGAAACCCACATGAACGCAGGGAGGACATGCAGATTCCACACAGAAGGTACCCTAGGTAAGAATCGAACTGAAGAACCTCTTGCGGTGAGGCAACAACACTACCGCTGCACCACTGCGCCATATTGCTTTAATATTTGCAAGCACCCACCACATTTCCCCTTACAACAAACCAACATGAACTCTAACTTCCCTGCATCTTGCATGAACTTACATGGTTTTGCATAACTAATTAATAGACCCACACATTATGGCGAGATATTAAATTCCCTATTAGACCTGATACTGTTATCAGATCCTAACAAATACTCCACCACAGGTACAATGGCAGACTCTCTCAGTGATCATCTCCCAGTCTGTATGACTATGGCTATAAACTAATTTGTTCTTCCTGTCCTAACTTACAGTTTTGGAGTGATTGACTGGCCCCAAAACGTGTTGGATAGATTAGAGAGGAAAACAAGAAGGATGCTTCATGCTCACCAAATGATTTATAAAAATCAGTGCATACCAAGATTATATATTCTCTGTTCCAAAGGAGGAATGGACCTCCTTGAAATTGATTACATGTGTAGATCTGCAATCGTGGGACTCCACACATATCTGCTGACCTCACAAGACCCAAACGTAGTGAAAGTTTTGAAACATGGGGAGAATAAATCTAAGATGACTTTTCTGCTTAATTTAGCAGAAGCATATCGATGTCAAGCAGGAATGGAAATCAAAACCAGAAGTGGATAAAAAAGAGGCAGCAACTGAATCTGCCAAAAAAAAAAAAAAAAAAAAAAACAAAAGAAAGAATATAAGGTGAAGGACCAGATGAGAAGGCAAGAAATGTGGAAACTGCATAAATATAGTTGCAAGTATAGAAAACTTCTGGAAGAACCTCATGTTGATCAGGAATGAATGCAGAGATGGCTAAGGAGAGGCAAATTCAAACCAAGAGATGAAAGGCTAATACTGGTGGCCCAAGACAGTGGGTTACATACACGCTGGTTTACAAAGTCCATTGAACATGTGGGAGAAACAGACAAATGTAGGTTTTACAAACCGAATTGGAAACATATGCACACCTTGTTGCTGGTTGTGACATACTAATGGCAGAAGGACTGTATACTGAAAGGCATAATAATGTGGCTAGACTGTTGCACTGGGGATTGTGCAAACATTATGGTATTGAACTGACTGAAAAACACTGGAAACATGAGTCACAAAGCATCGTAGAAAATGATGAAGTTTATATCACATGGGATCACCCATTACCAGCAGTCCAAAAGAGAGATGCTAGAAAACTGGATATAGTGGTCCATGAAAAGAAGACAAAAGTAGCATTGATCATTGAAATCACCACACCCAGTGACTACAGTATCTTGCTTACAGAAAGACATAAAACCCAAAAGATTTGGAGAAATTAAAAAACTAGACATCTCACACATCCAGTTAAACAGCATATTTATAAAATAACATGCAACCTTTCCAAGTTTAAACCAGAAATGTTCATTACTACATATCACCTATTAATTGAAACTTCCCAAAAATCCTCCCCTTAGACGATGCTGTACATGAATTCAGTACAACTTTTCTAAATATCCTAAATAACCTTGCACCTCCTAGAAGGAAGAGACTGAAAGCAAATAATGCAATTTGGCTATCCAAAAAAGAGTAAAATGCTAATGCAGGACAGAGAAAAAGCATGGAATGAATGGCAAAAATATAAAACACCTCAATATCTTGAAAACTTCAGAATGCTTCCTAATCATACTAAAAACCAAATAAATTAAGACAATAAAACTATAATATAATAACTTTCAGAATAATACTAAATACAACCTAAAAAGTTTTGGACATTAATTAAAGAAATCTTACATCCCAGCCAAAAATTCAACCCAAAGCCCTCTCCGGATAACTCAACACTCGAAACTGCAATACAGTTCAACTCTATTATAGATGGTATAACATCTCTAACAAAGGATTCCACAACATCTAGTCCCAACCCTGACCAACAACCACATATCATCGCATCCACTTTCAAATTCAAACCTGTGCCCACATCTTATGTAAAACTACTCTTAAACATACTTAACCCATGCTGTTCCTCAGCTGATGACCTTCCAAGCAAGTACCTAAAAATAGTAGCCAATAGCACTGGCTGTCCTGTCTCAATCCTTATAAATAGGTCAGTCCAGGAATCCCGCATTCCCTCTCTCTGTGAAAAGTCACACATTATCCCTCTGCACAAGGGAGGAAATTCAACAGACATTAATAACTTTAGACCTCTAGCAATCATATCTCCCTTCTCAAAATACTTGAAAAATGTATTAAAAAACAATTGCTAGATTATCTCCTGCAGCAAGAACTCCTATCCCCTACACAACATGGCTTCCATCCTTTCCATAGTACTAGCACTGCCCTTCCATCCTATATAGATACTGTCAATAAAGATAGAGAGAGCGGCAAACTAACCTCTTCCTTATTTCTAGACTTGTCTAAAGCCTTCGACACAGTTTATCACAGCAAACTTCTACTTCAAATGCCCTTATTAGGTAAACCTCAGCCCACCCATCTGTGTTTCAAAAGCTACCCATCCAATAGGTATCGCTCAGTAAAGTGGGACTCCATGTTCTCTCCTTACCTGCTAGTCACCACCGATGTACCACAAGGCTCTAACCCTTGTCCCCTCCTCTTTAACATTTTCACCAACACCATCTATACATCCACACAGCAGGCTACCCTAATACAATATGCAGATGATTCCACTCTTGTTTGCACATTATAAGAATGCAAAAATGCATTATCCATAATTAAAATGTGAAAACGGACATTCGAATAAAATACTGACATTCAAACATTCAGTGAAAACAGTATGTTATTATCTCTCTCTCTTAACACAATTATCTCTCTCTCTCTCTCTCTCTCTGTCTCTCTGTGTATCTGTTTGCCTCTCTGTAATGTACACTTGAGCTGCAGTCATATGAATGGACTGCTCCTTGGGCAAAAGGCAGTTTCCAAAGTAGTGCCCACATACTGACTCCATCTACTGCACACATTCAGAATGAGCACACATCTATAGGCTTCAAAGCAAAACTTAAAAAGCGCCTTCATATTTTACATGTGATGAGATTGCTTCATATATTGTGGCTCTGTGACATGACCAATTTGTAAAAGAGACTTTCTTAGGTTTTGTAAACACTGACACCTTAAATTCAGTTATACACCATCCCACTAGGGGTGCAAATCATCTTGACCTTGTCCTCCCCAGGCTTTCCCATTCCTGCACCCGCCCATGTGTCACATCCTGCTCGTTAAGTCCTACTACTAGACTGTCATTGTCACTCATCTTGTCCTGAATGTAATAGACGAGTCTTCGTGGGTTCTTTTCAAGCAGCTTTATTATGTACAAGCACATTATGGTTACAGCTGTTGACTTTAACTTAGGTAACTCTTTATTATGTACAAGCGCATTATGGTTATAGCTGTTGACTTTAACTTAGGTAACTCTTTATTATGTACAAGCACATTATGGTTATAGCTGTTGACTTTAACTTAGGTAACTCTTTATTATGTACAAGCACATTATGGTTATAGCTGTTCACTTTAACTTAGGTAACTCTTTATTATGTACAGGCACATTATGGTTATAGCTGTTGACTTTAACTTAGGTAACTCTTTATTATGTACAAGCACATTATGGTTATAGCTGTTGACTTTAACTTAGGTAACTCTTTATTATGTACAAGCACGTTATGATTATAGCTGTTGACTTTAACTTAGGTAACTCTTTATTATGTACAAGCACGTTATGGTTATAGCTGTTGACTTTAACTTAGGTAACTATATACAAACTAACTGAGTTTATTCTCACATGCTTATTCTTTGGCTGCATTTTCAAAATGGTACCGGGTACAACATGTGCCTGCTATTTATACATGCACATTCATCACTTTCTATGCCTCTTAAAGACACATCACACACTTTGCTCTACATCCTCCCTCTTTTTTAGAATATGTGATGCACAGGACATCAGTTAACATGCAAACAATACAAACAGCTTTTTTTTCATGCATTATACAAAACTATCTATGTATACACAGTTATGTCCAAGTCGCCGTGTATCTCACACCTGGTCTGGACGTGCGACTAAACTGTGTGATGTAAAACTGGTAATCAGGCTTGGCAACTGGAGCTGTCTTTTCTGAATGTTCGATCTTTGGAATATTGGGAAAATTCTCTCAGGATGGGAATCAGATGGTACGACATGTTCTGGAACTGGAACAATGTCTGGACTGCTCTGAGATCTAGAGTCTACATGCTGTGATAACAATTCTGGTACAGGGAGGAGATGCCTGTGATTCCTTCTGTACTCGACACCCTCATATTCTACAAAGTAGGATCTCGGCTCGGTACATATACCTGTTATCTGACCAATCCGGTCAAAACCTTTTGCCGTTTGTATCCTCACTGTCTCTCCTTCTTTCAATGGACGTAGACATTCACTCGATTTGTCATAATTGGACTTCTAGAGAGAATGCTTCTTGAACAAACTGGGCTCTGACGGTTCTGTTGTTTTTAGCTTTAGGCCTCAGTAAACTGGAATTAATAGGCTTTGTTGTTCTGGTTTTCCTGGATAGAAGTCTCTGAGCGGGCGAGCCAAGTAAATCTTCAAAGGGTATGTTTCTGACATTAAGTAGATTCAAAAGGACATTGGTATTGTCATGTTTTGACCTTTCAGGTAATTGCTTTGCACACTGCACTGCACGTTCAGCTAGTCCATTCGATTGTGGGTTTTCAGGACTACTAGTAATATGTACAATGTCTCATTCTCTTGCAAATTTCTGAAATAACTGACTGGTAAATTGAGTACCATTGTCAGAGATAACATTGTGTGGACTACCATGGACTGAGAAATGGTGTTTCAACTTGGTAACAACAGTAGTGGATGTTAGATTAGGTAGTAAGTCAATCTCAAACCAGTTCAAATAAGAGTCGACCAGCACTATGTAATGCTGATTGTTCCACTTGAATATGTCAGTGGCTACTGTTGACCAAGGTAGTTCACGAACTTGACTTATCTGAAGTGGTTCTCTTTGGAAATGAAGTTTAGTAATATTGCATACTGAGCAAGAAAAAAGTACTTTATCAAAGTCTTTCACTAGTGAAGGCCAAAATACTAGTTCTCTCACCCTTCTTTTGGTAGAGTTGGAACCTAGGTGACCATGATGCAAAATCTGGATGTATTCATGTTGTAAAGAAGCAGGAGAAACAATTTTAGGGCCCTTAAAAATAATGTCATCTTCCATCAACATCTCATCTCTGTAAGGAAAATAGGTTTGCACTTCAGGTGGTACACTAGATTGCTTTGATGGCCATCCAACAATAATGCTGAGCTTTTGCAAAATTGGATCAGTCTTTGTATGATCTCTCAGCTCATCAAGTCTCGTGGTAGAAAAATTATGCACTGCCAGTACGTCACAGTCACAATTCTCTGTATCAACCTGTTCCGTTGTATTTCTGGGTGATCTGGATAAGGTATCTGCCAGATAAAGAAGTCTGTCTTTTGTATAGACCATTTTGAACCTGCACTTTTGCAATATGACCATCATTCTTTGTAATCTTGCTGGAGCAGAATGCGTTGGCTTCTTTAGAATAGCAACTAGAGGTTGGTGGTCAGTTTCAATTTGAATAGACTGACCATAGATATAGTCATGAAAGTTTGAACATGCAAATACTATTGCCAATAGTTCCTTCTCAATCTGAGCATACTGCATCTCAGTTTGGGAACGTGTTCTACGTGCATAGGCTACTGGTCTATCTTCGTGAAGAATAACTACGCCAAGACCAAATTTTGAAGCATTGCAGGAAAGAGTGACTGGTTTATTGACATTACAGTATCTAAATGTAGGTGGGGTGGAAATTTTCTGCTTAAAGTTTCCAAATGCCTTCTGGTGCTGTTCCAACCAAAATCATGTAACATTTTTGCATGTCAGCTCTCTTAAAGGTGTTGTCAATTCACTGAGGTCTGGTATGAACTTGCCTAGATAGTTGATCATGCCCAGGAAAAGCTGTAGAGCTTGCATATTATCTGGTGCTGACATTTCAAGAATAGCTGCTTGCTTGGCTGGGTTTGGTCTCAAGCCATTGCAAGTAAACAAATGACCTACATACATAACTTCTGGTAGTCTGAATTTGCACTGTAGAGGATTGAGCTTTAAGTTCACTTCACCTGCTCTGTCTAGAACTCCCCTAAGGTTTCTGTCATGCTCTGCTTCAGCATTGCCTCCAACCAATAAACCATCTACTATTATGGCACAAAGATAACCTGAAAAAATTGCTCCATTTTATGCTGGAAGACTTCACTTGCAGAATTCATTCCAAATGGCATCCTCAGGAATCTATATCTGCCAAACGGGGTACCAAAAGTTGTCAGTAATGAGGATTTGCGATCAAGCATCACTTGCCAAAATTAACTTTTTGTATCCAAGACAGAAAAAAACAGTGGCATTTGGTATTAGGGATGCAACCTGTTTGACTGTAGCATTGGATGATGCGGTCACTTTGATGCTTTGTTCAAATCTCGTGGGTTAATACATATTCTGATTTCATCTGAGCCTTTCTTGTGGGCTGCTGCCATGGATGATACCCATTCAGCTGGTTCTGTGACTGGACAAATCACACTTTGCTGCACCATTTTATCCAACTGAGCTTTAACTTTATCTTGTATAATTATTGGAACTTTTCTCGCTGGTCTGACTACTAGACTGACCTCTGGGTCTAACGTCATAGAGCACACAATTGCAAGTTTGCCCAACTTATCATTGAAAACATCAGCATACTCTGAGAAAATGGCTTCAGAAAAATTGGAACTTGGATATGCGTTTATATGATGAACCTCTTTAGTAAAAGAAAGCAGATTCATTCTTAAACTGTCTGAGACCCAATAATGACTGCACAGGTCTTTGAACTACATAGAATAACAAGTTGTAACAGTTCTTAGCCAAATACCATGAAAGTACTACTGAGACTTTGATTTGAATTTCTTCACCTCCATAAGCAACAGGTTTCGCATTACTAACCCCATTAAGTTGCTCATTAGTTCTCACCTTAGCAAATGTGTCTGCTGATATAACATTACACTTTGAACCAGTGTCTACTTTGAGCTCGGTGGATTTACCATTGATCTGGAGAGTACAAAACACTTCATTCCTTGCCAATAAATTCACTTAGTCGACCCTTTCACCAATTACTGATACACGGGTCTATATTAGAACATCGAAGTTTCAAAACTTAGTCAGCAAAAGCTGAAAACACTGAACATGCAGAACAGCAAATTTTTTCCTAGGGAAAAAATTTGCTGTTCCAAAACACATACACACAACACAAGCACACCAAACAAACAGCAATCCACACACATACACCTAAAATCTTACACCTAACCCTACACTAAACTATACATACACCACTAACTATCCACTTACCTTAACCCAAACCCTAACCCTAAGGTCCATCACTATCACACACTCACCTCACCCACACCCTAACCCTAACTCACCTAACCCGCCCTAACCCTCACATCCACACAATCGCACATATACCTAACCCGCGCCCTAACCCTAACTC
This sequence comes from Protopterus annectens, assembly GCF_019279795.1. Taxonomy (NCBI): domain Eukaryota; kingdom Metazoa; phylum Chordata; order Ceratodontiformes; family Protopteridae; genus Protopterus; species Protopterus annectens. The sequence continues at coordinate 1,182,050,745 of NC_056737.1, forward strand.
ACCTAACCCTCACGTCCACACAATTGCACACATACCTAACCCGCACCCTAACCCTAACTAATCTAACTTGTGCTCAATCGCACACTTACTTGAATCCGACCCGTAACTTTATACCACAGCACTGAAAATACTGAAGCAACAGAAACGGACAACCAAATTCTTTCCTTAGGAAAAAATTTGGTTTTCTGTAGCTTCGATATTTTCAGCTTTCGCTGAATACGGGTCGATATTAGAACATTCGAAGTTTTGAAACTTCGATGTTCTAATATAGACCCTGATATGCCATCTACACAGAAAGAGGACTGATTCAACTCCACTTGATCAGTCTGCTTTTTTGAGTGACCCTTCTTTATAACTGTGTGGGGATTACTTGATTTGCAAAACTTTTAAAAATGGTTCCATTTTTTACACTTGTGACATTGCTGACCAAATGCTAAGCATCTTTCTCTTTTAGACTCATGATTTGCACCACAATTGCAACAATTAACAATAAAGCTGGATTTGGGTTTTGCTAACTCACGCTTTTACTGCACTGAGCATGTTTCTTTCTTAGAACTTGCTGGAAAAATACATGGTTCCCCTGATGAACTAGCAGGAGCTGTGGCTGCCTCATGCTTAGGCCTGCTTCTGTTTGCCATGTGTTGCATGCTATCTACATTTGCTCTGGAGCCTGCTGAAATCATGCTCTTGTCATTTGCAAGCATATTTGTGTGTCTTTCTGTAACTTCATGGATTTTACAAATCTCAATGGCTTTACTCAATGTTAAATCACTATCATGAAGCAAAATCTTTCTCACAGCAGCACTCTTAATACCAGACACAAGCCTGTCCTTTATTAACTCATCTTTTAAGTCACCAAACCGACACATTTTAGCTTTGTTTCTCAGGTCAGTAATACAAGCTGCAAAAGTTTCCCCTGGTTTCCGATCTTTTGTGTAAAACAAATGCCTGTCTAATGTAATATTTTTCTGGGGGTTGCACATTTCTCTGAATTTGCACTTCAAACACTCGGGGTCTTCCCTTCATTCATCCTGTACAATAATATGATTTTCACATTCTCCCTCATATACTGGTGGTGTGTACACAAATGAATGCTCTCTTTCAATGGCCTCTGACCCAGCTAGGTTTAACAAAATGAATGCCCTTGTGCATGCATCTTTGTCAGAATAAGCTGCTTACATAAAAATATCATACTCTTGCTCAAGTATTCTCCAATTCTCTGCAATATTCTGATCAAATACAAGTGGTGAGGGCTTTCGAAATCTGTCAGCCACATTAACACATACCAGTGAAGAACTTTGCAAATATACACGAATACACACACATACAAATGAAATTTATGCCAGTATTTGTAACTTTCCTCAATGGCACAACAAGCCTCTGAATAACTGAGTTTTGCAAAACAACTGAATTTTGTGAAATAAGTTTCTCGGGCACTTTGATACTTTCAAAATTGTCGTACAGCAAAAGTAATTTATCATTTTAAGAAACATTTCAAATAACTGAACTGGGTGATTGATCTGAGCAAAAGAAGCTCGGAGCGCCTCATAGAAACAGAGCCATGGCCTCAAGCTAAATGCCAAAAAGTGTATAGTCATCCCCTTTGGCAAAAACAAAGTGCCCACAAATTACCACATAGGTGGTAATCCATTAAGTACAGAAGAAGTAATTAGGGACCTGGGGACCCAAGTTGATAGCAATCTCTCATTTGACAACCACGTGGCCAAAGTGGTTAGAAATACATTTTATATAGCCCACCTAATCATGAAGGGATTCACATCTAGATCAGGGGAGGTCATCGTGTCTCTTTACTCATCCCTCATCAGGCCCATAATTGAGTACAATGCCCCTTTTGGGATGTACCTTACCAGACACCTGCAGCAACTGGAAAGACCCCAAAAGTACCTCACCAAGAGGATCAAAGGGCTCAAACAGATGCCATATGTTGCCCGGTTAAAGAAACTCCAGCTCTACTCAGTGGCATACTGCCTGTTCAGAGGCGATCTGTGCCTGACGTATAAAGCCATGTCCAACCCGGAATTAATGGACATGCTGCACCTCAGAAAATCCAAATCCCATCGAGCTACGCGCTTGACAGACTTGAACCTCAGCACTGAAATAAATAGGACATGCTGGAGGGACAGATACATAACCCAGAGGCTCCCTTCACTCTGGAATAAAATCCCAGTCCAGGTTAGGCAGAGTCCCTCATTGACTCTCTTCAAGAGGAATCTTGATGAGTGGATGGGAGATCGTAGGTTTACCCCGGGTATCACTTCTGTGTCACTGTTAGACAGAGGCACAGTATACTAACCTCGAAACACGGCATAGCAAAATAAATTTAAAATGGGTGGCGAAAGCCAAACACATTCTGGCTAGGCTTATAAATGCCCTAGGGCAGATAGCCTAGTATGAACCTATGAACCTATGAACCTATGAGAAACATTTTGAAGTAACTGCACTTTGCAAATAGACAGTACACGGCACACTGAAACTTCTCAAAATGATGGTACTTTGCTAGATAATTCTTTACATGTAATGGCGGTACTTTGCAAATAGACACACCCAGCACAAGAAAATTTTCAAAATGGCTGTACTTTGACTGTACTTTACAAAACAGTTGCACTTTGCACAGACATAAACACTTCAGAATACATACACAGCAATAAGCACACACCGTAAGCACTTTTTCACACTTTGAGATGCTTTGAATAACTCTAGTTATGTCCTTAATACAATAAGAAGTTGTAGTTATGCCAAAACACAGCACTTTGCCAAAAAACATGCAGTTGCCTTGCTTTATTTATGCTTAATGTGCCCTCTTTTACCCTTGTTATATTCGTTTTGCTCGTTTAATCTCTTTTCACGCCCATTGTACTTTTTTGTGCTCATTTTACTCTAAACGTGCACGTTTTGCTCTAAACACATTTGTTTCACTTTACACATACTCGTTTTGCTTTAAGCTTACTTATTTTGCTTTAATATCCCAATCTCAAACATTTCACTTAATTAATAAACATTTTGTGCCTCTCGCTTGTATAATAATGTGGTTTGTGCCCCTTGCTTGTATAATAATGTGGTTTGTGCCCCTTGCTTGTATAATAATGTGGTTTGTGCCCTTGTAATGCTTTGTTTTAGTGTTTTTATAAAGCGAACTGTTTGTGCATGTTTTCATTACCTTTGATTCTTTTCCGGCTCTTTTTTGTGCTCATTTCTCTTAGTTTACCTTCACTGTTATCGTTGCACCTCATGGCTCCGAATATCAATCTCTGGAATCCCGATTCTGACACCATGTCACTCATCTTATCATCTTGTCTTGAATGTAATCGACGAGTCTTCATGGGTTCTGTTCAAACAGCTTTAGTATGTACAAACACATTACGGATATAGCTATTAAGTTTAACTTGGGTAACTTATATACAAACTAGCGATATTCATTCTCACATGCTTACTCTCTGGCACTAGGTACAATACGTGCCTGCTGTTTATACATGCACATTCATCATTTGCTATACCTCTTAAAGATACATCACACACTGTGCTCTACAGTCTTCTTCTTCTTCTTCTTCAGAACCAACTACTCTCCCTGTCTGACCTACACTACATTTAGGGATTACTCCAGAACCATGCTGCTATAGTTCTGGAATGCCCTAGATACATTCCAATATGTCCCTCATTCTCTTGGTCAACATCTTGACCAAGCAAGTGTGCTCATCTCAAAAGTTTACTCTCATTTCTAGCTGCATTGTCACCTTTTCCCACATACTACAAACACTATAGAAACTTCAGGAATAAATTCTTATGGTGGAATTCCTACCTAAACAAATTTTACAACAGAAGGAGAAAACTACTGGTCCTATATAAGATAACCTCCTTCTCTTACCATAACAGGCATTTAAAATTGGTTGGCAAATATCTTAAATGCTGTATTAAAAGTGTAAATATAGCAATGAATTAAAAATTAGCACATCTACCAAAGACGACTACAAAGCTTTCTTCAACTGTGTCAGGAAACATAAGTTCTGGTCTGCCTGATGTCCATTGGCTCCATTCTAAGGCCATTGCTAACATCCTTGCCAACACATTCAGTTTCAGGCTTCAGCCCCCTGACACACCCTTCAGTCCTCTCCATTTCCCCCCAAATACTTTCTCTTCCCATGATATCTCACAATCAAGTTCTATAATTTTTTTTCATATGAAAAAGACCTTTATGGGTCCAGAAAATGTACCTGTCCGCCTCCATCCTTAACCTTTTTAATCTCGGTCTCTCCACAGGTTATGTACCTTTTGCTGGCCAAACTGCTGTAGTAGTGCCATAACTCAAGGTTGACTTCGCCACAGATCCAGGTAATTACAGACCTGTAAGTGGCATTCATATCAATTGTAAGGTCATTGAATGTATCATAGCATAACAATGATATAACCTCAGCTCCTTGATGCAAATCAATTTGGCCTTGTTAATGGTATGTCTTGTCTACTCAGTCTAATCACTTTTGATGAGAGCTTGATGGAAGCCATAGATATGGCTCATCTCATCCTCACTTCTTATCTGGACCAAGCAAAGGCATTTGATATAGTTATCCATATAGGTATTAGCAACTAGGTTACACAGAGTAACATTAATCCTTATATCATCTGCTGGTTATCCAAATGGCCCACTAGCAGGACTCACACATCAATTGTAAGGGGTACACAAGCTGTGTTGTCTACACAAAATGTCTCAGCATCTAGTTTTCTGACATTAAGACAGGTGTTGATGGGCAATGACTCATTACATTTGCCAATGCCTGCAAACTGGGTGCCATCATATGCTCCCCTAAACATGTGCACATTCTTTAGCAAGGACTTGGCTGGACTAATGCCTGGACCACTGACCATGGAGTTAAGCCTAATGTTAAAGTAGGTAGTACATTTTTATTCAGCAAGCAGGCATCCCCCTTCATACCATATCAAAGACACCCCCTCCCTTTAAATCAACCTAGTCATCAGGAATATCGGTATCTTCATCAACAATGAACTATCTTTTGACCATCACATATCAGCTATAGTCAGAGAATTCTTCTACCTAGTACATTTAATTTCAAAAGTCTTATCTTCCAGGGCTAAAGAAGTCATAATCCCTCTCGATACCTCCCTCACCTCACTTATCAAAGAATACAATGCCCCCTTTGGCATGCATCTTTCTAAGCTACAAACATTTATATGCTGTCATGAGTTCCTGGGTTTACCTGAGGAGTGTTTAACTAAGGTTAAATTAAAGCGGTACAATTTAATGTATGATGAGCATGAAACACTATGAATTTAGATATTATAATTAAGCAAGCGAACAAGGGTGGGGCCATTGTGATAATGAATAAGGTGGATTATGTGCAATGTATGTATAATTTTATATCAGATAGAAATACTTTTAAAAGGACTGATTTCATTGAAGTGAAGAAATATATTTTGAATGCAAATTTGTTAATTTATGAGATGCAACTGCAGAATGATATATCTATAAATCTTTTTAATTATTTTACTGTACCATGTTCAGTTGTTCCATTAATCTATGGGCTACCGAAAATACATAAATCTGTCACCCATCCCCCCATGCGACCAATTCTCTTGAGGAGGAGATAGGTCACAGAACCCCTGTCAATCTATCTTCAGAATTCTTTAAGTAAATATTTGAAACTTTGTCATAGCTTTATTAGGGACACTGGTGACTTTTTATCTAAATTATATGAGTGGTATGATGGGAACACAAGTAATGGCTATTTACTACTCACATTAGATATTAATTCTCTCATTATGGTTATTCCCAATGATTATGGGATAAATGCTATCGTCAATTCCTCTGCTCAAACACTAGTCTGGGAGGCAGAGATATTGAAAATATTTGTCAATTAATTGAAGCAGTCTTAACTAACAATGTGTTTATTTTTGAGAAACAACCTTTTCTTCGGATGTCTAGTGTTGCCATGGGTACTCCTATGGCAAACACATATGAAAATTTGGTGTTAAACCAATGGTATAATGAGTATGTTTTCAGTGTTACTAATTGCCTGAATGCTAATGTTTTGTGGTATAAACGCTTTGTGGATGACTGCTTTCTAATTTGGAAGGGAAATGAGGAAACATTAAATGAATATGTTGAATAGTTAAATAATAATAGCACAGATTTTTTTAAAGTTTAAAATGAGCTGTTCCAGTGATCAAATTAATTTCTTAGATGTTACGTTAACTAAGCATGATGGCGTTCTTAATACAATGGTCTATAAGAAACTAGTGGATGCAAATAAGTATATACATACAAGTAGCATGCATGCCCCACACATATTCAAGGGAATTATGAAAAGTCAGTTTCTTAGGGTTAGCAGACTGGGAATACTGAAACGCTTCAGTGTGAACAGCAGATGAGAGAAATGGCTCTGGAAGTCAAAGAAAAAGGGTATAATGAAAAAAGGATAGATGAAGTAATAAAAGAAGTTTTGGATGCAAGAAATGGAACAGCAGAACCTTTGTTTGCTAAATCTGTGGATGGTGAGTTAGATATTGGTAAGCAAGGAAAGGATGATAAAAATAAAAATAAAATTAAATATGTGACCACGTACAATAGAACAAATGATGTTAGGAGAATTATTAAACAAAATAAATATGTGACCACGTGCAATAGAGCAAATGATGTTAGGAGAATTATTAAACAAAATAAATATGTGATCACGTACAATAGAGCAAATGATGTTAGGAGAATTATTAAACAAAATAAATATGTGACCACGTACAATAGAGCAAATGATGTTAGGAGAATTATTAAACAAAATAAATATGTGACCACGTACAATAGAGCAAATGATGTTAGGAGAATTATTAAACAAAATAAATATGTGACCACATACAATAGAACAAATGATGTTAGGAGAATTATTAAACAAAATAAATATGTGACCACGTACAATAGAGCAAATGATGTTTGGAGAATTATTAAACAAAATAAATATGTGACCATGTACAATAGAGCAAATGATGTTAACTGTATACCCAACTGAACACACCAAATTGCTAGGAGTGGAAACAGACAATAAACTAAAATTTGACATTCACATATCCATGACTATAAAAAAAGTCTACAAAAAACTAGGAGCGTTATATAAGCAATTTCTCACCAAAGCAGCAAAGATTTCAATAGCAAATTCCCACCTTATCTCCACCCTACTTTATGCCTCTCCAATATATACCAACCTAAGGCAATGTGATCTAAACAAGCTAGAGACCTGCTACAACAAAATTGCCAAATTCGCCACAGGGGCATCCTACCATAGTCACCACTGTCTCTCACTTGCTGAACTGGACTGGCTTGAACTCCCTCACCTCCTTCAGTGGTATCAACTCTCACTCGCCCACAAACTAGTAAACCATCCACTAAATGTCCCATCCCTCCAGAATCTACTCCAACCCTATCGCACCACCAGACCACTAAGATCCAGCAGCAAAAATCACTTGCAGATCACTAAAGCCAGTAACTCTGCTGGTGAAGCACTATTCTCTTGTGCCATAGCCAAATTATGGAACTCACTCCCACCCACAATTACCTCCATACCATCAAGCACCCACTTCAAAACTTTACTAAAAGTGCAACTAAAAACATGCTGGCTATGCCCTTGCAACTCCCACTCTAATATCATCCACCCCATCCAACCACTACCTTTCTTTCCACTCCACTAACTACCTTGATTATAGCAAGCTCAGATGCTCATAAGCCAGTACTTATTATACAGCACGAACTTCTTCTTCTTGTAACATTTGTTAATGTCCAGTATGCACTTCACAGATAAAGATTCTGGTTGTCTACTGATGTACTATGTTCTTCATCTGTAAATATGTTGTAAGTAATTGCTATGTAAGTTGTTATTTCACTATGTAATCTAATGTATATACTGTCTGTTTATTTTAACTGTGGAGCTTTTCTCCCCGGGCCTCCGCTGAAAATAGACCTATGTCCAGTCGGACACTCCCGGGCAACAAATTTAAATAAATAAATAAATAAATAAATGTTAGGAGAATTATTAAACAAAACAAATATGTGACCACGTACAATAGAGCAAATGATGTTTGGAGAATAATTAAACAAAATAAATATGTGACCACGTACAATAGAGCAAATGATGTTAGGAAAATTATTAAACAAAATAAATATGTGACCATGTACAATAGAACAAATGATGTTAGGAGAATTATTAAACAAAATAAATATGTGACCATGTACAATAGAAAAAATGATGTTAGGAGAATTATTAAACAAAATAAATATGTGACCACGTACAATAGATCAAATAAATATGTGACCACGTACAATAGAGCAAATGATGTTAGGAGAATTATTAAACAAAATAAATATGTGACCATGTACAATAGAACAAATGATGTTAGGAGAATTATTAAACAAAATAAATATGTGACCACGTACAATAGAGCAAATGATGTTAGGAGAATTATTAAACAAAATAAATATGTGACCATGTACAATAGAACAAATGATGTTAGGAGAATTATTAAACAAAATAAATATGTGACCACATACAATAGAGCAAATGATGTTAGGAGAATTATTAAACAAAATAAATATGTGACCACGTACAATAGAGCAAATGATGTTAGGAGAATTATTAAACAAAATAAATATGTGACCACGTACAATAGAGCAAATGATGTTAGGAGAATTATTAAACAAAATAAATATGTGACCACGTACAATAGAGCAAATAAATATGTGACCACGTACAATAGAGGAAATGATGTTAGGAAAATTATTAAACAAAATAAATATGTGACCATGTACAATAGAACAAATGATGTTAGGAGAATTATTAAACAAAATAAATATGTGACCATGTACAACAGAACAAATGATGTTAGGAGAATTATTAAACAAAATAAATATGTGACCACGTACAATAGAGCAAATAAATATGTGACCACGTACAATAGAGCAAATGATGTTAGGAGAATTATTAAACAAAATAAATATGTGACCATGTACAATAGAACAAATGATGTTGGGAGAATTATTAAACAAGAATCGGGGTATTTTAACCGTCATGCCTGAATTTAAATCTTTGTTAGATGATAAGCCTAGTTTTGCATACAGAAATTATAAAAGTTTAAAAAGAAGGTTATTATGTTATAAAGACTTTCAGGCAGTGACCAATACTAGGATAAGCAGTAAGCAGGGCACTTTTCAAGCCATGTATGCAACTACTGTAGAGATATTGTCAATGATAATACCTTTACACATCCATTAACGAAAAGGGTTTACTATTTCAAATGTTATGCTAATTGTAAAACTGCCTATGTTGTTTACCTAGCTACATGCCGTAAACGTTCATGTTTTTATGTTGGCAAGTGCAGTCGGAAATTCAAAGAGTGTGTTACTGAGCATAAGTCCAACATATGTAGGAGTGTTCTGATGAATGCTTTAGCCAAACATGTTACAGATACTCATTCCGCACATTTTTTTAAGTTTAGAGTTATTGATGTAATAAATAGAAGTATTAGAGGGAGGTGACATGAATCATTTTCTTGAGTTGTGTGAATATAAATGGATATTAAGGCTTGAAGCAGGTGTTTTTCCTGGTTTGAATAACACAGTCAGTATTAAGCCTGTTTTAACTAGAAAACAAATGCAATATTGTTAATTGTTTGTATGTTCTTATTGGATGGCTGTGTCATATAATTAAATTAGGTTTGGTATACATAATTGCTTTTAAATTGATAACTTGAACACTGAGGAAAGGTTTATCCTGAAAGCTTTGCGTTGGTATACAGTATGATTTTATAATAAATTTTAGTGTAAATGTGTTTATGTTGTTTTTTTATTTTTTGCTAATACTGTTTTCTGGTATAGTTTACCATATAATTATCCTTTTGTTTAATATTTGAGTATTTAAGATGCTCCTTGCAGTTTGAGTCGATGTAATTATCTGTTGAATCAATGTAATGACCTAGCTACCTTGCCTGGCATAACAGTTAAGTTCTTTATCTCACCAGGTTATAGCAGTCTGCAGACTGATAGCCTACTATTTACCTATGAACCATACACTCACACAACCACAGACATATATGCGCACACACACACACACACACACACACACACACACACACACACACACACACACACACACACACACACACACACACACACACACACACACACATATACAAATATATACATATATATATATATATATATATATATATATATATATATATATATATATATATATTGTTAAATAAAATCAAGAGTTCAATACACAGGAGGTTCAGGTTCAAAAGTTTACTAGTGTACACCAGGAGGCAAAAAACGTACAAGTACAGAATTTTGTCTGACATGAAACAGGAAGTACACAATTTTTATAGTTTCTTCCATTCAAGTTGTGCCCACCTTACTGACGTGGTCAGTCACAGGGCATCTACATCACTTTAGCTTACAGTATTCTATTCATTAAATAATGCTGATGCTGTATATTTAAAAAAAGTTTTCCTCTGGTAACAATACGACCTTGCTTACCACCTGGTCAGACATAATGTCTTTCTGTAAATTTACTTCTTCAAGGTTTCAGACTAGTTCAAATACAATAGCAGATTCAGTCTTCTAATACACTTCTTTGTTCCCCTGTAACACTTTCCCAAAAGCTGCGTGTTATCTAGTAACACATACACAAGGCCAAATCATCCCAGCAGGAAAGAGCAGAAGATTTCATTATTTCACATATTAAATTTCCTGACCCAGCAGATAATCACTTGTGAAAAGCATAAACATTACAACTTGCTGAGCTAGCAGCTGCCAGGTCAGAAGCCAACTTGCTACAAGGCACACTGCAGTTTCAAAAACTTCTTGCAATTACACATGAATTCATCCTTTTTGTTATATCATTAATAGAATAAAATGCATTACATACTACTTTGCTTTTAAACTAGCACTTCACATATATTCAAATGCATATTTCTCTAACATTTTCCCTCCTATTAATACTTTTTATTCTATTTTGAAGTATGCATAATGTCATTTCGTCTCCTGACCTCTTCCACTAAGGATTTTCAGCTAGGTGAGTCATTTGATCTATACTTCAGAAAAAGTTTCGTCTGAGATTAATTTTTCAATCTCAATATCTTGGTACAAAGTTTCAGTAACAGATACATGAATAAAATCTTTGATTAATCTTTTCATGCAGGGGAATTCCACAACAAACACATGCTCCTAATAGGAGTAAACCCACACAAATAGCAATCAGAATATTCATTAGGATGGAACCCACCCCCCAAATAGATTCTGGAAGAAGTCCGTCAGTGGGTTTGGGCCTGGTTCAGTCATGGCTGATACCTGCTGAATTACCTCTAGGTGGTTGTTAATTTCATGCCTGTTGTCTGGAATGAATGCACAGCATTCTTCTTTGATAAGCGCGCATGTACCACCTCTCGCCGCTAGGGTGAAGTCAAGAGCCATTCGATTTTGTAGCACAACAGTTCTCATTGCATTCAGTTCATCAGTCACCAGTTCTAGGGCAGAGAAAGTTACATTACTCATTACTTCGAGAAGTTTCGACAGCTTCCTCAACTCCCAGATTGATTTGACTGCTCCATATGCTGGGAATATTCCTGCCCAAGATATAACACTGTCACTCAAGTCCATATGAGTCAATTTGCTTTTGTCCTTTACGGTATTATGGTCTTTCCAGCCAGCTTCGATCCATCCTACTGGATTTACAGGTTTCTCAACTGAACCTTCAGGTTTTTGGACTGCTTCTCTCACGTTTTGTATCTTACCCAAAGGTAATTCTGCAGTATGTCTTATAGCCGGAACCAGATAACCCAAAAAACAACTGCCGGACCAATTCTCAGGTAGCCATTTGTATGCTTTTTTGCCACAAATAAAATAACAATTTTCTACTTTAGTACTAATACGCATTAACCCTGCATGAAACATTTTATGGTCTATAACTGACAATTGTTTAAATAAAACAGGATTCTTGCGAATTTCATTCATGGTTGTTTTCATTGAGTTCAAATATGAGTCATAATTAGTATTGCAAAAAGTATTGCCATTACTATTCTTAATATAACACCGGTAAGATACAGTTATATTACAATTGCTCCAGCCCACCTGGAGAGTATAATTATTATAGAAACATGCAATTCCCTTTTGTGTGACAGGTAAAAATAAAGCTATTTTGTCCTGTGATCTCACAGTCCCTGTGTCAAAAAGCAAATTTTCCCAAGTCTCATTTATCCCCAGACGGACAGCGGACATTAACAGTCCTCCATATGCTGTTGGTATAGCTGTACAAACCCAGCAATTTGAAATGTTCATAGTCTCTGCATATACACGCTTCATGGCTAGGTATGTGTTAAAATTTGGATGCCAGTCTATAGATGTTTTGTCACATCTTCCCACTTTTACTTGTGTGGTTGAGTGTAGGAAAAACTACAACAAGAGGAAAATTGTCACAATTATAGTTAATAAATGTATACTCAACAAAATGATTATGCAACATCTCTGGGGTTGATCTGCATTTCTATTCGCTTTATTCTTGGCCATTTTGCCCTTGTATATCAGTCACAAAGTTTTTATCAAGTTGAAAGTTCTTTACCGGTTTGCAGTGTGTCAAATGGACCCAGGACGTCCTCTCAGCCACTCTGACTGCAGTAGGCATTGCCAACAGTACCTGGTATGGTCCTTCCCACTTTGGACTTGCCCAATTCTTCCTCTTCGTCACTTTTAGCCACACCCAAGTTCCCGGAGCCAAAACTGCTTCCACCGGTCTGGTCTGTTCTTTATCTGAAAAAGAGTTAAACTGCAAAACAGATTTATTTGTTAACAGTTTCCTCATATAACTAGCTAATGAACTGTCAGCCTCTTGCTCTGCAGCCATGAGAGCTTTCCACTGAGGCACATAATATGCTCTCCCAAAAACCATTTCGAAGGGAGTCAAACCCTTCACATTTGGAACCGTTCTCATACTCAGCAGCGCTAAAGGCAAACAGTATATCCAATTCTTCTGGGTCTCATTAACTAACTTCCTAAGCTTGTTCTTAAGGGTTCCATTGTACCTTTCCACCAGTCCTGCAGACTGTGGGTGGTAGGCACAATGATTTTTCAAGGAGATTCCGAAAAATCTTCCAAGTTGCTGGATTGTCTGATTAACGAAATGTGTGCCATTGTCACTATAAATCCTTTCCGGAATGCCAAACCTAGGGATTACTTCTTTTATCAGGGCTTTCGCCACTGTTGCTGCATCTGGATTTTTGGTTGGAAAAGCTTCTACCCATTTAGAAAACATATCTACAATGACTAGGCAATATTTTTTCCCTTCACACTTATTCAGTTCTATGAAATCCATACAGATAGTATGGAACGGATACGGTGGTATAGGAAAACTTCCTTGTTTAGGTTTAAATACCCCTTGTGCATGGTGCTTGTTACAAGTATGACAAGCTGCACAAAATGTTTTGGTGTAGTTTGTGAATCCATATGTTTGGAATACTCAGTTTACTAACTGTACCATCCCCCCTGTTGAGACATGGCACTGCCCATGGCTCAACAAAGCTGCATATCTAAATAAATTAGATGGCAATATCGTTTTTTTCTCTTTGGAAATGTACAGTCCATTTTCGAGAATCGCACCTTGTTTTTCCCATTTTTATTTTTCTGCTTTTGTAGTAAGTGTCTGCATTGTTTTTAACATGTCTAAATCTAAAATCTCAGAGGGTTGTAATTCCTCATTCAAAAGTAAAGTTTCTGAGTCTGAGGCCGCTTGCTTTGCAGCTACATCAGCTCTCGCATTGCCTTTCGAAATCCTATCCTGTTGTTTTGTATGAGCTACACATTTGCAAATAGCTACTTTAGTAGGTAACTGGATAGATTCTAATAATTCCAAAATAAATTGCGCATGATTAATTGGTTTTCCACTAGATGTTATCATTCCCCTATTTTTCCATTGTTGCGCAAATACATGTACTGTAGAGAAAGCATACTGACTGTCAGTATATATGTTTACACATTTGTCTTTTGCTAAAGTACATGCTCGTGTTAAAGCTATCAATTCTGCTGCTTGTGCAGACAAGTTATGTGGTAAGGGTTGGGCTTCTAAAATTTCAGTGTCTGTAACTACTGCATACCCCACTAAATTCTTCCCTGTAGGGCCCCTTCTGCATGAGCCGTCCACGTAATATGTCACCTCGGCATTATCCAAGGGCATATCTGTGAAATCTTGTCTAGGCAAGGTTAACTATTCAATTTCCTGCAGGCAGCTGTGCAGTGTGCCATCTGCAGGAGTTGGGAGTAATGTTGATGGATTTAATGTCATACATCGTTCAATTGTCATATGAGGTTGTCTCAGCAGTATAGTCATACATGAAAGATGTTTAGCAGGAGAGAGATATGCTACTTTTTCTTGCAGTAAAATTATTGCGACTGCATGAGGCACTCTCAATGTGAGAGGGTGGAATAATACCACTGAGGCTGAGGCCTGTACTGCCATTGCAGCTGCAACTACTGCTTGTACACAGTGAGGCAAAGATTGCGCCACTGGGTCTAACTGTGATGAATAATAGGCTATGGGGCGTTGCTTATCCCCATGTTGTTGCATCAGCACTGACGTCATATATCCTTGCTTGCAATCTACAGTCTGAAAGAACCGTTTGTGATAATTTGGGAGTCCTAAAACTAATGAAGAAGCTATCAACTGCTTCAATCTGCAGAAAGCCGTTTCTGCTTCGGGTGTCCATTGTAATAAATCTTGTGCTGCCATTGGTGTTTTATATATCAAGTCAGTTAGTGGAACAGACTCCAAAGCATAGCTTGGTATCCAACTCCGACAAAAATTAGTTGTCCTCAAGAAGGACATCATTTCCTTCTTGGTTGTTGGTTTGGGTGCTTGTAAAATTGCTGTCTTTCTATCCTCGTCTAATATCCTACCTTCATTGGATATCACATATCCTAGGTATCTAACTTGCTTTTTCCAGAGTTGTAACTTACTTTTGTTCACTTTGTGTCCTTGTGTTGCTAAGAATTTCAATAGCGCTATAGTATCTTCCCTGCATTGCTGCTGGGTGGGGGCTGCTAGCAAGATGTCATCTACGTAAAGTAGAATTTGACTACCTCCTGGTGGGGTAAACCCTGCCAGGTTGCTAGCCATTTCTTGTGCAAATATTGTTGGGCTCTCACAATATCCCTGTGGTAGTCGAGTATAGGTATACCTTTTACCCTGAAATGTAAATGCAAACCAGTATTGACTATCAGGATGTATAGGTATTGAAAAGAAAGCATTACTGATATCTACCACAGAGAAATATTTCTGTTGTGGTTTTAAGTCATTTAACAAAGTATGTGGATATGGCACCGTGGGTGCTCTGGGTATCACTGCATTGTTTACAGCTTGTAAATCTTGAACCATCCACCATTCCCCGTTTGCTTTTTTAACAGGAAATAGGGGTGTATTACATGGTGAATCAAGAGATTCTACCAGTACTCCTTCCCTGAGTAATGCTGCTATTATAGGCTTGATTCCTATTTCTGCATCTTTCCTCAAGGGGTATTGTCTTTTCTGTGGCCTAAATGCTGACTTCGGTGTAATTGTAACCGGTCCTGCTGTTCAAATAAGTCCTACGTCTGACTTGCCTGTTGACCAAAGACTCATTGGTATCTCACATAAAGCTTTCTCTTCTTCTTCTAATAAAAATGCTAATCAACTGTCCTCGCTAGATTGCAAGTGTACAGCCAGGTGCGTCTGCGTTAACCAATTCAATTTTTGTTTCTGTATCCCCTGTTCTGACAATTCTAAGTCAGTCTGTTTCTCCCATCTTGTTACCTTCTCTCCTACGTCTGCCCATTTTACATTTTTGTTCTTTGTCAAGCTGACATGCGGCAATCGATTTGATCTATATAATGCAAGGAATTCTTGAGGTAATGAACAGCTGACTACACTGTTCCCCTCAGTATCCCAGTACAAAGTTCGTAACACTAATCTAGTTGCACGATTTCTAAACAATTCTTGCTCATATTCTCTATCAGGTCCTGGTGTATTACAGTAGTATAGAGTACAGTGTAACAAATGCTGTCGATCAGTGTCAAGGGAGGGGGCTTTACTGATGGCTACGTTCATCAATTCCTCGGTTACTGCCCCTGGACCAGTCGTAACTAGGTCCTGGCTGTACCAATAAAAAGTTTCACCCTCCGATCGCATTACAAAAGTATCCATTTGTCTCTGTGCCTCCATACCCTGCACAGTCGGAACTACTGCTATGCCAAATATCTGCATAAGGTCCCTTCCCAATAGGTTCACTGGACATTTTGCAGAAACAACAATCTTACTTCTTTGAGTCATACCTGAAACAGGGTCAGTTATTGCTATATCATGGGAAAGTGGTTCCCTGTATAGCTGTCCATTCGCAGCTTTCACTATTATATAACCAGGTGATTCAGAATGTTCTGGTAACTTGGAGGGGTGTATCAGGGTCCGTGATGCTCCTGAGTCACACAGGAATTTGACTTCCCTTCCCTCCACCAGAAGTGTAACTTCCGGTTTCGTGTCTGCTAAGTAGAGCTCTAGGCTCAATAATGCTAAATCCAAAATTTCACTTTCTTCATCCTCCATATCTACTTGCACTTCCTCTATTCCTTCTATCACATTTACATTTGTCCTCTGTTTATTGACTTCTCCTGATGATTTATGACTTCTGCATGATGTATCTTCACTATCATATAGTCAGTCCTCATCTCCCTTGTCTTCTGTGATTACCTTCTTATTCTGTTTACAATCCCTCGCTAGATGTCCCTTTTTCCCACACTTGAAGCATTCACCTCTCTTTTTCCTTTCCTCAAAATCTTCTGATCATTTGTCAGACTGTTTGTTTCCCCGAGCATTCTTCTTGCCCTTTTTACCTGACTGTAACACAAATACTTCAGCTCCATCTTCAGCAGTGAAGACTTGCGCCTTCTTTTTCTTTTTGCTATTAAAATGTCTTTCAGCATGTCTAGCATATTCAAGTAAGGCTTGTAGCCTACCTGTTCAATGGTCTATCATATGCTTCGTAATGAAGCTGCTGATAGGTGCAATGCAACCTTTTAAAAATGCATTTTTCAATTGTTGTTCATACGGGGAATCATTTACTTGATTTTCAGGAACTGTCATACCGCTATGGTTATTAAAACATTCCAATAATCTAGCATAGTACCCATCTACTGTCTTATTTTCCTGTTGTATGCATTGGTTAATGCAAGTCCAGTCTGCTCTAGGTTTCCATTTCTCAGAGATTCGGTCTGTAAGACCTTTCACTCTATTGTCTAATTCTGCGTCACTATGTGGGAGTGGTTTAAGCTCTGCATTACGAGGATTCCAGGTGCCACAAATCATATGCCAATCTGGACCTATAATTTGCCTTACTACTTTTTCTACTTCTTCCCCATTCAAGTGGTAACTCAACCTCATGCCTTGCAAATCTTCTAAAAATTTCGTAAAATTAACTTTCGGATGGGGAATTCCCTCAGTAGCTTTTGGATATCCTCCGGTGTCCATGGTCTGTATACTAAGAGAGTTGGGTCCTGCCCTATCTGTCCTGCCTGAGGATTTTGGACCTCTATAAGCAGACACATTTCTTCCTCATTCTCATCCTGTAGGTTTCTCTGTATTTGATACGATTCTGGGTCCCCATGTGTTTTACGTGCTCGGGACCTAGTTTCAATAGTATCTCTAACAAATGGTTGTGGTCTCGCTGAGACCTCAGGATAACGCGGAGGTGGACCAGCCTGTCCACTCGCTTCATATCCTGAAAAAGGCAATGGAGGGGGCAGGGGAGGAGGAGCTGTTGCTATTACTATGTTATTATCTTCAGAACATCTAAAAATAATGCTTTTGAATTTTTAGTCTTCTGTTCCCTACGGTTTGCTTCCTCAAGCCACCTGTGTGCCTGAGGAATGCCTAATTGGCGTTGCTTTTTTGCCTGACCTTCCGCATCGGATTTAAGTTGCTTAAGGAGTTTAACCAGTGAAGTTTTATCTAATTTACCATCGAATTCATATTTGTTAACTCATTTCGTATAATACCTAACATTATCAGAACATTGTGATTGCATATATTTTGCGTCTTCGGTTAGGGGCGGATTTTGCGATGTTTTAGTGCACTGATTTCCCATGTTAAAAGAAAATGTTACGTAACCCTTCTTATTACGTGGTACCAAAATTTCAGTTCCTTTTCACAGTTTATCTGGAATAACTGCCTACCTTATTCTGTTACCCTGATCTATGGCCAAATACACAGTAATTCCTTTTGTCCCTGATCTGCATAACAAATCTTGACAACAATATTTACTGTAACCTAGTCCCTGATCTAAAACAGAAAAAAGGCAAAAGTCTTCCTACCTGAGCCTCCGGTATTGAGCCATCCAGGATCCGCTGTTCGGCCACAGATCAGAAAGTGGCCAGCCTCTTTAAACGACAATTCAGTCGGAGGTCTTTTCACCCAAGAAGAACCATTTCGGTAACTTCTGCGCAGTATTCGATGACCGGTAGACTCTGATCTGCAGCTGTCTGAGGGATTTCCGGCTAAGAAGGACCAAACTGTTAAATAAAATCAAGAGATCAATACACAGGAGGTTCAGGTTCAAAAGTTTACTAGTGTACACCGGGAGGCAAAAAACGTACAAGTACAGAATTTTGTCTGACATGAAACAGGAAGTACACAATTTTTATAGTTTCTTACATTCAAGTTGTGCCCACCTTACTGACGTGGTCAGTCACAGGGCATCTACATCACTTTAGCTTACAGTATTCTATTCATTAAATAATGCTGATGCTGTATATATAAAAAAAGTTTTCCTCTGGTAACAATACGACCTTGCTTACCACCTGGTCAGACATAATGTCTTTCTGTAAAGTTACTTCTTCAAGGTTTCAGACTAGTTCGAATACAATAGCAGATTCAGTCTTCTAATACACTTCTTTGTTCCCCTGTAACACTTTCCCAACAGCTGCGTGTTATCTAGTAACACATACACAAGGCCAAATTATCCCAGCAGGAAAGAGCAGAAGATTTCATTATTTCACATATTAAATTTCCTGACCCAGCAGATAATCACTTGTGAAAAGCATAAACATTAAAACTTGCTGAGCTAGCAGCTGCCAGGGTCAGAGGCCAACTTGCTACAAGGCACACTGCAGTTTCAAAAACTTCTTGCAATTACACATGAATTCATCCTTTTTGTTATATCATTAATAGAATAAAATGCATTACATACTACTTTGCTTTTAAACTAGCACTTCACATATATTCAAATACATATTTCTCTAACATCTATATATAAATATATATATATATATATATATATATATATATATATATACGTGTATATGCGCACACACACACACACACACACACACACACACACATATATATATATATATATATATATATATATATATATATATATATATATATATGGGTCACCTTCACATGGTCGACATTTCAGGATGTCAAAGATCATATGGCTGAGACCATATGATTGACATTCAAAATGTTGACCATGCAGAACTGGCATCTCCAAACAGTGCGGAATGGAAAGATTTCCATCTTCCGCACTGTAGTGTAATCTCGGAGTTGGTATATTTAAGTTCTGGGGGGTGTGGGGGGCAGGGCCCCCATGGGGGGTGCAGGGGGGTGTTGCCCCCGTTCTTGCAGTGTGAAGGTAAGATTTTGCTGTGTTTTTTTTTTTTTTTTGTATGGTCATGGCTATATGGTTTTCGATATTCTGAAATGTCAGCCATATCAAATAGACCAAAATATATAGATATAGATATATATATATATATATATATATATATATATATATATATATATATATATATATATAAAATGCACACACACACACACACACACACACACACACACACACACACACACGTCTACTTTAAAACATCTACTTACAGGAACATTGACTTGCAAATCAGCGAGACCACAACATTGAAAGTTCACAAAGCCAAACTCCGGGAATGTCGCAATTTAACTCCAGGAAAGTAACCACTGAGCCACCAATCACTACAACATGAACGGAAGCAAACTAAACCCACCAATGTGGGGGGGCTTCAACCCCTACACCTCCCCCTAACTAAATATACCAACTCCAAGATCACACTATAGTGAAGAACAGGGCAAAGATCATCATGGTGGTACAGTGGTTACCTTCCCGGAGTTAAATTGCAATGTTCCAGGAGTTCGCCTTGTGAACTTTAAACTTTGTGGTCCCACTGATTTGCAAGTCAACATTCTCAACATTCTGGTAAGTCGACCTTTTAAAGGGGACCTCCCCCCATACACACATACATATATATATATGTATATATATATATATATATATATATATATATATATATATATATATATATATATAAATAAAGATATATATATATATATATATATATATATATATATATATATATTACACACACACACACACACACACACACACACACACACACACACACACACACACACATAC
Source organism: Protopterus annectens (assembly GCF_019279795.1). Taxonomy (NCBI): domain Eukaryota; kingdom Metazoa; phylum Chordata; order Ceratodontiformes; family Protopteridae; genus Protopterus; species Protopterus annectens. The sequence goes on from NC_056737.1 coordinate 1,182,071,271, forward strand.
ACACACACACACATTTTTTAAATTTATTTTATTTATTTACATTTGTTTACCAGGAAATTCTGACTGGACACAGGTCCTTTTTCAGTGGAGGCTGGGGAGAAAAGCTCCACACAAAAATATATCAACAAAAGAGTTACATGAAGAAAAATTGTTGTACATACAATAGCAAACAATACAAGCAATGGCAACATTGTTAAACATGAATCAACATAGTTACACAAGAAACAATTGTTATGCATGCAATAGCCAATAATACATGCAATAGCAACATTGTATACATACAATATATCACATAGTAATGATCAGGATATTCCAATATCTAGCTAAAGACTACTAATTATGGTAACGATTATATTCAGATAGTAATAATCTCAAAACAGATGCTGTTATAAATTCAGACATATCAGATATTGCTGTAAACTGAAACAGATATAAAGCAGTCATTCTGCAGGATGGTGGAATGAGCTGGAGCAAAGCTAAGCGGAATAACAGGGGAAGACTGAATGAGTAAAAGGGGAGACTGAGGCAGTAGTAGAGGTGGCAGTGAGAAGTAGGTGGGTGTAAGGTAGCTGGAGATGTGTGTTTGGAGTTGAGATGAAGTGAGGTAGTTATGAATGTTAGAAGTGGGTCTGTGAGATTGAGTAGTGTAGGGGAGGGAACAGGGAAAGCCAGAGCCTGTGGAGAAAAGATTGCAATGATCAGACAGTGGGAGGCAGGGTGGCTAGGTGAGGGGAGAGGAAGGAGAGGTAAAAGATGGGTCACTAGTCAGGATTGGTGCATGGATATAACCAGTGTCTTTTTAAGTGAGATTTCAGTACAGCTTTGAAATGATTGCATGATGGTAGTGTGGTTATAGATGGGGGGAGCTTGTTCCATAACCTGGATATAATGCAGGAGAAAAGATCCTCTCCAGCTAAGTTCTTGGCTTTGGTTACTAGAAGTTGATTTTTGCTGCTGGAGTATAGTGGTCTTGTGGTACAGTAGGGCTGGAGATGATTTTGAAGAGGGAGGACTTTAAGAGGATAGTTTACTAACTTGTGAGCAAGAGAGAGTTGATTCAGGTGAAGAAGTTGATGGATTTCATCCCAGTCAAGCTCTCTACATGAGATACAGTGATGGCTGCAACAGGATGCTCCAGTGGCAAACTTAGCAATTTTGTTGTAGCAGGCCTCAAGCTTGTTTAGGTCTGTTTGTCTAAGGTTGGTAAATATAGGAAAAGTGTAGAGTAGAGTGGAGATAAGGTGGAAATTGGCAGCAGAAATTCTGGCTGTTTTAGTGAGGAATTGTTTGTTTGTTTCTATACAATGCCCCTAGTTTTTTCTGAACTTTTTTTATGGTTAGCGAAATGTGAATGTCGAATCTGAGATAGTTGTCAATCTCAACACCAAGTAGCTTGGTGTGTCCTGTTGGGGAGATGATGCTATTGTCACTGGCTAGAATATTAAAGTGGGAGTTGGTTAGGTTAGATTTTGTGGGTTGGAAGATGAGGAGTTTGGTCTTGTTCAGGTTGAGTATTAACTGGGCATTAGATAGCCAAGTTTCGACAGAGGAAAAGGCTTCCTGTGTGATCTTATGGAGTTCAGGTATAGTTGGGGCTGAGCAGATGAGGGTGGAGTCATCTGCATACTGTATAAGAGAGGCTTGTTTAGTGTCTGTGAATAGATTATTGGTGAAGAGTAAGAACTGTAGGGGTCCAAAGATGGATCCTTGGGGAACACTGAGCGTGATAAAAAGTTAAGGAGATGGTTCATTTTGCCAAACAATGGATTGTTGGCAGCACATTCTATAGCTGTGAAACCAGTCTATAGCTGATTGGGAAAAAGATAGGTTAGTGAGAACAGAGATTAACAAAAATATAAAAAAATAATAATAAGGAAAACCCGGAAAGCATAAAAAATAACAAATAATAAATAAAACACTCCAGCAACCTGGTAGTCCAAGTGTTAAACAGTAAGAAATATCCACAAATATATAAAAATGTAAAGAAAAAACTTTTAATAAAATAAAATCATGAACAGAGATTAGCTGTTTGTGTGAGACCATGTCAAAAGCCTTAGATAGATCCAGGAAAGCTGCAGAGGAGAACAAGCCACTGTTTTTATGATGAAGGATAGTGTTAGTGAGAGAGAGCAAAGCGACACTAGTGCTGCGGAATGGCCTGAAGCCATGCTGGGTGCTGCAGATGAGGTTATTAGTTAAGAGGTAGTCCTAGACTTGAGAATGAATGCATCTGTCAAGTATCTTGGAAAGCGGAGAAAGGATGGCTATGGGGCAGTAATTGGAAAGTTCAGTGTTGGAGCCACCTTTATGGATGGGTATGATGTGGGATATTTTCCACAGTGTAGGGACATAGCATTCTGATAAGGACCAGTTAATCAAGATAGAGACTGGATAGGCTAGGGCTTCAGCTGCTATTTTTAGGTATTCACAGGGGAGATTGTCAGCAGCTAGTTTTGTGGGCTTAAGTTTCAATAGAAGTTTTTTTATGTTGGAGGTAGATACTGGAGTAAATGAAAAGACAGTGGGCAGAGTATTTGGTGTTGCTGTGGGGAGGGGGTTGTCTTGTTTAGCCGAAGATAAAATGTTTTCAAGTGAAGTGTTTATTGAATGAGGAAGCAATACTGTTGGAGGAGGGGAGAGTGGTAGGTGTGAGGGGGAGGGGGTTGCCAACTTTACCTGGGTGGAGAATGGAGTTTATGGAGGACCAGAACTGCTTAACGTTGTGATGGGAGGAGTGTAGGAAGACTGATACCACTGGGTTTTTTCATCTTTTATTTGCTTTTTTGACCCTATTGTGTAATTCTAGGAATGACTGTCTAGAGGAGGGTTTTTTTTGTTAAGCGCCAGTGTCCCCAGGCCCTGTCTCTGACTTTCATTAATGACCTAGTACCTTTTTGTAGCCAAGGGGAGTACTGTGCCTTGACTCTGGCATTTCTTATGGGGGTATGTGTATTTAGGATGTTTAGGAAGGTGCTATTGAAGAACTGAACAGCTTCACCCAGACTGAGGTACTTTAGTGGTGACCAATTACAGATTTTAAGGGATGAGATAAACGTGAGAGGGTTAAAATTTCCCCTGATTCATATTTATCGCTAGATGATGGGTTTAGCATTATTTAAGTGGTGTTTCAATAGGAATGTTGGAGTATGGTCACTGAGGCTGTCTGGTAGACAGCCAGCCAAGTATGACTGAGGGGCTTTATTGACTAATATCCAATCGAGAGTAGAATGTTTGTTAGAGTTTTTATTTATCTGGGTGGGTGACTGTATAAGTTGAGAGAAACCATGAAGGTTTAAGTGGTGCTTTGATGACGATTGTTGCTACAAGATAGCCAGTTGATATTAAAATAACCTGGAATTATGGTTTCATGGGGAAGGGAATGATTAGCCTAACTGAGGAGGTTTTCCAGGGTTGAGATGTTATGGCCAGGTGAGAAGTAGCATCTAATGATGTTGATTGTTTTATTTGGATTTAGTTTGATGTTTGCATATAGGATTTCTTCATTTCCAATTTGGGGGGGGGGGGGCTAATGTGTTAAGCATCTGAATGTTTAGGTGGTGTTTAAACATTAGCACAATGCCAGCCCCTTTCTTAGACAGCCTATCCACACAAAGTATGTTATAACATGTTGGGAGTATTTCCTCACTTTTAATGTGAGGTTTGAGCTAGGTTTCAGTCAGGATGAGTATATCTGGGGAGTATAAAGCTATGTCGGCATGGAGGTCATGGGTTTTATTGGTTATACGTCTGATATTTAGACTTAGGATGAAGAGGTCGTATGGCTTTCTGTTGGCTGTTGTGAGATGGTGCTGCTATTAGTCAGGTTATTAGGCGTGGAGTTGCAGATGTTTGGACCGGGGCTAGGGTGGATGTCACCATTGAGGGCTAAGTTGGATAGGGCAATATACATACATTTTATAAATCTGATAGTCTGTCATATTTTAGGGATGTTTTTTTGTTTGCACATAGCAGGTGACTGATAGTGTGGTGGGTGCTTTGGGATGTACTGGTATGATAAGAGTAATACGTGGGTGGGTGATGGATAGTGGTGAGAGTAGTGGTACAGTGAAAGTGGTTGGGTGGGTCTATTATGGTGTGTTGGTAGGATGCAAGGTGTGCAAGGAAACTGCAAGTAAGGAGTGTCAGCATGCTTTGTAGTTAATCAGTTATATTAATTGAAGAAATTAGCTAGGAAGTGGGTGGTGGGGGAGAAAAGTTCTAAGTATTGTTGCGACTGGTTTGCCAGTTGTTGAAAGGGGTTAGCGGATATAATAAATGTAGTAGTAGTGGGGGTGGGTGGAATTTGGGGGCAGGGTTGGGGAGCAGAGTGAGAACGAGTGAAGCAAGCTGTGAATGGAGTGGGTAGACCCTTGTTTTAGGAAAGGGGTGAAATCAAGAAAAACAATCAGAAGCAGTGGTACAAGGGTAGATTCCTACTCATTCCTGCAAGCCTATAACAGTATTTTAGTCCATGTCCAGGCCAAATTAAATACTTTGTTGAAAAAGTTAGTTTGATAGAAGAGTGCTAAGAGGGTGAGGAGTTCAAAAGAAATGGGGGTAGATTATATGGGAGTAGCAGGAATTAAGCAGCTGTCTCTCCTGTCAAAGAGCTTATTAGTTCAGGCAGAAATAGTTATTCCAGTAGTGGCAGTGACTCGTTAATGATAATTTAACACTACTTAATTTCTTATCCAGTTTTAGCACTACAAGGCACCTACAATTACTTTTCTGCAGAGTTTCTATCAGTTGATTCCCTTTTAGGACCATCTGCAGTTTCGTGATGCACAGTACAGTAAGGAAGGTAATGACCACGTGATTGGAGTGGGAAGGGGAACCCAGGAGGGAGGCAGAGAAGATGAAGGGTTTACTAGAAGGAGAGAGAG
>NC_056737.1:1182081153-1182127020 GCF_019279795.1 Protopterus annectens
CAGAAAGTAATATGATGTATCATTCAACACATGATTAAAGATTTACACCCTACACTAAGGGAAGACTGTACCATAGTAGAAAATCAGTAAATAACTTGCATTCAAAAAATCAAGCCTATACTTTCATTTGCCAACTTACAGTTCTAGAAAGTACACTTTTTCTGTCTGGTGTACCTCACGTTGCAGTCCTGGGCACTTATTTTTAATAGCTTTAAGAGAAGACGTTACCAAGTCTCCTCTCATATCTCATGTTTAATGTGGATGTGTGAAAGTGGTTCTAATAATGGCTGGTTTTATTTTCATTTTCTGTAAGTTTTAACCAGGCTCATATAGCACAGTATAATCCTTAATAACAAAAAATGCAGCCTTACTAATCACTGCCAGAGCTACTCATATAGCACAATATAATCCTTAATAACAAAAAATGCAGCCTTAATAATCAGTGCCAGCGCTGCTCATATAACAAAAATGCAGCCTTACTAATCACTGCCAGAGCTGCTCGTATACCACAGTGTAATTCTTAATAACAAAAAAATACAGCCTTACTAATCACTGCCAGATCTACTCATATAGCACAGTAACTAATGTCTTTCAGCTTTTCCCAGTTAGGGGTTGCCACAGCGGAACTCTGGTCCGTTAATGATTGGCAGTGGATTTTTAAGATGCCGAGTTGCTAGCTTGACACCCAACCTTCAAAGAAGGCACACCCATTCACGCATGCACCTACCTGCATGTCTTTATAAGTCACTCAACCACAGGGAGGACATGCAGACTCCATATAGAAGGTGCTCCAGCCAAGACTCGAACAGGAGAACCTCTTGCTGTGAGGCAACAATGCTAGCCACTGCACCACTGCCGCCCTCTGCTCCTGTATCACAGTATAATCCTTAAAAACAAAAAACGCAGCCTTACTAATTAGTGCCAGAGCTACTTGCCTCTTGTTGGCAGGAATGGCAATCAAATTTAAGAGTTACAAAAGTGTGATCATTTGGGCATTGCAATAAATAACCAGCTTATTTCCTGCACTGACCCACATGACATACTTATATTTACCTAATATAACATTTTTTTCATATTCTGTTAAAATCTCACATTATTGTTTTTGTTGTCCTAATTACCAAACGTGATCACTTTTTTTCTGCTGTATCTTTCTTGAATCCTGATGGGATGGGGGTTGACATAATAGTTGAAGTGTATAACTTACAGACAGAAAGTACAGGGTTTGATTCTCACCTTTGAGGGAAACTGGCTAGCCTTGAGATGGCCTACAAGGGCAGTCAGTCTGGTACTCACCCGTAAATTAAGATGCATATTCATACTACTTTACATTTCTATTCTAATTTACCTTAATATTTTGTTTTTATTTACTTAATAAGAATCATTCTTCTTTATCATTTCCATGTTTTGTATTATTTCATGAAGTGCATTTTGCTTTTTTTAGTTTACTATGATAATTTTCCTGCTTCACATACCTCAAGGTTTTGAAGTGCTGGAATTGTGTAACACAGTCAAATCTCAAGTCTATAGAGACTCAGAGGCATTTCTCAGTTTTTTCAATAATTTATTAAGTCCATTTTTCAATGCATTATTAATTTTCAGTAAACAGATCTTTGTATATATTTGCAAAAAACGTGTGTAAAGACTGACATACATGCACTAACACCAGTATATCTACTGGAGTATTTTGGTGAAGCTTCATATTTACAGAAATGGTTACTGGAAGCACCTTTGCAGTTGTTAAATTATTTACAATAATAACACAATAATACTTTCTTGCAGCTTGGGAATAACTACTTATTGGTAGATGCTCAGAGCAATGCACTCGACAGAAATAAAACTTCCAGAGCCCAGTTTAATATTTTAGCACACGCTCTAATTGGTTTCTGTAGATCATTGTGTGTTTTGTTCCTAGTCAGCGGCTGTAGCTAGATAAAACGTGCATATAAGTACTGAGCCAGTGCAAGATCAGTGCCATTTTGTACAGTCAGCCAAGGTGAATGCAGGCACGAATGGAGATGCACATGCAAGTGTGTTTGAAGTTAGTGAGTGAATCAGCTTAAATACATCTTCCAGTTACAGTTCCTGATGTATTTATGTACAATAAATATCTTGAACTTATACATCACTTTATCATCTCTTTTGAATGCATGACACAAGTGACATGGTGTCAGAATTGGGATCTGAAGTTGAAGCAAACAGAAGCCATGAGGCATGCAGTTAAAAGTAAAGGAATATACAGGAGTGAACTCACAAAGAGGTCAGTGCGGTTATTCAAAGGTAATTAAATTTGTTTAAATGATTTTTCAGTTGCCAAATGTGTGGCGAAGCATTCCAAACTTTTGAAATAATTACAGAGATAAAATGTATGAAATTGCAATATGCTGATAAAAGTATTCAAAATAAATACAAAAGTATTCAAAACAATTTCCAAAATGTTTAAAATGTACAAAAAGGGTAAAAGCAACCACATGTCTTCACAATGTACTACTTTTTCACATTAACTAAAGCTATTCGAAGTATCCAAAGTTTCTGGTGAGAATTGTTGAGTGTTTGAGCAAGAATATGATATTTTCATACAGACTGCATTTTCTGATAAAGATGCACATACAAAGGCATTCATACTTCTTAATTTAACTGGCCAGGAAGCCGCTGAGAGGGAATGCTCATTTGTGTATGCACTTGCCGTGTATGCAGGGGAGGAGGTGAACTGCCATATTGTGATACAGGCTGAAGCGCAGAAAGTTACTGAGTGCTTAAAACGTAAATTTAGAGAAACGTGTAACCCTCAAACGAATATTAGAATGGAAAAGCACATGTTTTACACAAGAAATCAAAAGCCTGGTGAAACTATAGCAGCATATATTACTGCCTTGAGAAATAAAGCAAAAACATGCAGATTTGTTAATTTGCGAGATGAGCTGATCAAGGACAGACTTGTGTGTGGTGTTAATAATGATGCAGTGCGAAAGATTTTGCTTTGAGACAGTGATTTAACATTGAGCAAAGCCATAGAGATTACAGAGAAGCACACAAACATGCTTTTGAATGAGAAAAGCTTGCATGCAGTATCTCATGCAATGTCTACCAGTGCGAATGTTGATAGTGTACAGCAGAAAGCTAAGATAAAAAAGAGACATAAGTCGAAGGGTGTGGCAGCACCCAATTTCAACCACAAACTGAATGGGGCCACAGCACCTAATCTTATTGTCGGTTCTCTTAATTGTGGAGGCAGCCATGAACCTAAATGAGAGAAGTGCTTAGCTTTTGGTCAGCAGTGTCACAAATGTAAGAAGTGGAATCGTTTCAAAAGGCTTTGCAAGTCAAAGGTGGCACAATCGTTTAATAAAAGAGAGCATCCAAAGAAACAAATAGATCAGATAGAGAGCTGTGAGCAAACTTTCTATGTTGATGGTGTCTCTATGATCAATAAAACAGCTAAGAGGACATTATCAGTTGGCAGCAAAGGGTGAAATATTTTGTACTGTTTGGATTAATGGAAAACCTGCAGAGCTTAAAATAGACACTGGATCCAAATGCAATGTTATATCAGCACAAATGTTTGCTAAAGTAAGAGTTGGTGAAAAGCTTGATTTAGCAAAGTGTGCAAAGCTACTTGCTTTTAGTGATGAAGAGATTCAGAGTGATGATGCAGTAGTCACATGTCATTCCCTCGGAACAGCGATGACTTGCAGTTTTACGTAGTCAAAAGACACATGCAATCATTGTTAGGCCTCAAAAATAGTTTGAAAATGGGACTGATTTCAGTTAATAAGGAGGTCCATCATATAAGTCTGAACAACCACGATAGTTTTACACAGAATTTTTTAGTGACTATGCTGATATTTTCAAAGACGAGCTTAGCAAACTACTAGTAACATATTCCATGAAGTTAAACTATGAAACCCAATTGTCAGACCAGCAAGAAAGGTTCTGGTAGTAATGCAAAGTAAAGTAAAAACAGCACTAGACAAAATGGTGAGTTTGGTTGTGACAGCTCCAGAAAAAGAACCAACTGAATGGGTATCCTCCATGGTCCTGGCTCATAAGAAAAGCTCAGATGATATTCAAATATGTATTGATCTGAGAGTTTTAAGCAAAATGCTTAAACGTCCTCATCATCTGAAGTGCACAGTAGAAGAAGGAGCAGCTCTTATGCCAAATGCCACTCTTTTTTTCAGTCTTAGATGCAAAAAGTTCATTTTGGCAAATTTTGCTGGATCACAAATGTTCATTGTTAACCACTTTCAGTACACCATTTGGAAGGTACAGATTCTTGAGAATGCCATTTGGGATAAATTTGGCCAGTGAAGTCTTTCAGCGTGTGACGGAGCAAATTTTTTCAGGTTATCCATGTGGTATCATAGCAAACAACATTATTGTAGGAGGCAGCAGGTACATTGAACATGATAGAAATTTCAAGAAAGTTCTAGACGGTGTACGTGAAGTCAATCTTAAACTGAATCCCCAGAAATATAAATTCAAGCAGGGAGAAGTTACTTATGTTAGTCATTTGTTTACTAGTTCTGACTTACAACCAGATCCGTCCAAGCAAACAGCAATCCTTGAGATGCCAAGTCCAGACAATGTCACTTCTTTACAAAGTTTGCTAGGTATGGTAAACTATTTAGGAAAGTTCACCCTAGACTTGAGTGAGCTTTCAGCACTGTTACATGAGCTGACATGCAAAAATGTAACCTGGTCCTGGTTAGAACAACATCAAAGAGCATTTGACGTTTTGAAACAGAAAATTGTCAGACCACCCACATTGAGATACTATGATGTTCACAAACCAGTAACTCTTTCATGCGATGCTTCAAAGTATGGTCTTGGTGCAGCGTGTCTTCAAGAAGGCATACCAGTAGCATATGCATCCAGAACTTTATCCCAAACTGAGATGCAATATGTGCAAATTGAAAAAGGGCTTTTGGCAGTAGTGTTCTCATGTTCAAAGTTCAGTAGTTATATTTATGGCAAACCTGTTCAGATAGAGACTGATCACCAACCTCTAATGACAGTTTTAAAAAAGCCAGTACATTCAGCCCCAGCACGCCTGCAACGCATGATATTAAAATTGCAAAAGTACAATTTCAATATTGTTTATACAAAAGGCAAATATTTATACTTTACAGGTGCTTTGTCAAGAGCACCCAGACAAACAACAGGACAGCATGACAATGAGAAAGCAGACCTTGAAGTCATGGAAGTCAAAAAGGTTTCCTCATTACATGCTGATGAACTCAAAAATCACTCAGCTTCAGACCCGTTCTCCAGAAGCTGAAACATGTTATCAGTCAAGGATGGCCAGCATGACAAACCCGTCTACCACTTGACTTACAGAGATATTTCCCTACAGAGAAGCACTCATGATGGCAGATGGAATCAATATGAAATGTCCTAACATGATAATTCCTTCACATTTACAACAGCATTATATCCAGATTTTGCAGTGTGGACACCCTGGTACTGATTCAACCAAAAGAAGGACAAGAGGCATAGTGTTTTGGTCTTCTTAACGGTACCACTTACACTAATCCTGTTGACTTATCCAACCTGCTAGCAGATAGGTTCAGTGCAAACTTCACCCCCCTGTCCCCCCAAAGGCCCATTTGACATCCCAGATACTTGTCCTGCACTTCACTTCTCCATAGATCAAGTGTTAAATGCCCTATCCAATGCAAAGAACACAGCTTCTGTGGGACCTGATAGCATCCCAGGCTGTATTCTGCACCATCTCCAGCAAGAACTACCTTTGCCATTGAGCACCCTATTCAACCACAGCATAAGCACAGACTTCATTATAGCAGAGTGGAGAACTACCATTGTCATCCTTTTGCACAAAAGTGGTGCCACTACTGACCCTGGAAACTATCACCCCATTATTTTGAAAAGTCAGATCTGTAAAGCCATGGATCATATTATCATGGACCTCATAAACAAGGACATAGGCAATCTTCAAGCACTAGACCACACCCAGATCGCATTCATCAAGGGCAGATCTTGCCTGTTGAACCTGGTTGACTTCTTTGAAACTGTCACCAAGGCCCGGGATGAGGGAAAGTCAGTACATACAGATTACCTTGACTTAGCCAAAGCCTTTAACACAATTCCCCACTCAGGCATCATCAAAAAGCTAACACAACTTGCCATAAATCCCTCTCTCATCAGGTGGGTGGTCAACTGGCTCACCAATAGGACCCACAAGGTCAAAATAGGTGCCTCCATCTCTGACAGCAGACCTGTCATTAGTGATGTTCCCCAGGGATCTGTTCTGGGACCCTATTGTTTCACATCTACTTCTCAGAGGTCCAGGTAAAGATAAAAGACCTGCGGCTGACCAAGTTTGCGGACGACTGTAAGTTGGGTGCTGTCATTGACTCCTCAAATGATGTCAACATACTACAAGAGGGTCTCACAGCAACAAATAACTAGTGCCAAAGTCATGGTCTTAAGTTAAACACAAAAAATGCGTTATCATACCATTCAGCAAAAACATGGCTCCTACTGATTACCACATCAATGGCAAACCCCTAAGCACACAAACTGTAGTGAGAGACCTGGGTGCACAGGCTGTCAACAATCTCACATTTGACTATCATGTAGCGGCAGTGGTCAGAAAAGTCTTTTACTTGGTTCATCTCATAAGTAAAGGGATTGCATGCAGAAAAAAGGAGGTTATTACCTCTCTATACTCCTCTCGCATTAGGCCAATAATTGAGTACAACACCCCATTTGGTATGTACCTCTCCAAACACCTGCACCAACTGAAAAGGCCACATAAATACCTCACAAAGAAAATCCATGGCCTCCAACTCCTGTCCTATGTGGAAAGGAATCAAACCACTATCACTCTGCTCAGTATCGTACAGATTGCTTAGAGGTGATTTGTGTCTCACCATAAGGCAATTTTGGACCCTGCCTTACTAGAGATGCTCCATATCTGTAAGTCTAACTCCTCACTCATTACCTGCTTGAAAGGCCTAAATATAATATGCAACATTAACAAAACCTGCTGGAGAGACAGGTTTGTCTCCCAGAGGCTGCCCCATCTCTAGAATAGACTTCTCATATATGTCAAACAGAATACGTCGCTGACCCTCTTCAAGTGCAAGCTTAATGAGTGGATGGGAAACCACAAACTTGTCCCAGGGGTTCCACCTGTGTCCCTGACTGACAGGGTGACAGGTGCTGATTGAGGTTTCTTTTTTGGAGATAAACTCTTGGCTAGGCTTATAAGTACCCCAGGGCCATTAGCCTAGTAACCTCCTATGACCTATGATCCTAGGATCTATGTCAAAAGATACAGAGAAGGAATCTCTAGCCTGTTCTATTTGCAATAGTACTAAATCGCACCAACAAAAAGAACCACTTCAGCTAAACCAGATTCCTAAACTACCATGGTCGATAGTTGCTACTGATATTTTTGAATGGAATGGTCAACATTACTTAATGTTAGTAGACTCTTACTCGAACTAGTTTGAAATTGACCTTCTTCCTAATCTAATGTCCAGCACTGTCATTACAAAATTGAAGAGACATTTTTCTTTTCACGATAGTACACACAAAGTTGTATTTGACAATGGTACACAGTTTACAAGTTAGCAGTTCATGAAATTTGCTGCATCCTGTGACTTTGTTACTAGTCTTTTGGATAAACTCCATTATATGTCTCTCTGTGATTTTACCTAGAATAGTGGACAAGCTGATGGGTCTAAAAGTATATGGCTTTCATGTGACCCCCCCCCCCCAATTTGTGAAATGGTAGCACTGCAGTCTGTTACAATTGGCCAGGGGCATACCCACATTTTGTTTAATATAACCAGTAGGTATTTAGACAGATTTAACTTGCTTCTGTGTACGAAACCACAGGATAAGATGACTGGTTCAATGGAACTTATGTTTTTAATTTTAGTTGTGGCAGCAGTAATCATGTCTGTAGTTACAGAAGAGACCCGTGCTGCAGCCAAAGTAAACACAGGAAGTGCTGTATCATGTGACCTGATAATGTGATCTGGCAGAGGCTAGAAAGATGGACGCTACGTACTATTTCCCCAGAAGTGTCCCTGATAGTGTCAACAGTTAGGCAAAATAATAAACAGTTTATCCTTCTTCATAACTTTCTAAACAACATGGTAAAGAGTAAAAAGTGATTAAAATGAAAAAAAAAAAGGAAATGCAGATTTTAGACTAGCAGACAGGAAAACTGTAAGATAAATCATGCTGGTGCTAGCAGACAACAGAATTAATGTGAGCATGGAGCTTTTGTACAGATTTCTTGCATTGGCCGGGAATCGAACCCAGGTCATCTGCTTGGAAGGCAGCTATGCTCACCACTATACCACCAATACTATAATTTATTAGGGTACTAAATAACTTTTATTAGGGTACTAAATAATACAGCAACATCTGGAGTGTGGGGCTGGCATGTAATGTTTATTAGGGTAATAAATAATACAGCAACATCTGAGGTTTGGGGCTGGCATAATTATTAATGTGTTTACCTCATGGACACAAGGTGCAGGGTATGATTCTCACCTTTGAGAAAAATTGTCTAGGTTTAAAATGGCTCATAAAGGAAGGCTAGCCTAGTGTGAACCTAAGAACCTATTTGGTCCGATTATGAAATGACCCACAGTTGAGCCTTGTCCTGCTTTGCTTTAAAACCTGATACATGCAAACTTGCACCGACCTCTGCTTAAGAATGTGTTTACAGTCATCTGGCCGAAACAGTGATTACGTGTAATAATACTTATTCAGAAGTCCTCGTTAGTATGGAAAGGCAAAGTTTGTTCATAAATACAGAAACAAACCTGTGTTGCTTTGTAATTTGCCTACTGATGAAACAGCAGGTTTGCAGGCTCCCAGACAGTGCTAGTTTGTGTATATTCTGAAATGTTAGAGGCTGCATGCAAAGTCTATGCTTTCCATATCCACTTTCAGATGTCTGCCAACTTGGAGTTTTGTGATTGGTCAAACATGCCCATAAAGAAGACAAGCCCTAGGAGTACTGACAGAGAACTAAAAACACATTATAGTTTAGTAATTGAGATCAGCTGTTTTGTGGCCATTCGGTGATAGAAGGAGCTCCTTAGCTCTCAGCACTGAGTTGCTTGTATTATTCAGGACTGGTCATTAGACCATAAGGTCATTAGGCCATTAGGTCAGTACACTATAAGAAAAAAATAAAGAAAAACAGAAAAAGATAACCCTTTTCCATATAGAATAAAGCACCCCTATGTTTTGACTCCCATTTTAATAATAATCAAACATCGTTCTTTCCCTGTAGCTGTAAATAATTGCTTTTGCATTAATTACTGTATTAATACTTACTATTATTGTATTAATACTTAGTTGCTGTTGTTTCTCTTAAGAGGTTTTTTTTTTTGGCTAGATAGCTGACTGGAGGATTTGTGCTGCAATAGGTTTAAAGTTTATACTTAAGTAAACATTACTACATTTTGTTTTTTATCTGAACCAAGTTTCAGGAGTGTGTTGTGAATGTGACAGTTGCAAGACCTTCTTCCTTGCCAAAGGATACTAGTGTACATTTTTGGCATTCAATTTTAGTCTATGATTTTGCCACCAGCTATTGACATAGGAAAGAACCTCTTGGAGGATTTTGGTTTTCTCTGGGAAGTTTATGATGTGGCACCAAATTTAGAGTCATCTGCAAACTTGGTCAGCAATAAACGCTTAACTGTAGCTTTGAAATCCAAGAAGTAAATGCCAAAGACGATTTGTCCAAGGACTAAACCTTGGGGTACACTGCTAGTGACAGGTCTTTTAGAGGAGACAGAGCAGCCCACCTTAATTTCCTGGGTTCTGTTTGTGAGCCAGTTTATTATTCAATGAGTTACATACCAATTAAAATTTAGCTGGAATAGTTTACAACAATGAATGTGAGATGGTGTTGAAACAACACTGAATGCGAGATGGTGTTGAAACAACACTGAATGTGAGATGGTGTTGAAACAACACTGAATGTGAGATGGTGTTGAATGCCTTTGTGAGGTCTCGATACGCAGTGTGTACTGATTTACTCTCATTCATTTCTTCAGTAACTTTTTGAAGATGTCAGCAAGATTAAGTTGGCAGGATCTGTCCTAAACAAACCCCAAATGTTTTGAGTCAAGAGTTTGTATGTTATGTATGCATTATTTATAAATTGCAAAATGATCCTTCCCATAGCCTTACAGACGATGCTGGTCAGTCTTACAGGTCGATAATTTCCTGGGCCCATTTATGCCTCACCTTTGTGGAAGGGCATGACAGTTAATTGTCCCCCATCTATCTAGCACAAAGCCTGTTTGGAGGCTGATAGTGAATAGCCTCTGTAGGGGGACTGACAGGTCCTGTTTTAGGCTGACTAGTAAGTAGCCCAGTGTGTTATCCAGCCCCATAGAAGCAGTGCTCTTGGTCTTGAATAGTACCTTGAAGACACTTTTTTCAGCAGTTATTGTGTCATGATAGCGGGTCTTTAATGCTTGTGACATACTCTTGCATCACAGATAATAATAAGCCATGTTTACTTTGTGTTTTCCTTTCTTATTTCATGCCTTCAATGCTCTTTGAGATTTTTTGTTAGCATCAGATCTCTGTGGGGTATCATAGAGCACCATAAAAGAAATCAGATGGGCACGCAGTTATTTCCTGCATATAACCATGCCCCTCTAATGGCCACAGTGCTATACTGTAGTCACGCACATCTAGAGAAGTATTTATTTATTATTTATTTATTTAACGATAGGTAGGTTGCTGGTCCTTAGATCCTTTTCAGCCAGTAGTAAAAGTACAAAACAGAACAGTGGAACAAAAGGCAACATATTCAAGAACTAAGATAATAAACAAATGTCAATTAATACAAGTTAGAAATATATACCAATTAAAACAAGCTACAAAATATATATATCAATATGTAGATATTCACATTCTCAAAATATGGTACCTGAGATGACAATTGCAGGACAGACTATACAAATAGAACATGAAACTAGTCTGGAGTGTGTGACTGTGTGACTGCTGGAAAAGGCCTAGCCAGAGGCCTGACAACTGACTATAATGTTATTCCATGTGTGTTTTATGAATTCCTGCAGTAACAATTCTTCTAATAAACATCAGTCAGCTGCACATTAAAATAAAAACTGTAATGTAGCTCAGACGTGAATGACTTCTTAATAAATAAAACAGTAACCAATAATCTGATTACACACAAGTGAAACCTGCTGTTGATCTGTCAGAAGGTACCCAGTTGTAATTATACTACCTAGACCAAGTGATAATGTGATACAAAAAACTCCACATAAATGACTTGATTAAGGAGACGATGATCATTATAATAATCACTGAAAATGATGGTTTGCATATTTCAGGAGTAACTTAACATAAATTAAACTATGTAAACTGAATGTTTCATGTTTGTGATTCGTGCAGGCAGCTTACATACTCAAGCAGCTTTGTGTATAAAAAGTTTGGCTACACTTGGTGCCACCAGACCACTTTCACATTAATCCTGTAATGTAACTGTTCAAGCCTGCTTAAATATCCTGCTGTTTGATGTCAGATCTGGAACTCTAAGCATATTGAATGCATAAAATGATCAGAATATTTAGGCCTGGCAAGCTTAGCAGCTCTTGAAAGCTGTTGAACAGCCATAGACATGGAAACAAACACACAATCCAGTTTTACTGCTGTTAAAGATGCTGCTGATGTGAGATGAGACCCATTGTAAATATGAGGCTACATTCCAACAATTGTAGCTGCCAGTAGCATCTCAAAAAGTCTTTAGATATTAACTGCCTCTGTATTTCTGTGTTTGAGGGATGTCAGTTATTCCCCCAGATATTCCAGGACCACATGGGCCACATACCTCCATTCAGTAAATCTAGGTTCACCATTACTAGAAAGGCAAAGAGCTGGTTACCACAGCTGAAGTCCACAGTCTCCACAGTGCCACCATGCAGTCAACAGTTTTCTATTCTTTAATTTAATACATTCAGACTTTCTTGTGGCCTCAATGTGCTCCACACCAAAATGGAATAAGTGCAAACAAACAAGCAGTGTGATGCATGGATTCACAAGTGGAGCACGAGCAGGAATACCTGAAAGTCTAATGAAAACAGGTGGGGCAACTCTAGCCATTACATGTGCTCCTTTTCCTCTGAGTGTCTTAGAAAGACTGCTGCAGGCTGCTGTCATTTTATTTACGACAAATATTTCTTTCTTTTTTGTAATCCTAAGCCCCTACTGCTTCTTCTTATTTGGCTTTACAATGTTGACTAGAGAAAAGGCACAGAGTTATTTGTGTAGGTCTCTTATTTCAGCAGGGATTAGACACCTTAGCTTGCAATTGGCTGCCCTGTGATGCACTCCTGAACAACAAACACAAACCGTTGTTAGAATACCAGATGGGGATGTTCAGATATAAGATGACAAACTCAGACTCTCAGAATAAGCATTGCAGATTTGAATGGAGGAGGTATTACAAGGAGAAAGAACCATCCAAAATGCTGAAACCCACTAGACAGAGTCTCAAAATGCAGAGGCCGAATGGCCGAAAGATCAGACGTATATATACTAAGTTTGAGATGCCATTTCTCAGAATATTCCCTTTTGTCTGAGGTATGGCAGTTTTGGAGTTGGTATATATAAGTTTGGGCGATGTTGGAGGCTTGCCCCACACATGGAGGAGTGCAGGGGGGACTTGTCCTTCCCCTGCAAAAAGAAGTTTAAAAGAGAAGTGATTTTCAAGATTTGATCTTCTCTGTTTTTTTTTTGGCTTTTTGGCATTTAGAATTTTGAGTGTCATCATTTCAATAGGCAGCCACAAGGAGAACAGGGCAGTACTGTAAACTGTGTGTAAAACCTGTAGCATTTTACATCCATGCAGTAAAACCATAAAATATTTAAAAAAAATGTCTCTTCTTCTTCTTCTTTCGGCTTTTCCCAATTAGGGGTCGCCACAGCGGATCACCTGCCCGCTTGGTTGGCAGTGGAGTTTTACAGTGTCGAGTTGCCAGCCCAGCGCCCAACCTTCCACAGAAGGCACACACACACAACACACACACACACACACACACACACACACACACACACACACACACACACACACACACACACACACACTCACACCTAGGGCCAATTTAGAGTGTCCAATCCACCTACAGCATGTCTTTGGGATGTGGGAGGAAACTGGAGCACCCGGAGGAAACCCACGCGACCACAGGGGAGGACATACAGACTCCACACAGAAGACACCCCAGCCGAGCATCGAACCGGAGAACCTCTTGCTGTGAGGCAAAAAATGTCTCTCATACACACAAATGTGTGCATCAACAGACATGCACACATTTACACACACATCCACATGTGAGCACATATGGATACACATCCACACATATGCACACATGCATGTAAATATGCACCATGTGCACACACACACACACACACACACACACACACACACACACACACACACACACACACACACACACACACAAGGGCACATTGCTTGTATTCCTAGTAGGTGTCAGATTTATCATTCACGTGCCATTTCTGGTTGTATGACTTGTTATCACAGACTTCTTTTACATTTAGAACCTGGTAGCTGACATTGCAGTTTACTTTCAGCATGCTCCTGGCTGTTTATTAAGGAAGAACCATTAATTATAGTACTACCAAGGCTAAAAGAAATAGGTGTGAGCCTTCCACATGATTTATTGAAGCTACAGTGGAGAGGGTGGATTTTTGTTTGCATATATACTCTTCGAGTAGCTGTTGTGACTTTTCATGTGAGCCATTGTTTGTCAAATCAATTATGTATGCAATACACTGGAAACATCTGCACTGTGACTCTAGCAACCAGCCACACCAAAATACAGACACAAACCCAAACATACAAACAGCGCTACCAACACATAATGATTCTTGAAGTTTTAAATGTGAGGATTATTTTCTCTTGTATAAATTCGCTTGCAATCCATGACTTCAAAGCAGAAAAAATAGCAGAAGCTAGTTGTATGGTATAATGCCCTTAAATGTGAACTATAATGCCCTTAAATGTGAACTATAATGCCCTTAAATGTGAAGTGCTGAAATTGTTATGAGTTAGATTCTGCTATTGAAAACCGCAGTTTCTCCTTGTAGAGCTGACTTACGCCGTTGGAGTTTATATCTTACGCCGTGGGAGTTTATATCTCACTCTTCATTTCTTCATTTCTTTGTTCATTCGATGCTTGAAATTTGGTAATCTGGTAAGTGGACTGGTCAACTGACCCTTTTCAGCCATGATCTGGACTTCAGAAGAGCAAAGTACATAAAAATTACAAGTGACAATACGTACTATATCATACAATAACAAAAAATGTATATCAAAAGGAAGTACACATAGAAAAAGGGAGAGAACGAATTATTTATTTATTTATTTTACATTTGTTTACTGGGAGAGTCCAACTGGGTGAGAATCCCATTTTCAGCGGAGGCCTGGGGAGAAAAGCTCCACAGAGATTAATACAGGAAATACAATTTACAAAGCTTCATTGAGATTTGTACAGTAAAAAACATTCACAAATTAATAGAGTACAGTACAGATACAGAAAGATAGATAAAACAATGAACATAAAATAAATATTCATTGTGTAACCAAAGACAAAATGGTTGTAGAACAATTATACAGCTGTAAGGTTACATTCAACAATTGTTAATGCATTGATCACACATATATGAGAAGAACATAGGTGGTAGCTAATGGAAGATTTCTTAGGAGATACAAGTGCGGTATTAATCTTGTAAGGGAGGCTACCCAGGGTTGGAACAGTTACATAACCAAGAATTGTTTAAATGGGACCAGAAGAGTTTTCTCAAAGTATTTATGTTTTCTGTGGACCTAATATCTACTGGGATGGAATTCCATATGTTTGCAACAGAAGTGGAATATAAAGAATCCCCAGAGTTATTGTTGCTTTTGGTTATGTCAACCAGGGCTTTGTTGATGGATCTTAAAAGGTGCCTTTTAGAATAGATGGGCCCTGAAGTGTAGGTACTCTGTTAGGATAATACAGGATTTGGTGGGCTATAGTAATCTGGTTATATGTGAGAAGACTGGGTAATTCTAGCTAGGACAGCTGCTTGATAGCTAGACAGTGATGTGTCCTAATGGGTGAGTCAGTAGCAAACTTAGCTATTTTATTGTAGCAAGTGTTTAGTTTGTTTAAATCTGCTTTGTTTAGGTTGATGAATATGGAGGAGGCATAGACAACACAGGATAATAGGTGTATTTTTGCAATGGCAACTTTACTATCACTGGTGAGGTAATTTTTACATCTGTATTGGGTTCCAAGTTTTTTTATGGAATGTTTTAATTGTCTGTGAAATGTGGATGTCAAATTTCATGTTGTTATGAATGATAAGTCTTAGTAGTTTAATGTGTTGAACAGGTGTGATTGGAGTGTTATTAGCTGAGAATATTGTGAAAGGGGGTAAGGGGTCTATGGTTCTAGTGGGATAGGATATCATTAACTTTGTTTTTTGGGGGGTTAAGTATTAGTTAAGAGTTAGCTAGACAGGTTTCAATAGCAGTAAAGGATTCTTGTGTTAATTCCTGGAGTTGAGGGAGTGCTGAGGCACAGCAGATTAAAGTGGAGTCATCAGAGTACTGGATTAAAGTGGCATGTTGGGTAGCTTTATGGAGGTGATTGGTGAATATGCTGAAGAGAAGAGGTCCAAGGATGGATCACTGGGGAACTCCCAGAGTGACTGGTAGGAGGGGAGAAAAGGTATTTAGCCATTTTACTGCTTGTTGGTAGTTAGATAGATTAGATAATCTTGAAACTCGGTAGGAGTGGAGTAGATTAGATTAAGATTAGAGAGAACATGTAGACGTTTGGGATCAGAGACAGTATTGAAGGCCTTGGAGAGATCTAGGAATACTGTGGATACTAGGTTACCATTATTTTGATGTTGATTTACTATGTTGGTAAAGTTAACAAGGGCTGTGGTAGTACTGTGGGTGGGGCGGAAACCATGTTGGGTGTGGACTAGGAGATTATCAGAGAGGAGGCAGTGCATTATTTGAGAGTCTATACATTTTTCAAGGATTTTAGATAAGGGGGATAAAATGACAATTGGATGATAGTTTGATAAATACACAGAGTTGCCTCCTTTCTGGAGAGGTATAATATATGAAATATTCCACAAATAAGAAACTTGCTGTTCTGATAAGGAGAGATTAAGAAGTATAGATACTGGGTAGGCGATGGCTATGGCTGCAGTTTTAAGGTATTGTGCAGTTAATTTATCAGTGGCCAGGGTTGTGGGTTTAAATCTATTCAGATATTTATATATAGTGCTAGTTGGAACAGGTTGCAATGAGAAGCAGTTTTGGTTTACCGGTACTGCTGATAGGTTTGGATATGAAGTGGAAGAATTATTATTGGTGAGGGAAAGGATGGATTTTGTGAAGTATTCATTCAACTGAGTGGCAATATTATTGGAGGAGGTGTTGATGTTAGGAGGTGGAATACTGGTATTACCTGGTTGTAAGATTGTATTAATGGCAGCCCAAGATTTTTGTGGATTAGTCTTGTGTTTGGATTGGATTTCTATATAGTGGTTCCTTTTATGCATCATAATTTGTTTTTTGACTTTATTTTAAAGCTCCTGATGTGCCTGCGTATTAGTCTGAGTTTTATTTTGTGGCCTTATGTCCCAGGCTTTGTCTAATTGCTTAAGAAGTAGATGGGTATCTCTAGTCAGCCAAGGGGCATAGTTGGATTTAGTTTTACAGTTCTGATAGGAGCTAGGTGATTTAGAATGTAAAGGAAACTGTTGCTGAAGTTTTCTACAACACTGTCACGGAGAGAAATGCTAGAAGTCTCCAGTTGCATTGATTAAGTATAAATATAAACTCTTTGGTTTTGAAATTCTTTGTATATTGGATTTGTCGGAGGTTAGGGGATTTTAATGGATTTAATTGGCATCTAATTACATTAGTGGGTAGGTGATCGCTGAGAGTGTCTGGGTGGGAGCCTGAGAGGTAGGATCTGTGTGGTCTGTTGGTGAGAATCCAATCTAGGATGGACTCCTTTTTTGATGTTTTATCTAATTGTATTCTGGTATTGATTAACTGAGTGAAGCCATGTAAATTAATGTGGTTAGAGGGGTGGAGTGAGTCACAAGAGGACCAGTCAATATTTACATCATCTAGTATGATTGTTTCTTGGGGGAAACTTTTGGGATGCCCAGACTAGAATGTATTGTAAAGTATTAATGTTGTTGCCTGGAGGCATGTATGTATTAATTAAATATAATTAGTTTTTAATTACTACTACTTCTTTTTCAAAACAAAATTACTCCCCACACCAAAACAAATCCCAAAGTTAAAATCTAAATTTCTGTATCCTCCCCCCAACCTAACTTTTTTCTCTCTATCCTGACATCACTACTCCTTTCTGGTGAAATACACCCCAACCCTGGTCCTAATAACCAACTCTCATCTTCCACTCCTCCACTCCATCTAATATCACTACTCCCCCCCCTTACGCCTCTATCACCCCCTCTCTTACTACTACCTCCCCATCTTTTTTCACTTCCCCACACAGAACCAGAAGACTAAAGTTCCTCTCCCTTAACATTTCGAGCATCTCCAACAAAGTGTCTGAACTCCACACACTCATACAACACTATAACCCCCACATCTTAACTCTCTCTGAAACTTGGCTTAAACCCTACATCCACAACTCAGAGATCTGCCCCCTGGTTTCAACATCTACAGACTGGATAGATCTACCAAAAGGGGAGGTGGTGTCGCTATTCTCTATTCTGACTTTCTCAATATCTTAACACTCACCATTACCTCTCCCTCCTTCCACCCTGCAGAGCTACTCATAGTAACCTGCCATCTCAACACCTACCAAAAACTAGCCATAGCCTCAATCTATATCCCACCAGGGAATAACATTACCATCCTTGAAGACATCTTATCTTGGTGTTTTCATCACATCCCCTTTGAAGCTATCATTCTTGGGGATGTAAATATCGACTGTAACTCAGTTCATTCTACGAGACCTTCTCATGGTCTCACTCTACATAGTTTTAGTCAACTTGCCTCCCCTCCCACCCGCCTTGGCAAAAACCACTCCAATTCTATCCTTGACTGGATTCGTGTAAATTCTCCAAATTGGTACCACCAGCCAGGTACACTACCTGACTCCATCAGTGACCACCTGTCTACCCACATTACTAGATGCTCACCCAACCTCACTAATACTCACCTCATAAAATACATCTGTAACCTAAGAAAATTCAAGAACATCTCCTTCTTCGGAATCCTCTCCAAAATTAACTGGTCCTGCCTATACTCTCTATCTTTAAATGATGCTGTCAGCTAGTTCAACCAGACATTCCTAAACATACTCAACTCTCTTGCCCCCATCAGGAAAATAAAAGTCAAAGCTAAACATGCCCCCTGGCTATCCAAAGAAACCTTCCACCTTATGCATAAAAGAGATGCCACTTGGAAACAATATCAGAAAAGCAAATCCCCTGCCCTCCTACAATCATACAGGGAACTTAGAAACCTTACAAAAAAAGAGTCAACCAGTACAAAAGAAACTTTCATTTCTCTGACCAATCTCTGCACACTTCTAACCCCCAGAAGTTCTGGCCAACCATAAAAGCTCTTCTCAAACCTGGCTCACTCACAACTCCAGACCCTTTTCCCAATCAATCAACCTCGGAAACAGCCGTCCATTTAAATCCCTACTTTATTGATACCATTTCTAAACTGGTACCCAACATCTCTAGTAACCTCAACCCCACCTCTAATTCCACTTCCAGTTCTACTACTTCCACTACCAAGCCCACACCTTTTTTACATCCCCAGTTTGACTCTACTAACCTCTCAGACCCCTTCATGCTCAAACCTGTCTCTGTTAGTTATATTAAAACTCTCCCCAGTAAACAAACCTTGTTCTCCCACCCCTGATAACCTACCTCCCCAATTCCTTAAACTTGCTGCTAACTCTATTGCCCTTCCTATCACCATTCTAATCAACTGCTCTGTCCAAGCATCCACTGCCCCCTCTATTTGGACAGAATACTACACTATCCCACTACATAAAGGAGGTAACTCCACAGAACCATATAACTTCCGTCCCACTGCTATTCTTTCTCCCTTCTCCAAAATTCTCGAAAAGTGTATCTATTCTCAACTACTTTCTCACCTTACTCAAAACAATCTTTTAACCACCACCCAGCATGGGTTCAGACCCAAATACAGTACTAACACTGCACTCTTATCCTTCTCTCATACTGTAGCTGAGGCCAGAGACAATAACAAACTTGTGTCCTGCCTTTTCTTAGATCTCTCAAAGGCTTTCGATACTGTCTCTCACAACCTTCTACTTCATAAACTTTCTCAGCTGAACATTTCCATCCCCACTCTTAATTGGTTCTCAAGTTACCTGTCCAATCACCTACAAGCAGTTAAACGGCTAAATTCCTTCTCTCCCTTTCTGGCAGTTCAGACCGGTGTTCCTCAAGGCTCAATTCTTGGTCCCCTCCTTTTCAATCTCTTCACCAATGACCTACACACTGCCTGTAACCTCTCCTCTATCATTCAGTACACAGATGATTCAACTCTGATCCCCATTTCTGACTCTATCAACAACCTCCGCCATTCCACCCAAACTTCATTTCATTCTGTTGAGCAGTGGGTCACCAGCAATCAACTCATCCTGAACCCCTCTAAAACTAAGCTCTTATTATTTCTGCCTAAAACTCTAGCCCACCACAAATCCAGCTATCTCGTATCCTCTCTAAATGGCACCATCATAAGACCAGACTCACACACTAAACTCCTGGATGTCATCATATATAACCAGCTCAAACTAGACCTCCACATACTTCATTCCATAAAGAAAACACACCAAAAACTGGGCCTGCTTTACAAAAATAAATTCCTGACCCCCAACTCAAAACTGCTCCTAGCCCACTACTATCTCCTCCCTGCCCTCCTCTATGGCTCCCCTCTACTTTCAAATCTACAAAATAACCTGCTGGCAAAGCTTGTCCAAACCTACAACAAAATTGCTAGATTTGTCACCAGCAGCTCCTATAAATCCCATCACTGCACAGCACTCACAAAACTACATTGGCTTGAACTCCCACACTTTCTAGCCAAATGACAGCTATTCCAAGCTTTTACAATTCTTAATTCTAACTCTGACTGTCCATCTCTGTCCAACCTGATCTCCTGGTATACCCCTCCCTGTTCCCTGCGTAGCTCCGATAAACACATACTACAAGTCTATACACCCAATAAGAGCATAGGTAAAATACTCTATAAACTCTCCATTATCTGGAACAATCTTCCACTCCAAATCAGAAGCCATACGTCCCTTTCTAACGTCAAACATGACCAGATACTGTATCTCCATAACAACCCTATATGTACCTGCAACCACACTACTTAACCCCTCCCTTTCCCTATACCCACTTTACCACTATGTCTGATCTATAAGACCTTTCCTATTTCTATAACTTACTTTATCTATATGCTCTCCCTTCTGTACCCTCCCTCTAGATCACTTCATCCCTCCTCCACTACTTTCTTCTTCTGTAGCATCTTTTCCTCTGGCCTCAGGCCCCTTGTACATACACGTTTCTCTTCTTTTTTCTCCTGCACTAGTTTCTTCCTCAGGTCTGAGGCCCCCTGCACATACACAATTTCTCCTTCTAGCCACTAATCTAATAATGCCATATTATTTTCAAATGATTACCTATAACCTTAATTTCCTTACTGCATTCCTCTTGATTTATTATGGTTGTTTTTCCTTTTACACCCTTATTATTATATTTTTGTATATAGCTATGTTTAATTCCCTTATTGCATTCCTCTTGATTTATTATCATTGTTTTTTACTTTTACACCCTTATTATTATATTTTTGTATATAGCTCTGTTTAATTCCCTTACTGCATTCCTATTGATTTATTATCGTTGTTTTTCCTTTTACACCCTTATTATTATATTTTTGTATATAGCTCTGTTTAATTCCCTTACTGCATTCCTCTTGATTTATTATCGTTGTTTTTCCTTTTACACCCTTATTATTATATTTTTGTATATAGCTATGTTTAATTCCCTTACTGCATGCCTCTTGATTTATTATCCTTTTTCCTTTTACACCTTTATTATTATATTTTTGTATATAACTATGTTTAATTCCCTTACTGCATTCCTCTTGATTTATTATCATTGTTTTTCCTTTTACACCTTTATTATTTTATATTTTTGTATACAGCTATGTTTAATTCCTTTACTACACTCCTCTTGATTTATTATCATTGTTTTTCCTTTTACACCCTTATTATTATATTTTTGTATATAGCTATGTTTAATTCCTTTACTGCATTCCTCTTGATTTATTATCATTGTTTTTCCTTTTACACCTTTATTATTATATTTTTGTATACAGCTATGTTTAATTCCCTTACTACACTCCTCTTGATTTATTATCATTGTTTTTCCTTTTACACCCTTATTATTATATTTTTGTATATAGCTATGTTTAATTTCCTTACTGCATTCCTCTTGATTTATTGTTGTTTTTCCTTTTACACCCTTATTATTATATTTTTGTATACAGCTATGTTTAATTCCCTTACTGCATTCCTCTTGATTTATTATTGTTGTTTTGCCTTTTACACCCTTATTATTATATTTTTGTATATAGCTATGTTTAATGCCCTTACTGCATTCCTCTTGATTTATTATCATTGTTTTTCCTTTTACACCCTTATTATTATATTTTTGTATACAGCTATGTTTAATTTCCTTACTGCATTCCTCTTGATTTACTATCCTTTTTCCTTTTACACCCTTATTATTCTATTTTTGTATATAGCTATTTTTAATTCCCTTACTGCATTCCTCTTAATTTATTATCGTTGTTTTTCCTTCTACACCCTTATTATTATATTTTTGTATATAGCTATGTTTAATTCCCTTACTGCATTCCTCTTGATTTATTATCCTTTTTCCTTTTACACCTTTATTATTATATTTTTGTATATAGCTATGTTTAATTCCCTTACTGCATTCCTCTTGATTTATTATCGTTGTTTTTCCTTTTACACCCTTATTATTATATTTTTGTATATAGCTATATTTAATTCCCTTACTGCATTCCTCTTGATTTATTATCGTTGTTTTTCCTTTTACACCCTTATTATATTTTTATATATAGCTATGTTTAATTCCCTTACTGCATTCCTCTTGATTTATTATCGTTGTTTTTACTTTTACACCCTTATTATTATATTTTTGTATACAGCTATGTTTAATTCCCTTACTGCATTCCTCTTGATTTATTATCATTGTTTTTCTTTTTACACCCTTATTATTATATTTTTGTATATAGCTATGCTTAATTCCCTTACTGCATTCCTCTTGATTTATTATCATTGTTGTTTACTTTTAAACCCTTATTATTATATTTTTGTATACAGCTATGTTTAATTCCCTTACTGCATTCCTCGTGATTTATTATCGTTGTTTTTCCTTTTACACCCTTATTATTATATTTTTCTATATAGCTATGTTTAATTCCCTTACTGCATTCCTCTTGATTTATTATCATTGTTTTTCCTTTTACACCCTTATTATCATATTTTTGTATATAGCTATGTTTAATTCCCTTACTCTATTCCTCTTGATTTATTATCGTTGTTTTTCCTTTTACACCCTTATTATTATATTTTTATATATAGCTATGTTTAATTCCCTTATTGCATTCCTCTTGATTTATTATAATTGTTTTTCCTTTTACACCTTTATTATTATATTTTTGTATATAGCTATGTTTAATTTCGTTACTGCATTCCTCTTGATTTTTTTGTTGTTTTTCCTTTTACACCCTTATTATTATATTTTTGTATATAGCTATGTTTAATTCCCTTACTGCATTCCTCTTGATTTATTGTTGTTTTTCCTTTTACACCCTTATTATTATATTTTTGTATATAGCTATGTTTAATTCCCTTACTGCATTCCTCTTGATTTATTATCCTTTTTCCTTTTACACCTTTATTATTATATTTTTGTATATAGCTATGTTTAATTCCCTTACTGCATTCCTCTTGATTTATTATCGTTCTTTTTCCTTTTACTCCCTTATTATTATATTTTTGTATATAGCTATGTTTAACTCCCTTACTGCATTCCTCTTGATTTATTATCAGTGTTTTTCCTTTTGCACCCTTATTATTATATTTTTGTATACAGCTATGTTTAATTCCCTTACTGCATTCCTCTTGATTTATTATCGTTGTTTTTCCTTTTACACCCTTATTATTATATTTTTGTATACAGCTATGTTTAATTCCCTTACTGCATTCCTCTTGATTTATTATCGTTGTTTTTCCTTTTACACCCTTATTATTATATTTTTGTATATAGCTATGTTTAATTCCCTTACTGCACTCCTCTTGATTTATTATCCTTTTTCCTTTTACACCCTTATTATTATATTTTTATATATAGCTATGTTTAATTCCCTTACTGCATTCCTCTTGATTTATTATCGTTGTTTTTCCTTTTACACCCTTATTATTATATTTTATATATAGCTATGATTAATTCCCTTACTGCATTCCTCTTGATTTATTATCGTTGTTTTTCCTTTTACACCCTTATTATTATATTTTTGTATACAGCTCTGTTTAATTCCCTTACTGCATTCCTCTCGATTTATTATCGTTGTTTTTCCTTTTATACCTTTATTATTATATTTTTGTATATAGCTATGTTTAATTCCCTTACTGTTTTCCTCTTGATTTATTATCATTGTTTTTCCTTTTACACCCTTATTATTATATTTTTGTATATAGCTATGTTTAATTGCCTTACTGCATTCCTCTTGATTTATTATCATTGTTTTTTACTTTTACACCCTTATTATTATATTTTTGTATACAGCTATGTTTAATTCCCTTACTGCATTCCTCTTGATTTATTATTGTTGTTTTTCCTTTTACACCCTTATTATTATATTTTTGTATATAGCTATGTTTAATTCCCTTACTGCATTCCTCTTGATTTATTATCATTGTTTTTTACTTTTACACCCTTATTATTATATTTTTGTATACAGCTATGTTTAATTCCCTTACTGCATTCCTCTCAATTTATTATCATTGTTTTTCCTTTTACACCTTTATTATTATATTTTTGTATATAGCTATGTTTAATTCCCTTACTGTTTTCCTCTTGATTTATTATCGTTGTTTTTCCTTTTACACCCTTATTATTATATTTTTGTATATAGCTATGTTTAATTCCATTACTGCATTCCTCTTGATTTATTATCGTTGTTTTTCCTTTTACACCCTTATTATTATATTTTTGCATATAGCTATGTTTAATTCCCTTACTGCATTCCTCTTGATTTATTATCATTTTTCCTTTTACACCCTTATTATTATATTTTTGTATATAGCTATGTTTAATTCCCTTACTGCATTCCTCTTGATTTATTATCGTTGTTTTTCCTTTTACACCCTTATTATTATATTTTTGTATATAGCTCTGTTTAATTCCCTTACTGCATTCCTCTTGATTTATTATCCTTTTTCCTTTTACACCCTTATTATTATATTTTTATATATAGCTATGTTTAATTCCCTTACTGCATTCCTCTTGATTTATTATCCTTTTTCCTTTTACACCCTTATTATTATATTTTTGTATATAGCTATGTTTAATTCCCTTACTGCATTCCTTTTGATTTATTATCCTTTTTCGTTTTACACCCTTATTATTATATTTTTGTATATAGCTATGTTTAATTCCCTTACTGCGTTCCTATTGATTTATTATCATTGTTTTTTACTTTTACACCCTTATTATTATATTTTTATATATAGCTATGTTTAATTCCCTTACTGCATTCCTCTTGATTTATTATCGTTGTTGTTCCTTTTGCACCTTTATTATTATATTTTTGTATATAGCTATGTTTAATTTCCTTACTGCATTCCTCTTGATTTATTATCATTGTTTTTCCTTTTACACCCTTATTATTATATTTTTGTATACAGCTATGTTTAATTCCCTTACTGCATTCCTCTTGATTTATTATCATTGTTTTTCCTTTTACACCCTTATTATTATATTTTTATTGATAGCTATGTTTAATTCCCTTACTGCATTCCTCTTGATTTATTATCGTTGTTCTTCCTTTTACACCCTTATTATTATATTTTTGTATATAGCTATGTTTAATTCCCTTACTGCATTTTTCTTGATTTATCGTTGTTTTTCCTTTTACACCCTTATTATTATATTTTTGTATATAGCTATGTTTAATTCCCTTACTGCATTCCTCTTAATTTATTATCGTTGTTTTTCCTTTTACACCCTTATTATTATATTTTTGTATTTAGCTATGTTTAATTCCCTTACTGCATTCCTCTTGATTTATTATCCTTTTTCCTTTTACACCTTTATTATTATATTTTTGTATATAGCTATGTTTAATTCCCTTACTGCATTCCCCTTGATTTATTATCCTTTTTCCTTTTACACCTTTATTATTATATTTTTGTATATAGCTCTGTTTAAATCCCTTACTGTATTCCTCTTGATTTATTATTGTTGTTTTTCCTTTTACACCCTTATTATTATATTTTTGTATACAGCTCTGTTTAATTCCCTTACTGCATTCCTCTTGATTTATTATAATTGTTTTTCCTTTTACACCCTTATTATTATATTTTTGTGTATAGCTATGTTTAATTCCCTCACTGCATTCCTCTTGATTTATTATCGTTGTTTTTCCTTTTACACCCTTATTATTATATTTTTGTATATATCTATGTTTCATTCCCTTACTGCATTCCTGTTGATTTATTATCATTTTTTTCCTTTTACACCTTTATTATTATATTTTTGTATACAGCTATGTTTAATTCTCTTACTGCATTCCTCTTGATTTATTATAATTGTTTTTCCTTTTACACCCTTATTATTATATTTTTGTATATAGCTATTATTAATTCCCTTACTGCATTCCTCTTGATTTATTGTTGTTTTTCCTTTTACACCCTTATTATTATATTTTTGTATACAGCTATGTTTAATTCCCTTACTGCATTCCTCTTGATTTATTATCGTTGTTTTTCCGTTTACACCCTTATTATTATATTTTTGTGTATAGCTATGTTTAATTCCCTTACTGCATTCCTCTTGATTTATTATCATTGTTTTTCCTTTTATAACCTTATTATTATATTTTTGTATATAGCTATGTTTAATTCCCTTACTGCATTCCTCTTGATTTATTATCCTTTTTCCTTTTACATCTTTATTATTATATTTTTGGATATAGCTATGTTTAATTCCCTTACTGCATTCCTCTTGATTTATTATAATTGTTTTTCCTTTTACACCCTTATTATTATATTTTTGTGTATAGCTATGTTTAATTCCCTTACTGCATTCCTCTTGATTTATTATCGTTGTTTTTCCTTTTACACCCTTATTATTATATTTTTGTATATAGCTATGTTTAATTCCCTTACTGCATTCCTCTTGGTTTATTATCGTTGTTTTTCCTTTTACACCCTTATTATTATATTTTTGTATATAGCTATGTTTAATTCCCTTACTGCATTCCTCTTGATTTATTATCATTGTTTTTCCTTTTATAACCTTATTATTATATTTTTGTATATAGCTATGTTTAATTCCCTTACTGCATTCCTCTTGATTTATTATCATTGTTTTTCCTTTTATAACGTTATTATTATATTTTTGTACATAGCTATGTTTAATTCCCTTACTGCATTCCTCTTGATTTATTATCGTTGTTTTTCCTTTTACACCCTTATTATTATATTTTTGTATATAGCTATGTTTAATTCCCTTACTGCATTCCTCTTGATTTATTATTGTTGTTTTTCCTTTTACACCCTTATTATTATATTTTTATATATAGCTATGTTTAATTCCCTTACTGCATTCCTCTTGATTTATTATACCTTTTCCTTTTACACCCTTATTATTATATTTTTGTATATAGCTATGTTTAATTCCCTTACTGCATTCCTCTTGATTTATTATCGTTGTTTTTTCCTTTTACACCCTTATTATTATATTTTTGTATACAGCTATGTTTAATTCCCTTACTGCATTCCTCTTGATTTATTATCATTGTTTTTCCTTTTATAACCTTATTATTATATTTTTGTATATAGCTATGTTTAATTCCCTTACTGCATTCCTCTTGATTTATTATCGTTGTTTTTCCTTTTACACCCTTATTATTATATTTTTATATATAGCTATGTTTAATTCCCTTACTGCATTCCTCTTAATTTATTATCGTTGTTTTTCCTTTTGCACCCTTATTATTATATTTTTGTATATAGCTATGTTTAATTCCCTGACTACTCTCCTCTTGATTTATTATCCTTTTTCCTTTTATACCCTTATTATTATATTTTTGTATATAGCTATGTTTAATTCCCTTACTGCATTCCTTTTGATTTATTATCCTTTTTCCTTTTATATCTTTATTATTATATTTTTGTATATAGCTATGTTTAATTCCCTTACTGCATTCCTCTTGATTTATTATCGTTGTTTTTCCTTTTACACCCTTATTATTATATTTTTGTATATAGATATGTTTAATTCCCTTACTGCATTCCTCTTGATTTATTATCGTTGTTTTTCCTTTTACACCCTTATTATTATATTTTTATATATAGCTATGTTTAATTCCTTTACTGCATTCCTCTTGATTTATTATCATTGTTTTTCCTTTTACACCCTTATTATTATATTTTTTATATAGCTATGTTTATTTCCCTTACTGCATTCCTCTTGATTTATTATCATTGTTTTTTCCTTTTACACCCTTATTATTATATTTTTGTATATAGCTATGTTTAATTCCCTTACTACACTCCTCTTGATTAATTATCGTTGTTTTTCCTTTTACACCCTTATTATTATGTTTTTGTATACAGCTATGTTTAATTCCCTTACTGCATTCCTCTTGATTTATTATCGTTGTTTTTCCTTTTACACCCTTATTATTATATTTTTGTATACAGCTATGTTTAATTCCCTTACTGCATTCCTCTTGATTTATTATTGTTGCTTTTCTTTTTACACCCTTATTATTATATTTTTGTATATAGCTATGTTTAATTCCCTTACTGCATTCCTCTTGATTTATTATCGTTGTTTTTACTTTTACACCCTTATTATTATATTTTTTATACAGCTATGTTTAATTCCCTTACTGCATTCCTCTTGATTTATTATCGTTGTTTTTCCTTTTACACCCTTATTATATTTTTATATATAGCTATGCTTAATTCCCTTACTGCATTCCTCTTCATTTATTATCATTGTTTTTTACTTTTACACCCTTATTATTATATTTTTGTATACAGCTATGTTTAATTCCCTTACTGCATTCCTCTTGATTTATTATCGTTGTTTTTCCTTTTACACCCTTATTATTATATTTTTGTATATAGCTATGTTTAATTCCGTTACTGCATTCCTCTTGAATTATTGTTGTTTTTCCTTTTACACCCTTATTATTATATTTTTGTATATAGCTATGTTTAATTCCCTTACTGCATTCCTCTTGATTTATTGTTGTTTTTCCTTTTACACCCTTATTATTATATTTGTGTATATAACTATGTTTAATTCCCTTACTGCATTCCTCTTGATTTATTATCCTTTTTTCTTTTACACCTTTATTATTTTATTTTTGTATATAGGTATGTTTAATTCCCTTACTGCATTCCTCTTGATTTATTAACATTGTTTTTCCTTTTACTCCCTTGTTATTATATATTTTGTATATAGCTATGTTTAACTCCTTTACTGCATTCCTCTTGATTTATTATCATTGTTTTTCCTTTTACACCCTTACTATTATATTTTTGTATACATCTATGTTTAATTCCCTTACTGCATTCCTCTTGATTTATTATCGTTGTTTTTCTTTTTACACCCTTATTATTATATTTTTGTATACAGCTATGTTTAATTCCCTTACTGCATTCCTCTTGATTTATTATCGTTGTTTTTCCTTTTACACCCTTAGTATTATATTTTTGTATATAGCTATGTTTAATTCCCTTACTGGACTCCTCTTGATTTATTATCCTTTTTCGTTTTACACCCTTATTATTATATTTTTATATATAGCTATGTTTAATTCCTTTACTGCATTCCTCTTGATTTATTATCGTTGTTTTTCCTTTTACACCCTTATTATTATATTTTTATATATAGCTATGTTTAATTCCCTTACTGCATTCCTCTTGATTTATTATCGTTGTTTTTCCTTTTACACCCTTATTATTATATTTTTGTATACAGCTCTGTTTAATTCCCTTACTGTATTCCTCTTGATTTATTATCGTTGTTTTTCCTTTTACACCCTTATTATTATATTTTTGTATATAGCTATGTTTAATTCCCTTACTGCATTCCTCTTGATTTATTATCATTGTTTTTCCTTTTACACCTTTATTATTATATTTTTGTATATAGCTATGTCTAATTCCCTTACTGCATTCCTCTTGATTTATTATTATTGTTTTTTACTTTTACACCCTTATTATTATATTTTTGTATACAGCAATGTTTAATTCCCTTACTGCATTCCTCTTGATTTATTATTGTTGTTTTTCCTTTTGCACCCTTATTATTATATTTTTGTATATAGCTATGTTTAATTCCCTGACTGCATTCCTCTTAATTTATTATCATTGTTTTTTACTTTTACACCCTTATTATTATATTTTTGTATACAGCTATGTTTAATTCCCTTACTGCATTCCTCTTGATTTATTATCCTTTTTCCTTTTACACCCTTATTATTATATTTTTGTATATAGCTATGTTTAATTCCCTTACTGCATTCCTCTTGATTTATTATCGTTGTTTTTCCTTTTACACCCTTATTATTATATTTTTATATACAGCTATGTTTAATTCCCTTACTGCATTCCTCTTGATTTATTATCCTTTTTCCTTTTACACCCTCATTATTATATTTTTGTATACAGCTATGTTTAATTCCCTTACTGCATTCCTCTTGATTTATTATCGTTGTTTTTCCTTTTACACCCTTATTATTATATTTTTGTATATAGCTATGTTTAATTCCCTTACTGCATTCCTCTTGATTTATCGTTGTTTTTCCTTTTACACCCTTATTATTATATTTTTGTATATAGCTATGTTTAATTCCCTTACTGCATTCCTCTTGATTTATCGTTGTTTTTCCTTTTACACCCTTATTATTATATTTTTGTATATAGCTATGTTTAATTCCCTTACTGCATTCCTCTTAATTTATTATCGTTGTTTTTCCTTTTACACCCTTATTATTATATTTTTGTATATAGCTATGTTTAATTCCCTTATTGCATTCCTCTTGATTTATTATCCTTTTTCCTTTTACACCTTTATTATTATATTTTTGTATATAGCTATGTTTAATTCCCTTACTGCATTCCTCTTGATTTATTATCCTTTTTCCTTTTACACCTTTATTATTATATTTTTGTATATAGCTCTGTTTAATTCCCTTACTGTATTCCTCTTGATTTATTATTGTTGTTTTTCCTTTTACACCCTTATTATTATATTTTTGTATACAGCTCTGTTTAATTCCCTTACTGCATTCCTCTTGATTTATTATCGTTGTTTTTCCTTTTACACCCTTATTATTATATTTTTGTATATAGCTATGTTTAATTCACTTACTGCATTCCTCTTGATTTATTATAATTGTTTTTCCTTTTACACCCTTATTATTATATTTTTGTGTATAGCTATGTTTAATTCCCTTACTGCATTCCTCTTGATTTATTATCGTTGTTTTTCCTTTTACACCCTTATTATTATATTTTTGTATATAGCTATGTTTAATTCCCTCACTGCATTCCTCTTGATTTATTATCGTTGTTTTTCCTTTTACACCCTTATTATTATATTTTTGTATATAGCTATGTTTAATTCCCTTACTGCATTCCTCTTGATTTATTATCATTGTTTTTTTCCTTTTACACCCTTATTATTATATTTTTGTATATAGCTATGTTTAATTCCTTTACTGCACTCCTCTTGATTTATTATCGTTGTTTTTCCTTTTACACCCTTATCATTATATTTTTATATATAGCTATGTTTAATTCCCTTACTGCATTCCTCTTGATTTATTATCCTTTTTCCTTTTACACCCTTATTATTATATTTTTGTATATAGCTATGTTTAATTTCCTTACTGCATTCCTCTTGATTTATTATCGTTGTTTTTCCTTTTACTCCCTTATTATTATATTTTTGTATATAGCTATGTTTAATTCCCTTACTGCATTCCTGTTGATTTATTATCGTTTTTTTTTCCTTTTACACCCTTATTATTATATTTTTGTATATAGCTATGTTTAATTCCCTTACTGCATTCCTCTTGATTTATTATATATTTTTTTTCCTTTTACACCCTTATTATTATATTTTTGTATATAGCTATTTTTAATTCCCTTACTGCATTCCTCTTGATTTATTGTTGTTTTTCCTTTTACACCCTTATTATTATATTTTTGTATACAGCTATGTTTAATTCCCTTACTCCATTCCTCTTGATTTATTATCGTTGTTTTTCCGTTTACACCCTTATTATTATATTTTTGTGTATAGCTATGTTTAATTCCCTTACTGCATTCCTCTTGATTTATTATCTTTGTTTTTCCTTTTACACCCTTATTATTATATTTTTGTATATAGCTATGTTTAATTCCCTTACTGCATTCCTCTCGATTTATTATCGTTGTTTTTCCTTTTACACACTTATTATTATATTTTTGTATATAGCTATGTTTAATTCCCTTACTGCATTCCTCTTGATTTATTATCATTGTTTTTCCTTTTATAACCTTATTATTATTTTTTTGTATATCGCTATGTTTAATTCCCTTACTGCATTCCTCTTGATTTATTATCGTTGTTTTTCCTTTTATAACGTTATTATTATATTTTTGTATATAGCTATGTTTAATTCCCTTACTGCATTCCTCTTGATTTATTATCGTTGTTTTTACTTTTACACCCTTATTATTATATTTTTCTATATAGTTATGTTTAATTCCCTTACTGCATTCCTCTTGATTTATTATCCTTTTTCCTTTTACACCCTTATTATTATATTTTTGTATATAGCTATGTTTAATTCCCTTACTGCATTCCTCTTGATTTATTATCGTTGTTTTTCATTTTACACCCTTATTATTATATTTTTGTATACAGCTATGTTTAATTCCCTTACTGCTTTCCTCTTGATTTATTATCATTGTTTTTCCTTTTATAACATTATTATTATATTTTTGTATATAGCTATGTTTAATTCCCTTACTGCATTTCTCTTGATTTATTATCGTTGTTTTTCCTTTTACACCCTTATTATTATATTTTTATATATAGCTATGTTTAATTCCCTTACTGCATTCCTCTTGATTTATTATCGTTGTTTTTCCTTTTACACCCTTATTATTATTATATTTTTGTATATAGCTATGTTTAATTCCCTTACTACACTCCTCTTGATTTATTATCCTTTTTCCTTTTATACCCTTATTATTATATTTTTGTATATAGCTATGTTTAATTCCCTTACTGCATTCCTCTTGATTTATCGTTGTTTTTCCTTTTACACCCTTATTATTATATTTTTGTATATAGCTATGTTTAATTCCCTTACTGCATTCCTCTTGATTTATTATCCTTTTTCCTTTTGCACCCTTATTTTTATATTTTTGTATATAGCTATGTTTAATTCCCTTACTGCATTCCTCTTGATTTATTATCGTTGTTTTTCCTTTTACACCCTTATTATTATATTTTTATATATAGCTATGTTTAATTCCCTTACTGCATTCCTCTTGATTTATTATCGTTGTTTTTTCTTTTACACCCTTATTATTATATTTTTGTATATAGCTATGTTTAATTCCCTTACTACACTCCTCTTGATTTATTATTGTTGTTTTTCCTTTTACACCCTTATTATTATATTTTTGTATATAGCTATGTTTAATTCCCTTACTGCATTCCTCTTGATTTATTATCGTTCTTTTTCCTTTTACACCCTTATTATTATATTTTTGTATATAGCTATGTTTAATTCCCTTACTGCATTCCTCTTGATTTATTATCGTTGTTTTTCCTTTTACACCCTTATTATTATATTTTTGTATATAGCTATGTTTAATTCCCTTACTGCATTCCTCTTGATTTATCGTTGTTTTTCCTTTTACACCCTTATTATTATATTTTTGTATACAGCTATGTTTAATTCCCTTACTGCATTCCTCTTGATTTATTATCGTTGTTTTTCCTTTTACACCCTTATTATTATATTTTTGTATATAGCTGTGTTTAATTCCCTTACTGCATTCCTCTTGATTTATTATCGTTGTTTTTCCTTTTACACCCTTATTACTATATTTTTGTATACAGCTATGTTTAATTCCCTTACTGCATTCCTCTTGATTTATTATCGTTGTTTTTCCTTTTAGATCCTTATTATTATATTTTTGTATATAGCTATGTTTAATTCCCTTACTGCATTCCTCTTGATTTATTATCGTTGTTTTTACTTTTACACCCTTATTATTATATTTTTGTATACAGCTATGTTTAATTCCCTTACTGCATTCCTCTTGATTTATTATCGTTGTTTTTACTTTTACACCCTTATTATTATATTTTTGTATATAGCTATGTTTAATTCCCTTACTGCATTCCTCTTGATTTATTATCATTGTTTTTCCTTTTACACCCTTATTATTATATTTTTGTATATAGCTATGTTTAATTCCCTTACTGCATTCCTCTTGATTTATTATCGTTGTTTA
Organism: Protopterus annectens; assembly: GCF_019279795.1. Taxonomy (NCBI): domain Eukaryota; kingdom Metazoa; phylum Chordata; order Ceratodontiformes; family Protopteridae; genus Protopterus; species Protopterus annectens. The sequence continues at coordinate 1,182,115,101 of NC_056737.1, forward strand.
TAACCTTATTATTATATTTTTGTATACAGCTATGTTTAATTCCATTGAGTACATTATTTTTTTCTTATCCATTGTACTCATGACATTGTTTTGCTCTGTATTATTGTAAACTTGTCGCTACTTGTATGTCTGTTTAGGGCTTTTCCCCTCAGGTCTCCACTGAAAAAGGGTAAATTCTTACCCAGCTGGACCAACCCGGTTAACAAATGCAAAATAAAATAAAATAAATAGTTTGGTGAAAATAGTTTCTGCATTATTGAAGTTGGGTTGGTTGCTGAGTAACATTTCATTTCCCAGGTTATTGTTGAAGAGGAGAGATATACCACCCCCTCATTTAGATGTTGTGTCTTATCTAAGCACATTGTAACCTGGAGGAGCAAATTCATTGTTCTTGTTATGTGGTTTTTAGCCATGTTTCAGTGAGAAGGACTAAGTCAGGGGAGTAGAGGGCCAGGGTAGCATGTAGTTCTGGTATTTTGCTCAGTAGACTTCTTATGTTGAGTATGAATAGGTGAGTGGATTTCCTGGAGTAGTTTAGGATGTGATTTGTAAAGAATGTAGGGTCAGGACTTGGGTGCACATCTCCACTAAGTATGATTTTAGATGCTATCTGGATGATATTTTTTTAGGTGTTTGACAAAATGATTGACTTTAACAATTGGCTAAGCTTCTGGTGTCATTCTAAGGGAATCCAGTATCTGTCTGCCGGGGATGACATGATCGACAGACCATGCTGCTTTGCCAGAGATGGCCTGCACCTGTCGCCCTTGGGATTCCGGATACTGGCAAAGGCACTTGCCACCCCTATAGTGCCTTTTTTAGGCAAGGTTCAAATGACAAATTCACCACCATAACAGGTACAAACAAGCAAAATCTGAGGGTAATGCTACTCAATGCTAGAAGTCTAAACCTCAAAATGCACTCACTCGAGACACTCCTTAAAATGGAGAACATTGACATCTGTGCAGTGACAGAGACCTGGTTCAAAGCTCCAGAGAGCACCCCTGCATTACCAGGCTATAATTCATACCACACCTTTCGGCCACCAAACCTGGACCGAAACACTAAAGGTGGAGGTGTGTCCATATTCATTAAGGATATCCACACCTCCAAGTTAGTTGCTCAGCATAATGCATCCGAGATTATCCAAGTTCAACTAACTCTGGGCAAAATCACAATCCAGATTGTAGCTTGCTACAGACCCCCCACCATGCCCCAGGATTCCCCCTCTTCTTTTCTTGATACACTGGAAAATATTAAGGTACAACCCAACACTCTAATAATGGGTGATTTCAACTACCCTACCATTAACTGGGAAAACTACTCATGTACCAACTCTTTTGCTCAACGTTTTCTGGAAATCATCAATTCCAACTCTTTGGATCAACTTACCCACACTCCCACCAGATGTAGCAATATCCTAGTCCTGGTCATCACCAACATGGGTGACCGGTGTTCCACACCAGAGGTCAGCTCCTCGTTGGTCAGATCCGACCACAAGCTAATCACCCTAGACATCCACATCCCGCTCCCACCCCCATTAGGAAAACAACCGTAAAAAAATTTTCCAAAGTCAACTTCACGCTTCTTAAGACAGAAGTGGCAAACTTCATGACACCCATGCAGATGGACAATAGAGGTACGACTGCTGAATCCTACACAAATGCACTTTATAAGCACTTACATGAGTGCATGGATTGTGCTATCCCTAACAGAACCAAGATGCTATCCTCCGAAAAAAGGAAGCCAATCTGGTGGTCTTCTGCCATAAACAAACTCTACAACAGAAGAAAGAAACTGTTGCAAAAAAGAGTAAAATCCCACGATTGGAGGAACTCCCTGGTCAGCCTCAGTAAGAACCTGAGATTCCTCATAAAATCCTCCAAAGCTAGTTATGAAAACAAAATTGCCACTGATTCTAAAGACAACCACAAAGCATTCTATAGCTATGTCAAAAATCTCAATGGCAACACTCAGATCTGCTCTGAGTTACAGCACAATGACACTAAATATACAGAACCAACTGATATTGCCAACATCCTGGCAGATAGGTTCAGTGCTAACTTTACCCCCCTCTCACCCCCTAAAGGGCCCATCTTTATACCGGAAGAATGCAACGTTCCTGTAATCATGGCTGCACAGGTAAAAACTTCACTCTCCAAAACCAAGAACACAGCATCCATGGGACCTGACAACATCCCAGGCTGCCTTCTACATGAACTACAGAATGAACTGGCACCCTATCTAAGTACCATGTTCAATCATAGCCTCACCTCAGGCTTTGTGCCCATTGAATACCGCACCGTGACAGTTATCCCACCCCACAAAGGGCGGGCCACAACAGACCCCAGGAACTACCGCCCCATTAGCCTGACTAGTCTCGTCTGCAAGGCCATGGATCGTATCATCATGGAACTCATAAACAAAGACATTGGAGATCTCCAAACCCTGGACCCCACACAGTTTGGGTTTGTAAAAGGCAGATCATGTCTCCTAAACCTGATAGATTTCTTTGAAGTAGTCACCAAAGCCATAGATGAGGGTAAGATGGTTCACACAGCCTATCTAGATCTCGCCAAGGCATTTGACACTATCCCCCACTCTGGAATTATACAGAAACTCACTAAACTAGGTATAAATCCCTATGTCACAAGATGGGTTGCCAACTGGTTTACTGAAAGAACCCACAAGTAGCAGACTCCAAATCAGACTTCAGACCAGTGACAAGTGGAGTACCACAGGGTTCAGTCCTGGGTCCTCTTCTGTTTGGTATCTACTTCTCTGAAGTACAGGCTAACACAGAAGGTCTTTGGCTAATGAAATTCACAGATGACTGCAAACTAGGAGCCATAATTGAAACTCCTAATGATGTGGACATCCTACAAAAGGGCCTCACTGAGACAGATGCCTGGTGTCAAAGACATGGTCACAAGCTCAATGCCAAAAAGTGCATTGTCATCCCCTTTGGTAAAAAGTCTGTACCCATGAACTACCAAATAGGCGGTAGTCTACTTAACACCAAAAGTGTGATAACAGACCTTGGGACACAGGTGGACAGTAGTGTCTCCTTTGATAATCACATCGCCAAAGTGGTCAGGAAATCCTTCTACGTGGCACACCTCATCACAAAAGGTTTCTCATCCAGAAAAAAAGAGGTCATTGTTCCCCTCTACTCATCACTCATTAGACCCATTATAGAGTACATCTCCCCTTTTGGTATGTACCTCACAAGACATCTACAACAACTGGAAAGGTCACAGAAATACCTCACAAAGAGGATTACTGGCCTCAAACAGATGCCTTATGCAGACCATCTCAAAAAACTCCAGCTTTACTCCGTCGCATATCGCGTACTCAGAGGCGATCTGTGCCTAACATACAAAGCTATGTCAAACCCAGAGCTGTTGGACATGCTCCACTTAAAGAAATCCCAATCCCTCTGAGCTACACGCTCTAGGGACCTAAACATTGTCACCACAATAAACAGAACATGCTGGAGGGATAGATTCCTGTCCCAGAGACTTCCCATACTCTGGAACAGACTACCTATCTATGGCAAACAGAGCTCCTCATTAGCACTCTTCAAGAAAAATCTTGATGATTGGATGGGTAATAGGAAATTCACCCCGGGGATCACTTCTGTGGTTCTGCTTGACAGGGGTACAGGAAAATAATTTTCTTGGGTGGCGAAAGCCAGGGTACATTTTTGGCTAGGCTTGCATAGGGCCTAGGGCCAATAGCCTAGTACCTACCTATGAACCTATGAACCTATGTATGTGTTATATTTTGAAGAGATGCGGTTGTGCAGTTGATGATGGGATACCTTAAATCTGGCTAGGTCAAGGTTAGAGATGTTATAGATAGAGGGTGATATTGACAGTAAGGTTGGTTTCTCTTGCATATGGGTTGGACAGGCTGGGGATTTATATTCAAAGCTTGTGCTGTCAAAATGAAGGTAGGAGGTTAGCTGAGTTGTAATAGGGAGGCTTAATATTAAAATAAAGGTTAGCGGCAACATTTTGTTCATTATAGAAGGATGATGCACTGAAGTGAATTGTTGTTAGATATCCTCACAGGAGTGAGTAAGAGCTTTTGTCTCTTAGAGGTTGTTGTAGGGTGTGAAAGAAGTAAGGAGATTGTATTGGAGGTCTTAGAATGAAGATATTGGTATTCCACCAAGTTTCAAGTTCAAGAGCCAGAAGCTGCAATAATTGAACAAACAGATGAATGACAAGCCCAAATGGTTAAGAAGCTTGTCAGCTATGTAGAAGAAACCAAAGATATCTAGTTGTCTAGTTCAGAGAATAAGACAAAAGCTTCCAAAACATGAAGAATATACTGCTACAAAATATGTATCACTAAGTGAATATTTAATAAACCAAAATCATGCTAAAATGGAGAAACACTCTACTGCTGTCTACTGTATTTGTTAACTTGTCCTGGAAAAATAGGGGCATGGGTGCTTCTATAAAGTGGAGTTATTCATGTTTATGAAATGGGTACGCCACAATGATTTAACGTCTTTTGGATATGAACATGAGTACAAGCTTTGAGGTATTCACTGCATCTACCTCCTTTGAATATATTAAATGCATGGCCATAGTGATTATTTGGTACAATAAATAAATAAATAAATAAATACATATTTGATTTAAAATTTACAGAAAATAGTACTTTGTCAATAATTATCAATATAAATTGTTTTCCAAAAATATGTGAAAGAACAGGTATTTGAGTATAGTAAGGATTCACATTTGACTTCTGTTCAAAACTAATTTTTAAATGAAGCTAAACAATTAAATGACATTTTAGAAAGGGATTATATTATCAGTTTAACAAAATGTTTTAAAACAGGTCATCAAGAGAAGAAACATTAAACATGTCTCCATTTTAAAGGGTAGACGAACATGACACACAAGAATAATTATACATGCATTATAAAAAATTATAATTTAGCATAAGCATTAGAGTTATAATTTTATCTTGACTAGACTAAGTCAAAACCATACATTTTAATAACTGAAAAGTCATCGTTGGTGGTGATGATCTGGTTAAGGTAGTTGACAAATCATCTGTTGCAATTCTAAGTTTGCTTTTAGTAACTTTAATCCTGTTTTGTCAACATGGGGACAAAACTTTAAGACAAATCTAAAAACAATATTTTGATTTTGGTTATCTCCTTTGACCCACAAATCTAAGATAATGAACCATATACATGTGAATACTATAGCTGTATCAGTGTGGGCCTAATCTTATATTTTTAACATGTCAGTAAAACTTTTGGATCTAAGGAATTTCAGTGGCATTGTACATGTGGCAAACTGCATCATGTATGACAGCTTTTAATAAAGTTTTATCTATTTATAAACATTTATGCCATAAAAAGTAAAAAGAAAAATAACTTATTGCACAAAACAGAGTAGTATGTTCTTCCTTTAGAAAATTTGATTGTTGAGATGGACAGTGTGGGAATAAACAATTGTGGTGGTGTCTATAATAAATGGTCAGAAGTAAGAGAACCATGGCAGCAGTTGGAGGTGGCAGAGTTAAAGATTTTAAAATTTGCATTGGGTGTGATGAGCATGTAAGGGATTAGAAATGAGTATAATAGAGGGACAGCTCAGGTTGGACGGTTTGGAGACAAAGCCAGAGAGGTAAGATTGTGTTGATTTGGACATGTACTGAGGAAGGATGCTGGGTATATTGGGAAAAGGATGCTAAGGATGGAGCTGCCAGGTAAGAGGAAAAGAGGAAGGCCTAAGATAAGGTTTGTGGATTTGGTGAGAGAGGACAGGCAGGTGGTTGGTGTGACAGAGCAAGATGCAGAGGACAGGAAGAAATGGAAACCGATGATCTGCTGTGGTGATCCCTAACAGGAGTATCTGAAAGAAAAAGAAGAAGAAAAAGAAGAAAACTGTGGTAGCAATTAATTGTTTGAGAAGTCCAGCCAGCATATCTTAATGAACAGATTAATATCAAATGTATGCTGAAAGCAAAACTGGTATGATAAACCTGCTTACAGGCCAACCTTATTACTTGCGTTTTTATTCTATCATCATTTGTGATTATATTCATTCATTTATGACATGTATTCCTATCTTGTAAATATTAATTGCTAACCCAATTTTTATTATTTTATTAATTCCTAACCCAGTTTTTATTATTTATTCAAAATGTTCTTTGAAGCTTCTGGCGCTGCCTTCTCATTGGTGGTTATGAGTCATGTGACAGTTTATATAGGCATTTAAGTCAATTATGTTGTATCCAATATTTGTTCTGAAGATATCAAAACACTCAAAAATTCTATTAAATGCAGTTTGCGTCTTCATTTTGGTGACCTTTTTTGTTTGTTAAATAATTGTTTTAACTGTCAGTCACAGCTGAGCTCTTGGACAATCAGTATTCATCCCAAAGTATCATAAGAAGCTCAGAGAGACAGTTTTATTAAAAATATAGATCTGGAAGATCACTGAAGAAAGAAACCCAAGCAGACCATAATGATAAAGATTAGCAGGTTGTATATATTGATCTGTCTCCTGAATATAAATAAAAATCTGCCTATGATATACACTGAAGAAAGAAACCCAAGCAGACCATAATGATAAAGATTAGCAGGTTGTATATATTGATCTGTCTCCTGAATATAAATAAAAATCTGCCTATGATATAAAAAGTTAGAGTTAAAATAAATTAAAAATGATCAATGTACATAATACATACCTCACACAATATTTATAAAAGAACATAATTCCTAACTACAAAAACGAGTGTAGTACATTGTGTTCTATTTCTTGAAACAGTGTTGTTTGACAGGAAATGCACATCATGTGGTACACACCTTTCCAGATGGTATTTCTTTAAATAGAACTCTTTGACAGGAAATGCACATCATGTGGTATATATCTTCCCAGAGGGCAGTAAAGACCTAAAGTTGAGTGGTAACACATTTAGGTTGTTTATCTGAGCAGCCTGACAGAGGATACCTATCAAATAATCAAACGGACAAATTGTCGAACGTCATATGGTCAAACCCATAACATTGGCAATTCAGTCCATCAAAACAAATTCAAAACAAATACAAGACCTGCATAGAGCAAAAAACTGCTCTTGCGGGGGGGGGGGTTGAGGGGCAAGCCCCCTACACCATCTGCTAATTATATACACCAACTCCGAGATTTATTTATTTTATTTTATTTTATTATACATTTGTTGACCAGGAAAGTCCAACTGGATTCATATCCATTTTCAGTGGAGGCCAGGGGAGAAAAGTTCCAGAAATACAAGATTAATTTAACAAATACAGTTAAAAGTATAATACCAACAGTTCAGATTACAATGCATACAAACAAACTGGGAGGAAATGATTTGAGTTGGTTTTGGGTAGTAAGGAATATGGTGTAGTATGCAATCTGAGAAGAAAGGCCAAGAAATAAAACGAGGAGGAGAAGAAAAATAATAGCATTGAGCGCATCGAGAGGTAGCCTGTGCATGACTAACCTGGGCTAGAGCAAGTGCATATCCAGTGCTTAGTGAACTACAGTGGGGAAAAGGGCACATTTCCTGATCCTGCTGTAATGTGATCTCAGTCAGAATGGTTTGACAGACTGAATTATCAATGAGATGGGTTTGACCATATGATGTTTGACAATTTGTCCATTCGATTATTTGATAGGAATCCCTAACATTCAATACAGACATGTTACCCTTTTCTAGGAAGGTGTTCTCTACATCTTCAATGATTAGTGGTTTGCAGTATTAAAGTATGTGGCTTATACCAAATAACATGCATTTGGTTTGATTTCAGATAATTACTACATTATATGCATCCACATATGAATATCATAGAATATGCTTTAAAATTTGTTGTGGATAGCGTTTTGTGGAAGTGGCATTAGCTAGGAAGGCTACTGTCTTTTACTAGGACTGCATTAATAAACGGCAGATAATCTATTATGCTGTTGATAAATACTGTGAAGAAAGGGTTTCCCAGAATTGATCCCTGTGGGATTTCTTTGCATAGTTCCTTTTTTTAGTAGAGAAAAAAATGCTTTGTACAATCTATAAATACTGCTCCTGCTGCCTGACATTAATCAGAGATCACATACACGCCATAGTCCCAAAAAGGTACAGCCACCAAAATACCTCCACTGATTTTTAACAGTACCACATTTTTAGAGCTCAGATTACTGAGCAGAGACAGTTCTTATCAAGCTCAAACTCAGAAGCAGTCAAGACATGCTACTGTAGTATGTAGCAATGGTAGCAGGACACTGACCTGTCATCCAGTCATGACATGCCACTGTAGTATGTAACATTGGAAGCAGGACACTGACTTGTCATCCAGTCAAGACATGCTACTGTAGTATGTAGCACTGGTAGCAGGACAGTGACCTGCCATCCAGTCATGACATGCTACTGTAGCATGAAGCACTAGCACTGGTAGCAGGACACTGACCTATCATCCAGTCAAGACATGCCATGGCAGTATGTAGCACTGGTAGCAGGACACTGACCTGTCATCCAGTCAAGACATGCTACTGTAGTATGTAGCACTGGTAGCAGGACCCAGACATGTCATCCAGTCATAACATGCTACTGTAGTATGTAGCACTGATAGCAGGACACTGACCTGTCATCCAGTCATGACATGCACCTGCAGTATATAGGACTGGTAGCAGGACCCTTAGCTGTCAGCCAGTCATGACATGCTACTGTTGTATATAGCACTGGTAGCAAGACACTGACCTGCCATCCAGTCATGACATGCTACTGAAGTATGTAGCACCGGTAGCAGGACTCTGACCTCTCATCCAGTCAGGACATGCATCTAAAGTATGTATCACTGGTAGCAGGACCTGGAGCTGTCATCCAGTCATGACATGCTACTGTAGTATGTAGCACTGTTAGCATGACCCTGACCTGTCAACCAGTCAAGACATGCTACTGCAGTATGTAATGCTGGTAGCAGGGCACAGTCCTGTCATCCGGTCATGACATGCTATTGTAGTGTGTAGCATGGGTAGCAGGACCCTGACCTGTCATCCAGTCAAGACATGCTACTGTAGTGTGTAGCACTGGTAGGAAGACACTGACCTGTCATCCAGTCATGACATGCTACTGTAGTATGTAGCACTGGTAGCAGGACACTGACCTGTCATCCAGTCAAGACATGCTACTGTAGTATGCAGCACTGGTAGCAGGACACTGACCTGTCATCCAGTCAAGACATGCTACTGTAGTATGTAGCACTGGTAGCAGAACACTGACCTGTCATCCACTCAAGACATGCTACTATAGCATGTAGCACTGGTAGCGGGACACTGACCTGCCATCCAGTCAAGACATGCTACTGTAGTATGTAGCACTGATAGCAGGACACTGACTTGTCATCCAGTCATGACATGCTACTGTAGTGTGTAGCACTGGTAGCAGGACACTGACCTGTCATCCAGTCATGACATGCTACTGTAGTATGTAGCACTGGTAGCAGGACACTGACCTGTCATCCAGTCAAAATATGCTACTGTAGTATGTAGCACTGCTAGCGGGACACTAACCTGTCATCCAGTCAAAATATGCTACTGTAGTATGTAGCACTGGTAGCAGGACACTGACCTGTCATCCAGTCATGACATGCTACTGTAGTATGTAGCACTGGTAGCAGGACACTGACCTGTCATCCAGTCATGACATGCTACTGTAATATGTAGCAGTGGTATCAGGACACTGACCTGTCATACAGTCAAAATATGCTACTGTAGTATGTAGCACTGCTAGCGGGACACTAACCTGTCATTCAGTCAAGACATGCTACTGTAGTATGTAGCACTGGTAGCAGGACACTGACCTGTCATCCAGTCATGACATGCTACTGTAGTGTGTAGCACTGGTAGCAGGACACTGACCTGTCATCCAGTCAAAACATGCTACTGTAGTATGTAGCACTGGTAGCAGGACACTGACCTGTCATCCAGTCATGACATGCTACTGTAGTATGTAGCACTGGTAGCAGGACCCTGACCTGTCATCCAGTCATGACATGCACCTGTAGTATGCAGCACTGGTAGCAGGACCCTGAGCTGTCATCCAGTCATGACATGCTACTGTAGTATGTAGCACTGGTAGCAGGACCCTGACCTGTCATCCAGTCATGACATGCTACTGCAGTATGTAGGACAGGTAGCAGGAAACTGACCCGTCATCGAGTCATGACATGCTTCTGTAGTATTTAGCACTGGTAGCAGAACTCTGAGCTGTCATCCAGTCATGACATGCTACTGTAGTATGTAGCACTGGTAGCAGGACACTGACCTGTCATCCAGTCAAGACATGCTACTGCAGTATGTAGCACTGATAGCAGGACACTGACATGTCATCCAATCATGACATGCCACTGTAGTATGTAGCAATGGTAGCTGGACTCTGACCTGTCATCCAGTCAGGACATGCTACTGTAGTGTGTAGCACTGGTAGACGGACCCTGGCCTGTCATCCAGTCAAGACATGCTACTGTAGTATGTAGCACTGGTAGCAGGACCCTAATCTGTCATCCAGTCAAGACATGATACTGTAGTATGTAGCACTGGTAGTAGGACCCTGACCTGTCATCTACTCAAGACATGCTACTGTAGTATGTAGCACTAGTAGCAGGACACTGACCTGTCATCCAGTCATGACATGCTATTGTAGTGTGTAGCAATGGTAGCAGGACACTGACCTGTCATCCATTCATGACATGCTACTGCAGTATGTAGCACTGGAAGCAGGACACTGACCTGTCATACAGTCAAAATATGCTACTGTAGTATGTAGCACTGGTAGCAGGACACTGACCTGTCATCCATTCATGACATGCTACTGCAGTATGTAGCACTGGAAGCAGGACACTGACCTGTCATCCAGTCATGACATGCTACTGTAGTGTGTAGCACTGGTAGCAGGACCCTGACCTGTCATCCAGTCAAGACATGCTACTGTAGTATGTAGCACTGGTAGCAGGACACTGACCTGTCATCCAGTCAAGACATGCTACTGTAGTTTGTAGCACTGGCAGCAGGACACTAACCTGTCATCCAGTCATGACATGCTACTGTGGTATGTAGCACTGGTAGCAGGACACTGACCTGTCATCCAGTAATGACATGCTACTGTAGTATGTAGCACTGGTAGCAGGACACTGACCTGTCATCCAGTCAAGACATGCTACTGTAGTATGTAGCACTGGTAGCAGGACACTAACCTGTCATCCAGTCAAGACATGCCACTGTAGTGTGTAGCACAGGTAGCAGGACACTGACCTGTCATCCAGTCAAGACATGCTACTGTAGTGTGTAGCACTGGTAGAAGGACCTTGACCTGTCATCAAGTCAAGACATGCTACTGTAGTATGTAGCACTGGAAGCAGGACCCTGAACTGTCATTCAGTCAAGACATGCTACTGTAGTATGTAGCACTTGTAGCAGGACACTGAACTGTCACCCAGTCAAGACATGCTACTGTAGTATGTAACATTGGTAGCAGGACACTGACCTCTTATCCAGTCATGACATGCTACTGTAGTATGTAGCACTGGTAGCGGGACACTGACCAGTCATCCAGTCATGACATTCTCCTGCAGGATGTAGCACTGGTAGCAGGACACTGACCTGTCATCCAGTCAAGACACGCTACAGTAGTATGTAGAACTGGTAGCAGGACCCTGACCTGTCATCTACTCAAGACATGCTACTGTAGTATGTAGCACTAGTAGCAGGACACTGACCTGTCATCCAGTCATGACATGCTACTGTAGTATGTAGCACTGGTAGCAGGACACTGACCTGTCATCCAGTCATGACATGCTACTGTAGTATGTAGCACTGGTAGCAGGACACTGACCTGTCATCCAGTCAAGATATGCTACTGTAGTGTAGCACTGGTA
>NC_056737.1:1182127520-1182185020 GCF_019279795.1 Protopterus annectens
GCTACTGTATCATGTAGGAGTGGTAGCAGTACACTGACCTGTCATCCAGTCATGACATGCTACTGTAGTATGTAGCACTGGTAGCAGGACCCTGACCTGTCATCCAGTCATGACATGCTACTGTAGTATGTAGCACTGGTAGCAGGACCCTGACCTGTCATCCAGTGATGACATGCTACTGTAGTGTGTAGCACTGGTAGCAGGACACTGACCTGTCATCCAGTCATGACATGCTACTGTAGTATGTAGCACTGCTAGCAGGACCCTGAGCTGTCATCCAGTCATCACATGCTACTGTAGTATGTAGCACTGGTAGCAGGACACTGACCTGTCATCCAGTCAAGACATGCTACTGTAGTATGTAGCACTGGTAGCAGGACACTGACCTGTCATCCAGTCAAAATATGCTACTGTAGTATGTAGCACTGGTAGCAGGACACTGACCTGTCATCCAGTCAAGACATGCTACTGTAGTATGTAACACTGGCAGCAGGACACTGACCTGTCATCCAGTCAAGACATGCTACTATAGTATGAAGCACTGCTAGCAGAACCCTGACCTGTTATCCACTGACAAATCCAGACAGGCTTATTTATTTGTGATTCAGCTCACAAGAACCGCTTCTCTAATACAGGTAGTCATAGTTGCATACTTTTATAGTTTTGGGGTATCCTGTATTCCAACGTAATACACTATACTGACCACTGATTCCAACAATATTGTTGAAAAAAAAAAAAAAAAAAAAACAGAGCTGAAAAATAGTCTGCTCCATACCTCTCAACTGCCCAGATTTTCATAGAATGTCTAGATTTATGCCTCAAAATTTAAGTCTGTTCCTTATAAAATTTTTGTTTTTTTGTCAAATCGCTGGGATGATCTGCGGAATGAAATTAATAATGCTGTACATTTGAGTTTCAGACTTCGTATCCTTTAGAAAATCCATTTTAATACACAACCTTTTATTCTAGCAACTTTCTAAGATTATAAAAGCAATACTTAAAATCTGTCCCTATTTGTGGGCATTTGTACCCGAATTATGGTGGGCTTTGTCCAGATTTCAAGGGCTAACAGGTTGAGACACTCTGATTTTTTTAAATGATGTAAATGAATCATGACATTTAATAAATTGTGGAGACTTATTCTAGTAACTAGATGCAGACCTTAACGTTCTATGATTGGTATCTTGCCAGGGGAAGTCTACATGAAGCAAGTTCATGTTATTAAAGTGAGGTAGGTTTTGCAGAATAACAAATATCTTTTTTTATCCTGTCTGCTGCTTTCCCTACATTTAGGCAATGTGCAGAACCTGAATGAATCATTGCCCTGCATAGCAACTGACCTGATTCATTTTAGAAAAAAACGGTCTTATTTTTCAGTTGCGAAAAATGTTGCATGTAACTGAAACAATTTTAATAAGCCCTTATTTTAAGTTTGATCAGCTGGCCAAGATGTAGTCAAGAGCAGGAGTCACATGTTTTGCTTAATTTTTCTTTTATTACTTTGTTTTAATGTTGTAGCCCTTTTGCTTTATTGATTCTGTTTTTTTTATTAAACACTGCATTTATGTTATCTGTTTGTTTACAGCTTACAGTGTAATTGAAAAGCATCCACATGGATCGATTTAGTTACCTGGTTATCAAATGAGTAAATACACACACACATACACACACACACACACACAGGCACATGCGCACACAGACACACACACACACACACACACACACACACACACACACACACACACACACACACACACACACACACACACACACACACACACACACACACACACACACACACACACACACACACACACACACACACACACACACCAGATTTTTATTCCATAAACTCTATATTTAGTTCTCAGAATCTGAATTAAGAGCACACATTTTATGTAACTATTGCCTCAGAATTAAATGAAGATGGGGAGAAAGTAGTTAAAGATCCCTCATAAGTTGCAAATGATGTTTTGGTAGTTTATTCTCTGGAATATATGGAAGAATGATCACTAAGTAGTTGTTTTTTTTAAGTGTTAAAGAAATATTAATAAAAAAAAAATAAAATAAACTGCACACTATAACTTGTTTACTCAGCTTTCCTTCCTTTAAAGCATCTTTTTCATTGACTCCCTTCCTGTTCATAGGTATTTACTAGGCTATTGGCCCTAGGGCCTATACAAGCCTAGCCAAAAAGGTACCCTGGCTTTCGCCACCCAAGAAAATTATTTTCCTGTGCCCCTGTCAAGCAGATCCCCAGAAGTAATCCCTGGGGTGAATTTCCTATTATCCATACAATCATCAAGATTTTTCTTGAAGAGTGCTAATGAGGAGCTCTGTTTGACATAGATAGGTAGTCTGTTCCAGAGTATGGGAAGTTTCTGGGACAGGAATCTATCCCTCCAGCATGTTCTGTTTATTGTGGTGACAAGGTTTAGGTCCCTAGAGCATGTAGCTCATAGGGACTGGGATTTCTTTAAGTGGAGCATGTCCAACAGCTCTGGGTTTGACATAGCTTTGTATGTTAGGCAGAGATCGCTTCTGAGTAGGCGATATGCGACGGAGTAAAGCTGGAGTTTTTTGAGACGGTCTGTGTAAGGCATCTATTTGAGGCCAGTAATCCTTTTTGTGAGGTATTTTTGTGGCCTTTCCAGTTGTTGTAGATGTCTTGTGAGGTACATACCAAAAGGGGCGTTATACTCTATAATGGGTCTAATGAGTGATGAGTAGAGGGGAACAATGACCTCTTTTTTCTGGATCAGAAACCTTTTGTGATGAGGTGTGCCACATAGAAGGATTTCCTGACCACTGTGGCAATGTGATTATCAAAGGAGAGACTACTGTCCACCTGTGTCCCAAGATCTCTTATCACACTTTTGGTGTTAAGTAGACTACCGCCTATGTGGTAGTTCATGGGTACAGAGTTTTTACCAAAGGGGATGACTATGCACTTTTTGGCATTGAGCTTGAGACCATGTCTTTTACACTAGGCATCTGTCTCAGTGAGGCCCTTTTGTAGGATGTCCACATCGTTAGGAGTTTCAATTATGGCTCCTAGTTTTCAGTCATCTGCGAATTTAGTTAGCCAAAGACCTTCTGTGTTAGCCTGTACTTCAGAGAAGTAGATACCAAACAGGAGAGGACCCAGGACTGAACCCTGTGGTACTCCACTTGTCACTGGTCTGAAGTCTGATTTGGAGTCTACTACTTTCACAGTGTGGGTTCTGTTGTAAATTATTCCCTTTCAACTTTTATCAGCTCTGCCCCTCCTAGTATTTATACTGGTTTCCTATCCATTCCAAGTGCTGTCAATGCTCTGATGCTGTAAAATAAAGCCCCTCCTGGTTAATAGACACAGGATACACTGACCAGGCGTCACCTAACTTGTGAAGAAAAAAAAAAGAAGATAAAACTTAACAAGTGTCCTTGGATGACTGTAGTCTAACAGAATTCATTTCACAGTCTTTGTAACTCCCCCTGACACAGTCGTGTCTTACATTGCCTCACTCATATGAGAGGTCATATCAGTATAGTTAGTAACAGAGTAACAAAAAGGAAACACTTTTGATTTTGTGGTTAATGTTCTGCACAGGTGTACATGTGTTATCACTGGTAACTTCAAAAAAGTAAATAAACTAGTAAAAATTAAAAAAAAACACCGGTGATACCAAGGTAAAATCACCAAGACTTTTATTTGAAGTATTAAATATAACGGACTAAGCACTTTCACCCTTGTAGGGCATCTTCAGAGTCAGTTTTCCACATTTAATCACAGCCATTAAATACACATTTCAATTAACAGTACAATCAGGAGATGATTAATTACAATAAATCCATCTTCCAAATCATCAGGTTTTAACCCTTACACTGTCATTAAGCTGGTTTTGTATATTTGTATATCTATCAACACCCAACTTTTCTTGTAGTGGTAACATATACAAATTTGTTTCAATGCCAAAACCGAAAAAAAATGTACTGGTGTGAGAATAACAATACTAGTGTATCTTTAGCAAAAACAATATATATGTATAAAAAATATTGAAAGTAAGTAAATACAATGTGTGAAATATAATTAAGTATGTTAAAAAATCCATAGATAAATGTAACCCTTCTACAGCTACCCAGAAAAAGTTCATAGAGGCCTCAGGGTATTTAAAATACCAATGGAGATCGAGGCTGATTCAGAGGCATATCACAATATGTTAGAATTATTTGATAGACCAGGATTTTACTTGATTTGAATAATAATTAGGGACAACACAAGTAGATTTAATAATTTAAAGAACAAATTATTCATACTTAAAGTATTACGGATGATTTACTTTTTGAAAGTAAAAGAAACAGGTTTGAGAGGATTACAACTGATCTTGACAAGTTTGTAAAAGTTAGTATGGAAAGAAAACAAAAACAGATTTTAAGGGATACCAGTGAATATAAAGAAAAAAAAGCCTACCCTTCACCTAATACAAGAGAAAACCAAATGGAAGGGGGTACAAGGAGGATACAATTCAAACTGAGGTGGGGGTCACTGAAGAGACACATACTGATACTGAGGAAGAAGAAGTTTTTTTAGAGAACCAACCTCCATTGAGATGCTTGGACAGATTAAGAAATCAGGGCCACCCACCGGAACATTTGGATCAGAGAATGCCCCAAAGACATAGGTTCCAATCAGGAAACAATTGGAGGGGTGGGGGACAGAGGAGGAACAATTTCAACAGCAACAATTGGCACCACAGATGAAACAAACACAACTGATGAAGGTTTTTGACCCTATCCCCAACATCAAGGATGGCCTATAGGTCGACAATGATGTACCAGCAGGCACCTCTTCTGATTTATTTTGTACGACCTTGACTCAATTTTTGGAGACTAACATTAATGTGGGCCCCATCATAACTGGAGATAAATCTTTTCATGTCTACAACTATTCAGATTTGGAGATATTTGAAAGTCATTTAAGTTTAATGAGAAAGGGTTTTTCATTTGTTCCAAACTTCAAATATGATATTAGTAAATTACTTATCAATTTGAAGTTGTATACTAGGCAGTTAAATTTAAGGTTGTTTTTTGGAAACAAACACCACATTGATAGAGAGACACAAACTTTTACACTTAAAAGAAGTAGTGTGTTCATACCACCATGTAACCCTTTGATACTAGCTTTTGAACGTCTGTGTACTACTCAGATTAGGAGACTGATTGACAAAAAGTCATCCACGGACAACAGAAATTTAACATCTGCTGAAGTATTTTGCTTAAAGAACTTTCGTCTAGTAGTGACTATAGGGTTATGAAACCAGATAAAGGGGGAGGGGTAGTCATCATGACGAATACTGATTATTCCTGGAATATGCAGAGTATTATACGTGATTCCAACACTTACGAATTAGTTTCCAAATTTGAAGTCCAGAAGGTATATACAAAGATTGACTGGCAACTTTATGAGCTCCTTTGTAAAGAATAATCAACTATGGTGAGTATAACTACATGCTAGTGGAACATCCAGTCATGTCCAGTTTATTCGTAATTCCCAAAATCCACAAAGACACTATCAACCCACCTTTTAGACCGATAGTGGTGGCTAGGGGATCAAAAACAGAACCATTAGCAGTGTTTATAGATATCATGAACAAGAAGATTCTTGACAATATACCACACATACTAAAAGACTCATGGCATTGTTTGGATTGCCTTAGGACTTTGTTTGATACACATTTAGGGGAATTTTGGTTTGTAACTGTTGACATAATAAATTTGTTCTCAGTGATTCCCCATGACATTGGATTAGACTGGTTTGCCAGGAGCTTAGATAAACATAGCGACATGCACCAGGTGAAGAGAGGTTTACTGGTTGACTTGATGTGGATTGTGTTGGAAAACAACTATATTGGGTTTGAAGGTGAAGTCTATAGACAATCCACTGGGGTGGCTATGGGCACAAAATGTATGCCCATTTATGCCAGCTTAGTACTAGCCGAATGGGAGGAACAGTATGTACTGACATCTGATTACAGATCAAGGATGATTATTTATCTGAGATTTTTGGATGACATCCTGTTCCTTTGGAAAGGTACTCAAGATGAGTTGGATGAGTTTATAGGTTATTTGAACAACACAACATTCTTGAAATTCACCAACAAGGCGGACAGAAATACCATTGACTACCTAGATCTACGATTATATATAAAAGATGGGAAGGTAAAATCCAATTTATTTAGGAAGAAAATGTATAGCAACTCATTTTTACACTGTGATAGTTCCCACCCTTATTATGTTAAGAAGAACGTGGCCAAAGGCCAGATGATTAGGGTGTCACGTATTGTAAGTGATGATATTAGATTCCTGGAAGAACTGGTGGTATTATTTGACTTGTTTATCCAAAGGGGTTACCCCATGGACGTACTTACTACAGTTCAACAAGATATTATTAGAATAAGGGCCACAGATTTCAGGCCTATTCTGGCAGACAGTCAAAGGGATGTTGACAACAACAACATCAACAAACAAAAAGTGAAGAATATTCCAACTGGTATGGTCTTACAACACAGTTCCATGGCCATTGAAGTTAAAAACATTATCCAATGGACATGGAAAAGTATACTCCCCACAGATATTTAAGACACACTAGGGAAGTTCCCCTTTTTTATAAACAGTAGGGGTTTAAACATTAAAGAACATTTAGAGAGAACACCCATGTCCACTGGTCAAAGGCCTGCTAAGATGGCCAAATGTGGTAATTGCAAAGCATGCAAATACATTAATGATGGTCCATAGGTTTCGGTGGGGAATTTTAAAAGGTCGTTGAGGAGTCCTGGTTATTGTAATTGTAACACCAATATGGTCATTTATGTGGCTACCTGCTTATCCTGCCCACCCTTCTATGTAGGCATGACCACAAGAAAATTGAGACAAAGAATCTTAGAACACAACAGGGACATCAAAAACAAGAAATCAACTAATTCATTATACAACCACACAAAAGATTGTACTAATTTAAAAAAAAATATATTTTTTATTATAGACAGATTACACACAAAAGATTTTGGGGGTGATTATAAAACTGTCTTGGAGGTCAGGGAATGCCCGTGGCAAGTGCGACTGGACACTAGCAGAGCACCTGGCAACAATGACACTCTATCTTTAGCATGCATACTGAAACATAAGGCTGCTTGTATTTAACACACAGAAACAACAGAGTATCTGTTGATTTTTCTGGGTAGCTGTAGAAGGGTTACATTTATCTATGGATTTTTAACATACTTAATTATATTTCACACATTGTATTTACTTACTTTCAATATTTTTTATACATATATATTGTTTTTGCTAAAGATACACTAGTATTGTTATTTTCACACCAGTACCTTTTTTTCGGTTTTGGCATTGAAACAAATTTGTATGTTACCACTACAAGAAAAGTTGGGTGTTGATAGATATACAAATATACAAAACCAACTTAATGACAGTGTAAGGGTTAAAACCTGATGATTTGGAAGATGGATTTATTGTAATTAATCATCTCCTGATTGTATTGTTAATTGAAATGTGTATTTAATGGCTGTGATTAAATGTGGAAAACTGACTCTGAAGATGCCCTACAAGGGTGAAAGCGCTTAGTCAGTTATATTTAATACTTCAAATAAAAGTCTTGGTGATTTTACCTTGGTATCACCAGTGCTTTTTATTATTTTGTACATGTGTTATCAGCCTACAGCCTCACAGCATGCAATACATTTATGTTTGACACTGGGTATCTTTGTCCACTTTAATCACTTAAGCTACTTACTACCAAAGCTATTTATTGCAGCCTGTCCTTCTGACATCCTGAGCTGATTAGTTGGGTTTGCTTTCTGTTTATTCTGCTGCTGTGGGCATGTGTTGCTCCTCATATTTAATTTTGCATAGAGCTGAATTTGTATTTCAAAGTCAGTCTTGTAAAATAAGTATTGATACAGTCTCGCCTGCTGTGTGGTTTACAGATTTTTGATTAACAAACCAGAGTTCTTATTAAATGATCGTGTGACCCAGGGAAGCACTCACCTTCTCAGCCACCAGGTGTTAGTCATTTGTAATGCAGATCATGCAAACCTGCCCATTTTAGGCAGCAGGATGGCAGATGTTGTGTCAATAATAGAACAATCTTCAGGAGTTGGAGTGGAGAGTGGAGAATGCCAAAACATCTCAGCAGGGGTATGACAGATAGTTACTAGTGTGAAAGGACTGCAGGTGCATACAGGGCTGCTGTAGCAGAAGCATTACACAGGTGCGTAGAAGCATCAAGGGAGCTTACGTTTGCATTTTGAGGATAAGGAGAAGTAAAGTCGGAGAGTGAATGTCAGCTGTCACATGTGTGCTTTGTACTGATAGTTGTTTCTAAGGTAGAGCTGTACAAACAGCTATAAAATTCAGTGTTGCCAACCATGGGTCAAATCACTTAAAGTAGACTCAGGCATATCAATCAGAACCCAGAACTCTGAAGTCCCCTTCACTGACAGTGGTGGGAATTCCAAGTATCAAAATCAAACCAACTTCTATTAAAACATTTTTAAAGAAGCATCACTTTTCATAAATTAATTAAGTGGACGCCTGGAAAGTACAGTTGTGAACACTTACCATAAATGTAGATGTTCGAGTGTATTCACTGTTGCAGTCATTACATTTGGGTTATCTGCTTGCAGTAGCCCTCAGATGGCCAGATTAACAAAGTCTTGGGTCCTGCATCAGTTGCTGTCTCTTCTTCCATGATGTCAGGTCGTCAGGGGTATAAAACATGCAGCCGACGCCATTACATCAGTTTTTCTTGCCCCACATGTCAGGCGCCCCCCTAATGGGAAGCAATTAAATATATATACAAAGTTATACCTCCAACAATAAAGCAAATACACCAAAAAGCTTTTAAGCATAGTAAAGAAGAGTAGAGGTATAGCCAAAAGAAGTCAGGTGGCTGGAGGGAAGGTAACCAGGACTGCAACAGTGAATACATTCGAACATCTACATTTATGGTAAGTGTACACAACTGTACTATGTTCTTCATGTTTCACTGTTGCAGTCATTACATTTGGGTAGATTCCCAAAGCTAAGGTTGGAAGGAGGAATTTAAATAGCATTAGGACCAGCTATAAGACCCTGCAAGACTGCAATGGCAAAGCCAGCTCTGGATTTGGAGAAAATTGGCAAATGATAATGCTTGGTGAAAGTATGTACAGAACTCCAGGTAGCAGCTTCTAGGATGTCCCTGGTAGGGACGCTTCTGAGAAAGGCTGTGGAGGTAGATGCAGCCCTGGTTGAATGGGGTCTGATGCCCTGTGGGATAGGTTTTCCATGGTGCTTATAGCAGAAATGAATGCAATGGCCTATCCATTTAGAAATGGTTTGCTTTGAAATAGCCTACCCCTCTGTCCCTGCAGCAAATGCCACCAGCAGTTGTTCAGATTTCATTTTAGGTTTAGTCCTGTCCAAGTAGAATCTAAGTTGTCTGTGCACATCTAAGGAGTGCAGTATCCGTTCCCTTTTGTTCTGTGGATTAGGAAAGAAGGTTGGCAAATGAATGGACTGATTAAGAGCCACACTGGATACCACCTTGGGCATGAAGGAGGGATTGGTTCTGAGGGACACCCTGTCCGCATGAAAGATGATGGAAGGCTCCACTGCCATAAGGGCCTGTAATTCAGATACCCTTCTTGCTGAAGTGATTGCTAAAAGGAACGCTGTTTTCCAAAAAAGGAATTTTAAATCTGCAGTAGCAGCTGACTCGAAAGGAGGAAGAGTGAGTTTCTCCAAGACAAAGTTAAGGTCCCAGGCTGGAGTAGGAGCTCTCCTGGGTGGCCTTAAATTTTTGGCCACCCTGAGGAACTGTTTGAGCAGTGGGTGAGAGAAGAGGGGAGGTTCTGTGTTATAATGAGCTGAAATGGCTGAGGCATGGATTTTAATGGAGGAAAAAGACAGGCCCTTGTGAAGCATCTCAGTTAAGTATTGTAAAATCTGAGGTAAATTGGGTGCTGCTGCGCTCATCCCTTGAGATTGGTTCCAGGCACATAATCTTTTACATTTTGCAGCATAAGATTTTCTAGTACTAGGCCTCCTTGCCTCTAAAATGATATCCATCACTGGTTTACTGAGAGATGGTAAAGGGGAGATTAGGTAATTAGTCAGGCTGCTAGGTTCAGTGTTTGAAGCTGAGGGCGTAGAATATGGTTCTCCTGTTGGGACAACAGGGAAGGAGTCTGAGTCAGGTGCCATGGGGGCAACTGTGACACACTGCACAAGAGGGGATACCAGTGTTGGTGTGGCCAGTCTGGTGCAATCAAAATCATCCTTGGCTTGTCCTGTTTGATCTTTAGTAGTACCTTGGAGAGCAGAGGCAGAGGAGGAAAGGCATAAACTAATAGGTTTTTCCAGCTGAAGGACAGAGAATCCACTTTCCAAGCTTGTTTGTGGGGAGTCCTTGTGCAGAATTTGTCCAATTGGTAGTTCTGGGGGAGGCAAGCAAGTCTATATCTGGGCTCCCCCATTTGTTTGTCAACATGTTGAAAATCCTTGGTTCCAGTTTCCACTCGTGTGGGTCCATGAAGTTTCTACTTAGTTTGTCTGCCAGTGTATTGAGTTTTCCTGGCAGGAATTGAGCTTGTAGATTCACCTGGTAGCTCAAGGCTGTGTTCCACAATGCCATGGCTAGTCTGCAGAGGGGGTAAGATTGTGTACCCCCCTGTTTGTCTATGTACCACATAACAGTGGTGTTGGCCGTTTTTACCATTAGTTGTCCTGGAAGAATGTGGTCCTTGAAGGCTGTCAGAGCATTCTGTACAGCTAACATTTCTTTTTGACTGATATGCAGGTGCATTTGACTTGGGTTCCATTTGCCCTGAATGCACTTACCTGCCAGGTGAGACCCCGATGCATAGTCTGATGCGTCTGTTGTTAGGGTCTGGGTGGCAGGGGGTAGTGTGAATGGTAGTCCCTTGTTTTGGTGGCAGGCCTCTGCCCACCAAAGGAGTTCTAGACGTAGGCAAGGTATGATAGGAATCATTGCTTCTAGATCGTGAGAATGTTGACACCATAGGCTTTTTAGATACCATCATAGTTTCCTCATATGCAGTCTTGCATATGGAATTAGAAGAATGCAGGAGGCCATGAACCCCAAGGCTTGCAGTATTTGCCTTGCAGATAACAGGATTTTTGTGGCCACTTGTTTGAAGTAAGTTGTCAAATAAATCTGTTTCTCTGGCATGAGGAAAGCCATCTGGGAAGATGTATTCAAGCTTGCTCCCAGGAATATAATTTGTTGAGAGGGTACCAGGTGTGATTTCTTTTTATTTATGGTGTACCCCAAACAAGTCAGCACTCTTTGTACAAAGGCCAGATGATTCAAAAGTATGTCCTGGCTTTCTGCTTGAATTAGACAATCGTCCAGGTATGGGTATATTTGAATATTTCTTTGCCTGCAAAATGCAATGACTGGAGCTAGGCACTTTGTGAATACACTGGGCGCAGTAGATTAGCCAAAGGGCAGTGCAAAGAACTGATAGTGCATGTAGCCTGCTTTGAAGTGTAGGTATCTTCTGCAAGATTCCCTGACAGGGATGTGCAGGTATGCTTCTTTTAAATCTAATGTTGCCAACCAGGCATCTTTGCCTAGCACAGGAAGCAACTGGTGAAGAGTCAGCATCTTGAATTTTGGAATCACCAAAAAGGTGTTCACAGTAGACAGGTCCAAGATAGGATGCCATGAATTGTCTTTTCTGGGTACCAGGAAAAGTCTCGAATAGAAACCTTGCCCCTTTTCCTCTTCTGGTATCAACTGAATAGCCCCCATGCTTAATAGAGAGAGTACTTGCTTTTGGGCCTCTTCCCACTGATTTGGGGGTAGATCTGGCCACCCGCTTGGAGTTGGTAATGTGTGGAAGTGAAATCTGTATCCTTGGGACACTATATTTAAAACCCATTTGTCCTGAGTAATGAGTTCCCAGTTTTCAGACTGCAGACCAATCTTTCTGCCTAAAGGAGCATTCAGTTGAGAAGTGCTTGGAAGTTTTAAAAGCAAGTCATTGAGACAGTTTTCCATAGAGGGGAGTCTTACTACTCCCAGATTTGGAATCAGAAGACCCCCACTGCTTAGTCTTGTGCGTCCCCTGGGACTGAAACCTGGGGTTTCTGCTGTGTCTGGGTTTGGATTGAGAAGACCTGGAAGGGGCTGGAAAGGACCAATTCTTAGAGTGCTAATGCCTACTAAATCTTGGAAGCTGAACTTGTAAGAAATCTTTAACAGTTTGCATAGATTTAGCTTTATCTTCCATCTTTTTAAGAACTTCCTCAGCTTTGTTGCCAAACAGGCGGTCATGATTTAAGGGGGCATCCAACAGTTTTAGCTTTAACATGATCAGGCAAAGATTGCTCCTTCAGCCAAGCATGCCTTCTGAGTCCAGACCCAGTGACAACAGCCCTGCAAGAGGTCTCTAATGAATCAAATCCACATTGCAAAGTATGTTTTCCAACCTGTTCAGCAGAATGCATTAAATCCTATAATTTCTTATTTTCAGCATAGTCAGGAATCAACATCATTTTCTGTTTAAGCAATACAATAACATGTTGTTGATACTTTAAAATATGAAATTGACAGTTTAAGGCCCTAATGTAAATATTCTTACCCCATCTATCCAGCACCCTGGAGTCTCTATCAGAGGGGGTAGGATTTTTAGCAGTAGAAGTCTTAATGCCCTTGGGTCCCTGTGAAATAGTCTCTGGATCCGCAATAGGATTTTTAAAAAGGAACTTGTGAGAATCAGGAACCCTGTAATATCTATCAGGTTTTCTGGGAGCAGGAGGCAAAGAATCAGGGGCCAAACTATATTCTGAAAAGGCATCATCAACAATGTCTAGTACAGGAGGTATAGCTAAAGGCCTATGTTGAGGCAGGAGTAAGAAATCCCTAAGCCTCTTTTTTGAATCAGAAAAATCCTGGCTTTCCCAGTGGAAATGCTCCCTTAGAGTATGTAAGGTTTCACCAAAAGAAAAATCCTCAGGAGGGGAAGCAGAGGGAATAGAGTCCTCTGCATCAGAATCCTCATAAGTAGATAAGGGTAAATCCAGATCATCAGAAGAGTCAGAAAAATCAGAATCCTGGTCAGAAGATTCATAAACAAATTCAGTCCTAGGTCTCTTAGAAGGGGGTGGATGGCTTCCCCTGATTAGAGTTATAAGATCTTCAGTCATTCTTATCATTTGTTTTTAGGCATAGAGGCCTGAGCATGCGGCCTGGGCATTGGTTTCTTAGGCATGGTTTGAGGTTTAGGCCTTAAAGAAGAAGGAGGCATCAGTTTAATATGCAAGTCCATAGGCCTGAATACACCCTCAGAAGCCGGTGCCTGCACAGCAGCTCTGGACCCATCCAAGGTAGAGACATCCGCAGGTTCCACAGTTGAAGCATCTCGCGGCATACAGGACTCCAAATGGGTCTCAGTAGAGGCCTGCAAATCTGAAGTAGCGGGTATCAGGGGATGCAAAAGCGCCTCACTGAGTACCAGTGAACGGGCGACTGGCTTAGGAGAAGCATTGTCGGCAGCTTTGGACCTAGGAGGCCTGTCTCTGTCTTTATCCTTGCATTTTTTTGGAATACTGGTAGTCGGATGGGTAACCGACTACATTTCTGGAAAACTGAACCCAGAACTGAAATATTTAGAGGCGAAAATGGACCGACGATGGATAGTGCATTGATTAAATAAAGCACAAAACTGACAGCAAGGTACGTAGTGGTCAGGGCCTAGGCTAGGAATACAGTACGAATGAAAATCTTTGTGAGGTATTTGCTTTCCACAAGTAATACAATTATTAACTTTTACTGACATCGGTAAGGAGCATGAAAAAGTTTCCTCAACGGGGTACTTAGCTTTAGTTGAAGACTTCAGTTCTGCAATTCGAAAACAAAAATTTCAGGAGTTGGCTGACTGGCACTTGTGAACTGCTTCTGCTTTGGGCACCGCATGGCAAGAAAGACTGATGTAATGGTGTCGGCTGCATGTTTTATACCCCTGATGACCTGATGTTATGGAAAAAGAGACAGCAACTGATGCAGGACCCAAGACTTTTTTTAATCAGGCCGACTGAGGGCTACTGCAAGCAGATAAGCCAAAGGTAATGACTGCAACAGTGAAACACAAAGAACATCAGAGAAAACAGCCAACAAAGAAATTATGTAAGAATCAGACAGATAGTTATGGTCATGGATGAGCTAAGAATATAAGCAGAATATCACCCTGTTATAAATGTAGGCCAAAAGTTACCTCCCTCTAAATGGAAGAGCTAAGAATATAAACAGAACATCACCCTGTTATAAATGTAGGCCAAAAGTTACCTCCCTCTAAACGGATGAGCTAAGAATATAAACAGAACATCACCCTGTTATAAATGTAGGCCAAAAGTTACCTCCCTCTAAATGGATGAGCTAAGAATATAAACAGAACATCACCCTGTTACAAATGTGGGCCAAAAGTTACCTCCCTCCAAATGGATGAGCTACAAATATAAACTGAATATCACCCTGTTATAAATGTAGGCCAAAAGTTACCTCCCTCTAAATGGATGAGCTAAGAATATAAACAGAACATCACCCTTATATAAATGTAGGCCAAAAGTTACCTCCCTCTAAATGGATGAGCTATGAATATAAACAGAACATCATCCTTTAATAAATGTAGGCCAAAAGCTACCTCCCTCTAAATGGATGAGCTATGATTATAAACAGAACATCATCCTTTTATAAATGTAGGCCAAAAGCTACCTCCCTCTAAATGGATGAGCTACGATTATAAACAGAATATCACCCTGTTATAAACGTAGGCCAAAAGTTACTTCCCTCCAAATGGATGAGTTATGAATATAAACAGACCATCACTCTGTTATAAATGTAGGCCAAAAGTTACCTCCCTCCAAATGGATGAGCTACGAATATAAACAGAACATCACCCTGTTATAAATGTAGGCCAAAAGTTACCTCCCTCTAAATGGATGAGCTACGAATATAAACAGAACATCACTCTCTTATAAATGTAGGCAAAAAGTTACCTCCCTCCAAATGGATGAGCTACGAATATAAAAAGAACATCACTGTGTTATAAATGTAGGCCAAAAGTTACCTCCCTCTAAACGGATGAGCTACAAATATAAACAGAACATCACCCTGTTATAAATGTAGGCCAAAAGTTACCTCCCTCTAAATGGATGAGCTACAAATATAAACAGAACATCACCCTGTTATAAATGTAGGCCAAAAGTTACCTCCCTCTAAATGGATGAGCTACGAATATAAACAGAACATCACTCTGTTATAAATGTAGGCCACAAGTTACCTCCCTCTAAATGGATGAGCTATGAATATAAACAGAACATCACCCTGTTATAAATGTAGGCCAAAAGTTACCTCCCTCTAAATGGATGAGCTACGAATATAAACAAAACATCACCCTTTTATAAATGTAGGCCAAAAGTTATCTCCCACAAATGGATGAGCTACGAATATAAACAGAACATCACCCTTTTATAAATGTAGGCCAAAAGTTATCTCCCTCCAAATGGATGAGCTACGAATATAAACAGAACATCACTCTTTTATAAATGTAGGCCAAAAGTTACCTCCCTCTAAATGGATGAGCTACAAATATAAACAGAACATCACCCTGTTATAAATGTAGGCCAAAAGTTACCTCCCTCTAAATGGATGAGCTACGAATATAAAAAGAACATCACCCTGTTATAAATGTAGTCCAGAAGTTACCTCCCTCTAAATGGATGAGCTATGAATATAAACAGAACATCACCCTTTTATAAATCATTAGCTGACCGGAGTTCCGCTGTGGCAACCCCTAACCGGGAAAAGCCGAAAGACACAACAACAACCCTTTTATAAATGTAGAGCAAAAGTTACCTCCCTCTAAATGGATGAGCTACGTATATAAACAGAACATCACCATTTTATAAATGTAGGAAAAAAGTTACCTCCCTCTAAATAGATGAGCTACGAATATAAATAGAACATCACCCTGTTATAAATGTAAGCCAAAAGTTACCTCCCTCTAAATGGATGAGCTACGAATATAAACAGAACATCACCCTTTTATAAATGTAGGCCAAAAGTTACCTCCCTCTAAATGGATGAGCTACGAATATAAACAGAACATCACCCTGTTATAAATGTAGGCCAAAAGTTACCTCCCTCTAAATGGATGAGCTACGAATATAAACAGAATATCACCCTGTTATAAATGTAGGCCAAAAGTAATTTCCCTCTAAATGGATGAGCTACGAATATAAATAGAACATCACCCTTTTATAAATGTAGGCCAAAAGTTACCTCCCTCCAAATGGATGAGTTACGAATATAAACAGAACATCACTCTGTTATAAATGTAAGCCAAAATTTACCTCCCTCCAAATGGATGAGGTACGAATATAAACAGAACATCACCCTGTTATAAATGTAGGCCAAAAGTTACCTCTCTCCAAATGGATGAGCTATGAATATAAACAGAACATCACCCTGTTATAAATGTAGGCCAAAAGTTACCTCCCTCTAAATGGATGAGCTACGAATATAAACAGAACATCACCCTTTAATAAATGTAGACCAAAAGTTACCTCCCTCTAAATGGATGAGCTACGAATATAAACAGAATATCACCCTTTTATAAATGTAGGCCAAAAGTTACCTCCCTCTAAATAGATGAGCTACGAATATAAATAGAACATCACCCTGTTATAAATGTAAGCCAAAAGTTATCTCCCTCTAAATGGATGAGCTACGAATATAAACAGAACATCACCCTTTTATAAATGTAGGCCAAAAGTTACCTCCCTCTAAATGGATGAGCTACGAATATAAACAAAACATCACCCTGTTATAAATGTAGGCCAAAATTTACCTCCCTCTAAATGGAAGAGCTACGAATATAAACAAAATATCACCCTGTTGTAAATGTAGGCCAAAAGTTACTTCCCTTTAAATGGATGAGCTACGAATATAAACAGAACATCACCCTTTTATAAATGTAGGCCAAAAGTTACCTCCCTCCAAATGGATGAGTTACGAATATAAACAGAACATCACTCTGTTATAAATGTAGGCCAAAATTGACCTCCCTCCAAATGGATGAGCTACGAATATAAACAGAACATCACCCTGTTATAAATGTAGGCCAAAAGTTACCTCTCTCCAAATGGATGAGCTATGAATATAAACAGAACATCACCCTGTTATAAATGTAAGCCAAATGTTACCTCCATCTGAATGGATGAGCTACGAATATAAACAGAACATCACCCTGTTATAAATGTAGGCCAAAAGATACCTCCCTCTAAATGGATGAGCTACAAATATAAACAGAACATCACCCTTTTATAAATGTAAGCCAAAAGTTACCTCCCTCTAAATGGATGAGCTACGAATATAAACAGAACATCACCCTGTTATAAATGTAGGCCAAAAGTTACCTCCCTCCAAATGGATGAGCTACGAATATAAACAGAACAACACGCTGTTATAAATGTAGGACAAAAGTTTCCTCCCTCTAAATGGATGAGCTAAGAATATAAACAGAATATCACCCTTTTATAAATGTAGGCCAAAAGTTACCTCCCTCTAAATGGATGAGCTACGAATATAAACAGAACATCACCCTGTTATAAATGTAGGCCAAAAGTTACCTCCCTCTAAATGGATGAGCTACGAATATAAACAGAACATCACCCTGTTATAAATGTAGGATAAAAGTTTCCTCCCTCTAAATGGATGAGCTAAGAATATAAACAGAATATCACCCTTTTATAAATGTAGGCCAAAAGTTACCTCCCTCTAAATGGATGAGCTATAAATATAAACAGAACATCACCCTTTTATAAATGTAGGCCAAAAGTTACCTCCCTCTAAATGGATGAGCTACGAATAAAACAGAACATCACCCTGTTATAAATGTAGGCCAAAAGTTGCCTCCTTCTAAATGGATGAGCTACGAATATAAACAGAACATCACCCTTTTATACATGTAGGCCAAAAGTTACCTCCCTCCAAATGGATGAGCTACGAATATAAACAGAACATCACCCTGTTATAAATGTAGGCCAAAAGTTACCTCCCTCCAAATGGATGAGCTACGAATATAAACAGAACATCACCCTTTAATAAATGTAGGCCAAAGGTTTCCTCCCTCTAAATGGATGAGTTACGAATATAAACAGAACATCACCCTTTTATAAATGTAGGCCAAAAGTTACCTCCCTCTAAATGGATGAGCTACGAATATAAACAGAACATCACCCTGTTATAAATGTAGGCCAAAAGTTACCTCCCTCTAAATGGATGAGCTATGAATATAAACAGAACATCACCCTGTTATAAATGTAGGCCAAAAGTTACCTCCCTCAAAATGGATGAGCTACGAATATAAACAGAACATCACACTGTTATAAATGTGGGCCAAATGTTACCTCCCTCCAAATGGATGAGCTACGAATATAAACAGAACATCACCCTGTTATAAATGTAGAGCAAAAGTTACCACCCTCTAAATGGATGAGCTACGAATATAAACTGAACATCACCCTGTTATAAATGTAGGCCAAAAGTTACCTCCGTCTAAATGGATGAGCTACGAATATAAACAGAACATCACCCTG
Organism: Protopterus annectens; assembly: GCF_019279795.1. Lineage (NCBI taxonomy): Eukaryota > Metazoa > Chordata > Ceratodontiformes > Protopteridae > Protopterus > Protopterus annectens. The sequence goes on from NC_056737.1 coordinate 1,182,146,184, forward strand.
TTATAAATGTAGGCCAAAAGTTACCTCCCTCTAAATGGATGAGCTACGAATATAAACAGAACATCACCCTTTAATAAATGTAGACCAAAAGTTACCTCCCTCTAAATGGATGAGCTACGAATATAAACAGAACATCACACTGTTATAAATGTAGGCCAAAAGTTACCTCCCCTCCAAATGGATGAGTTACAAATATAAACTGAAGATCACTCTGTTATAAATGTAGGCCAAAAGTTACCTCCCTCCAAATGGATGAGTTATGAATATAAACAGAACATCACCCTGTTATAAATGTAGGCCAAAAGTTACCTCCCTCTAAATGGATGAGCTACAAATATAAACAGAACATCACTCTGTTATAAATGTAGGCCAAAAGTTACCTCCCTCTAAATGGATGAGCTACGAATATAAACAGAACATCACCCTGTTATAAATGTAGGCCAAAAGTTACCTCCCTCTAAATGGATGAGCTACGAATATAAACAGAACATCAACCTTTTATAAATGTAGGCCAAAAGTTACCTCCCTCTAAATGGATGAGCTACGAATATAAACAGAACATCACCCTTTTATAAATGTAAGCCAAAAGTTACCTCCCTCTAAATGGATGAGCTACGAATATAAACAGAACATCACCCTGTTATAAATGTAGGCCAAAAGTTACCTCCCTCCAAATGGATGAGCTACGAATATAAACAGAACAACACGCTGTTATAAATGTAGGACAAAAGTTTCCTCCCTCTAAATGGATGAGCTAAGAATATAAACAGAATATCACCCTTTTATAAATGTAGGCCAAAAGTTACCTCCCTCTAAATGGATGAGCTACAAATATAAACAGAACATCACCCTTTTCTAAATGTAGGCCAAAAGTTACCACCCTCTAAATGGATGAGCTACGAATAAAACAGAACATCACCCTGTTATAAATGTAGGCCAAAAGTTGCCTCCCTCTAAATGGATGAGCTACGAATATAAACAGAACATCACCCTTTTATAAATGTAGGCCAAAAGTTACCTCCCTCCAAATGGATGAGCTACGAATATAAACAGAACATCACCCTGTTATAAATGTAGGCCAAAAGTTACCTCCCTCCAAATGGATGAGCTACGAATATAAACAGAACATCACCCTATTATAAATGTAGGCCAAAGGTTTCCTCCCTCTAAATGGATGAGCTACAAATATAAACAGAACATCACCCTGTTATAAATGTAGGCCAAAAGTTACCTCCTTCCAAATGGATGAGCTACGAACCTAAACAGAACATCACCCTTTTATAAATGTAGGCCAAAAGTTACCTCCCACTAAATGGATGAGCTACGAATATAAACAGAACATCACCCTTTTATAAATGTAGGCCAAAAGTTATCTCCCTCCAAATGGATGAGCTACGAATATAAACAGAACATCACCCTTTTATAAATGTAGGCCAAAAGTTATCTCCCTCCAAATGGATGAGCTACGAATATAAACAGAACATCACTCTCTTATAAATGTAGGCAAAAAGTTATCTCCCTCCAAATGGAAGAGCTACGAATATAAATAGAACATCACTGTGTTATAAATGTAGGCCAAAAGTTACCTCCCTCTAAACGGATGAGCTTCAAATATAAACAGAACATCACCCTGTTATAAATGTAGGCCAAAAGTTACCTCCCTCTAAATGGATGAGCTACGAATATAAACAGAACATCACCCTGTTATAAATGTAGGCCAAAAGTTACCTCCCTCTAAATGGATGAGCTACGAATATAAACAGAACATCACTCTGTTATAAATGTAGGCTACAAGTTACCTCCCTCTAAATGGATGAGCTATGAATATAAACAGAACATCACCCTGTTATAAATGTAGGCCAAAAGTTACCTCCCTCTAAATGGATGAGCTACGAATATAAACAGAACATCACCCTTTTATAAATGTAGGCCAAAAGTTATCTCCCTCCAAATGGATGAGCTACGAATATAAACAGAACATCACCCTTTTATAAATGTAGGCCAAAAGTTACCTCCCTCTAAATGGATGAGCTACAAATATAAACAGAACATCACCCTGTTATAAATGTAGGCCAAAAGTTACCTCCCTCTAAATGGATGAGCTACGAATATAAAAAGAACATCACCCTGTTATAAATGTAGTCCAGAAGTTACCTCCCTCTAAATGGATGAGCTACGAATATAAACAGAACATCACCCTTTTATAAATCATTAGCTGACCGGAGTTCCGCTGTGGCGACCCCTAACCGGGAAAAGCCGAAAGACACAACAACAACCCTTTTATAAATGTAGAGCAAAAGTTACCTCCCTCTAAATGGATGAGCTATGAATATAAACAGAACATCACCCTTTTATAAATGTAGGCCAAAAGTTACCTCCCTCTAAATGGATGAGCTACGAATATAAACAGAACATCACACTGTTATAAATGTAGGCCAAAAGTTACCTCCCCTCCAAATGGATGAGTTACAACTATAAACAGAACATCACTCTGTTATAAATGTAGGCCAAAAGTTACCTCCCTCTAAATGGATGAGCTACGAATATAAACAGAACATCACCCTGTTATAAATGTAGGCCAAAAGTTACCTCCCTCTAAATGGATGAGCTACGAATATAAACAGAACATCACCCTTTTATAAATGTAGGCCAAAAGTTACCTCCCTCTAAATGGATGAGCTACGAATATAAACAGAACATCACTCTGTTATAAATGTAGGCTACAGGTTACCTCCCTCTAAATGGATGAGCTACGAATATAAACAGAACATCACCCTGTTATAAATGTAGGCCAAAAGTTACCTCCCTCTAAATGGATGAGCTACGAATATAAACAGAACATCACCCTTTTATAAATGTAGGCCAAAAGTTATCTCCCTCCAAATGGATGAGCTACGAATATAAACAGAACATCACCCTTTTATAAATGTAGGCCAAAAGTTACCTCCCTCTAAATGGATGAGCTACAAGTATAAACAGAACATCACCCTGTTATAAATGTAGGCCAAAAGTTACCTCCCTCTAAATGGATGAGCTACGAATATAAAAAGAACATCACCCTGTTATAAATGTAGTCCAGAAGTTACCTCCCTCTAAATGGATGAGCTACGAATATAAACAGAACATCACCCTTTTATAAATCATTAGCTGACCGGAGTTCCGCTGTGGCGACCCCTAACCGGGAAAAGCCGAAAGACACAACAACAACCTTTTATAAATGTAGAGCAAAAGTTACCTCCCTCTAAATGGATGAGCTACGTATATAAACAGAACATCTCCCTTTTATAAATGTAGGAAAAAAGTTACCTCCCTCTAAATAGATGAGCTACGAATATAAATAGAACATCACCCTGTTATAAATGTAAGCCAAAAGTTATCTCCCTCTAAATGGATGAGCTATGAATATAAACAGAACATCACCCTTTTATAAATGTAGGCCAAAAGTTACCTCCCTCTAAATGGATGAGCTACGAATATAAACAGAACATCACACTGTTATAAATGTAGGCCAAAAGTTACCTCCCCTCCAAATGGATGAGTTACAACTATAAACAGAACATCACTCTGTTATAAATGTAGGCCAAAAGTTACCTCCCTCTAAATGGATGAGCTACGAATATAAACAGAACATCACCCTGTTATAAATGTAGGCCAAAAGTTACCTCCCTCTAAATGGATGAGCTACGAATATAAACAGAACATCACCCTTTTATAAATGTAGGCCAAAAGTTACCTCCCTCTAAATGGATGAGCTACGAATATAAACAGAACATCACCCTTTTATAAATGTAGGCCAAAAGTTACCTCCCTCTAAACGGATGAGCTACGAATATAAACAGAACATCACCCTGTTATAAATGTAGGCCAAAAGTTACCTCCCTCCAAATGGATGAGCTATGAATATAAACAGAACATCACCCTGTTATAAATGTAGGCCAAAAGTTACCTCCCTCTAAATGGATGAGCTACGAATATAAACAGAACATCACCCTGTTATAAATGTAGGCCAAAAGTTACCTCCATCTAAATGGATGAGCTACGAATATAAACAGAGCATCACCCTGTTATAAATGTAGGCCAAACGTTACCTCCCTCTAAATGGATGAGCTACGAATATAAACAGAACATCACCCTGTTATAAATGTAGGCCAAAAGTTACCTCCCTCTAAATGGATGAGCTACGAATATAAACAGAACATCACCCTTTTATAAATGTAGGCCAAAAGTTATCTCCCTCCAAATGGATGAGCTACGAATATAAACAGAACATCACCCTTTTATAAATGTAGGCCAAAAGTTACCTCCCTCTAAATGGATGAGCTACAAATATAAACAGAACATCACCCTGTTATAAATATAGGCCAAAAGTTACCTCCCTCTAAATGGATGAGCTACGAATATAAAAAGAACATCACCCTGTTATAAATTTAGTCCAGAAGTTACCTCCCTCTAAATGGATGAGCTACGAATATAAACAGAACATCACCCTTTTATAAATCATTAGCTGACCGGAGTTCCGCTGTGGCGACCCCTAACCGGGAAAAGCCGAAAGACACAACAACAACCCTTTTATAAATGTAGAGCAAAAGTTACCTCCCTGTAAATGGATGAGCTACGTATATAAACAGAACATCTCCCTTTTATAAATGTAGGAAAAAAGTTACCTCCCTCTAAATAGATGAGCTACGAATATAAATAGAACATCACCCTGTTATAAATGTAAGCCAAAAGTTATCTCCCTCTAAATGGATGAGCTATGAATATAAACAGAACATCACCCTTTTATAAATGTAGGCCAACAGTTACCTCCCTCTAAATGGATGAGCTACGAATATAAACAGAACATCACACTGTTATAAATGTAGGCCAAAAGTTACCTCCCCTCCAAATGGATGAGTTACAACTATAAACAGAACATCACTCTGTTATAAATGTAGGCCAAAAGTTACCTCCCTCTAAATGGATGAGCTACGAATATAAACAGAACATCACCCTGTTATAAATGTAGGCCAAAAGTTACCTCCCTCTAAATGGATGAGCTACGAATATAAACAGAACATCACCCTTTTATAAATGTAGGCCAAAAGTTACCTCCCTCTAAATGGATGAGCTACGAATATAAACAGAACATCACCCTTTTATAAATGTAGGCCAAAAGTTACCTCCCTCTCAATGGATGAGCTACGAATATAAACAGAACATCACCCTGTTATAAATGTAGGCCAAAAGTTACCTCCCTCCAAATGGATGAGCTATGAATATAAACAGAACATCACCCTGTTATAAATGTAGGCCAAAAGTTACCTCCCTCTAAATGGATGAGCTACGAATATAAACAGAACATCACCCTGTTATAAATGTAGGCCAAAAGTTACCTCCCTCTAAATGGATGAGCTACGAATATAAACAGAGCATCACCCTGTTATAAATGTAGGCCAAACGTTACCTCCCTCTAAATGGATGAGCTACGAATATAAACAGAACATCACCCTGTTATAAATGTAGGCCAAAAGTTACCTCCCTCTAAATGGATGAGCTACGAATATAAACAGAACATCACCCTTTTATAAATGTAGGCCAAAAGTTACCTCCCTCTAAATGGATGAGCTACGAATATAAACAGAACATCACCCTTTTATAAATGTAGGCCAAAAGTTACCTCCCTCTCAATGGATGAGCTACGAATATAAACAGAACATCACCCTGTTATAAATGTAGGCCAAAAGTTACCTCCCTCCAAATGGATGAGCTATGAATATAAACAGAACATCACCCTGTTATAAATGTAGGCCAAAAGTTACCTCCCTCTAAATGGATGAGCTACGAATATAAACAGAACATCACCCTGTTATAAATGTTGGCCAAAAGTTACCTCCCTCTAAATGGATGAGCTACGAATATAAACAGAGCATCACCCTGTTATAAATGTAGGCCAAACGTTACCTCCCTCTAAATGGATGAGCTACGAATATAAACAGAACATCACCCTTTTATAAATGTAGGCCAAAAGTTACCTCCCTCCAAATGGATGAGCTACGAATATAAACAGAACAACACGCTGTTATAAATGTAGGACAAAAGTTTCCTCCCTCTAAATGGATGAGCTACGAATATAAACAGAATATCACCCTTTTATAAATGTAGGCCAAAAGTTACCTCCCTCTAAATGGATGAGCTACAAATATAAACAGAACATCACCCTTTTATAAATGTAGGCCAAAAGTTACCTCCCTCTAAATGGATGAGCTACGAATAAAACAGAACATCACCCTGTTATAAATGTAGGCCAAAAGTTGCCTCCCTCTAAATGGATGAGCTACGAATATAAACAGAACATCCCCCTTTTATAAATGTAGGCCAAAAGTTACCTCCCTCCAAATGGATGAGCTACGAATCTAAACAGAACATCACCCTGTTATAAATGTAGGCCAAAAGTTACCTCCCTCCAAATGGATGAGCTACGAATATAAACAGAACATCACCCTTTTATAAATGTAGGCCAAAGGTTTCCTCCCTCTAAATGGATGAGCTACGAATATAAACAGAACATCACCCTTTCATAAATGTAGGCCAAAAGTTACCTCCCTCTAAATGGATGAGCTACGAATATAAACAGAACATCACCCTGTTATAAATGTAGGCCAAAAGTTACCTCCCTCTAAATGGATGAGCTACGAATATAAACAGAACATCACCCTTTTATAAATGTAGGCCAAAAGTTACCTCCCTCTAAATGGATGAGCTACAAATATAAACAGAACATCACCCTGTTATAAATGTAGGCCAAAAGTTACCTCCCTCTAAATGGGTGAGCTACGAATATAAAAAGAACATCACCCTGTTATAAATGTAGTCCAGAAGTTACCTCCCTCTAAATGGATGAGCTACGAATATAAACAGAACATCACCCTTTTATAAATCATTAGCTGACCGGAGTTCCGCTGTGGCGACCCCTAACCGGGAAAAGCCGAAAGACACAACAACAACCCTTTTATAAATGTAGAGCAAAAGTTACCTCCCTCTAAATGGATGAGCTACGTATATAAACAGAACATCTCCCTTTTATAAATGTAGGAAAAAAGTTACCTCCCTCTAAATAGATGAGCTACGAATATAAATAGAACATCACCCTGTTATAAATGTAAGCCAAAAGTTATCTCCCTCTAAATGGATGAGCTATGAATATAAACAGAACATCACCCTTTTATAAATGTAGGCCAAAAGTTACCTCCTCTAAATGGATGAGCTACGAATATAAACAGAACATCACACTGTTATAAATGTAGGCCAAAAGTTACCTCCCCTCCAAATGGATGAGTTACAACTATAAACAGAACATCACTCTGTTATAAATGTAGGCCAAAAGTTACCTCCCTCTAAATGGATGAGCTACGAATATAAACAGAACATCACCCTGTTATAAATGTAGGCCAAAAGTTACCTCCCTCTAAATGGATGAGCTACGAATATAAACAGAACATCACCCTTTTATAAATGTAGGCCGAAAGTTACCTCCCTCTAAATGGATGAGCTACGAATATAAACAGAACATCACTCTGTTATAAATGTAGGCTACAAGTTACCTCCCTCTAAATGGATGAGCTACGAATATAAACAGAACATCACCCTGTTATAAACGTAGGCCAAAAGTTACCTCCCTCTAAATGGATGAGCTACGAATATAAACAGAACATCACCCTTTTATAAATGTAGGCCAAAAGTTATCTCCCTCCAAATGGATGAGCTACGAATATAAACAGAACATCACCCTTTTATAAATGTAGGCCAAAAGTTACCTCCCTCTAAATGGATGAGCTACAAATATAAACAGAACATCACCCTGTTATAAATGTAGGCCAAAAGTTACCTCCCTCTAAATGGATGAGCTACGAATATAAAAAGAATATCACCCTGTTATAAATGTAGTCCTGAAGTTACCTCCCTCTAAATGGATGAGCTACGAATATAAACAGAACATCACCCTTTTATAAATCATTAGCTGACCGGAGTTCCGCTGTGGCGACCCCTAACCGGGAAAAGCCGAAAGACACAACAACAACCCTTTTATAAATGTAGAGCAAAAGTTACCTCCCTCTAAATGGATGAGCTACGTATATAAACAGAACATCTCCCTTTTATAAATGTAGGAAAAAAGTTACCTCCCTCTAAATAGATGAGCTACGAATATAAATAGAACATCACCCTGTTATAAATGTAAGCCAAAAGTTATCTCCCTCTAAATGGATGAGCTATGAATATAAACAGAACATCACCCTTTTATAAATGTAGGCCAAAAGTTACCTCCCTCTAAATGGATGAGCTACGAATATAAACAGAACATCACACTGTTATAAATGTAGGCCAAAAGTTACCTCCCCTCCAAATGGATGAGTTACAACTATAAACAGAACATCACTCTGTTATAAATGTAGGCCAAAAGTTACCTCCCTCTAAATGGATGAACTACGAATATAAACAGAACATCACCCTGTTATAAATGTAGGCCAAAAGTTACCTCCCTCTAAATGGATGAGCTACGAATATAAACAGAACATCACCCTTTTATAAATGTAGGCCAAAAGTTACCTCCCTCTAAATGGATGAGCTACGAATATAAACAGAACATCACCCTTTTATAAATGTAGGCCAAAAGTTACCTCCCTCTAAATGGATGAGCTACGAATATAAACAGAACATCACCCTGTTATAAATGTAGGCCAAAAGTTACCTCCCTCCAAATGGATGAGCTATGAATATAAACAGAACATCACCCTGTTATAAATGTAGGCCAAAAGTTACCTGCCTCTGAATGGATGAGCTACGAATATAAACAGAACATCACCCTGTTATAAATGTAGGCCAAAAGTTACCTCCCTCTAAATGGATGAGCTACGAATATAAACAGAGCATCACCCTGTTATAAATGTAGGCCAAACGTTACCTCCCTCTAAATGGATGAGCTACGAATATAAACAGAACATCACCCTTTTATAAATGTAGGCCAAAAGTTACCTCCCTCCAAATGGATGAGCTACGAATATAAACAGAACAACACGCTGTTATAAATGTAGGACAAAAGTTTCCTCCCTCTAAATGGATGAGCTACGAATATAAACAGAATATCACCCTTTTATAAATGTAGGCCAAAAGTTACCTCCCTCTAAATGGATGAGCTACAAATATAAACAGAACATCACCCTTTTATAAATGTAGGCCAAAAGTTACCTCCCTCTAAATGGATGAGCTACGAATAAAACAGAACATCACCCTGTTATAAATGTAGGCCAAAAGTTGCCTCCCTCTAAATGGATGAGCTACGAATATAAACAGAACATCCCCCTTTTATAAATGTAGGCCAAAAGTTACCTCCCTCCAAATGGATGAGCTACGAATCTAAACAGAACATCACCCTGTTATAAATGTAGGCCAAAAGTTACCTCCCTCCAAATGGATGAGCTACGAATATAAACAGAACATCACCCTTTTATAAATGTAGGCCAAAGGTTTCCTCCCTCTAAATGGATGAGCTACGAATATAAACAGAACATCACCCTTTTATAAATGTAGGCCAAAAGTTACCTCCCTCTAAATGGATGAGCTACGAATATAAACAGAACATCACCTTGTTATAAATGTAGGCCAAAAGTTATCTCCCTCTAAATGGATGAGCTATGAATATAAACAGAACATCACCCTGTTATAAATGTAGGGCAAAAGTTACCTCCCTCAAAATGGATGAGCTACGAATATAAACAGAACATCACCCTTTTATAAATGTAGGCCAAAAGTTACCTCCCTCTAAATGGATGAGCTACGAATATAAACAGAACATCACACTGTTATAAATGTGGGGCAAAAGTTACCTCCCTCCAAATGGATGAGCTACGAATATAAACAGAACATCACCCTGTTATAAATGTAGGCCAAAAGTTACCTCCCCTCCAAATGGATGAGTTACAAATATAAACTGAACATCACTCTGTTATAAATGTAGGCCAAAAGTTACCTCCCTCCAAATGGATGAGCTATGAATATAAACAGAACATCACCCTGTTATAAATGTAGGCCAAAAGTTACCTCCCTCTAAATGGATGAGCTACAAATATAAACAGAACATCATTCTGTTATAAATGTAGGCCAAAATGTACCTCCTTCCAAATGGATGAGCTATGAATATAAATAGAACATCACTCTGTTATAAATGTAGGCCAAAAGTTACCTCCCTCTAAATGGATGAGCTATGAATATAAACAGAACATCACCCTGTTATAAATGTAGGTCAAAAGTTACCTCCCTCTAAATGGATGAGCTACGAATATAAACAGAACATCACCTTTTTATAAATGTAAGCCAAAATTTACCTCCCTCTAAATGGATGAGCTATGAATATAAACAGAACATCACCCTGTTATAAATGTAGATCAAAAGTTACCTCCCTCTAAATGGATGAGCTACGAATATGAACAGAACATCGCCCTGTTATAAATGTAGGCCAAAAGTGATCTCCCTCTAAATGGATGAGCTACGAATATAAACAGAACATCACCTTTTTATAAATGTAGGCCAAAAGTTACCTCCCTCTAAATGGATGAGCTACAAATATAACCAGAACATCACCCTTTTATAAATGTTGGCCAAAAGTTACCTCCCTCCAAATGGATCAGCTATGAATATAAACAGAACATCACCCTGTTATAAATGTTGTCCAAAAGTTACCTCCCTCCAAATGGATGAGCTACGAATATAAACAGGACATCACCCTTTTATAAATGTAGGCCAAAAGTTACCTCCCTCTAAATGGATGAGCTACGAATATAAACAGAACATCACCCTTTTATAAATGTAGGCCAAAAGTTACTTCCCTCTAAATGGATGAGCTACGAATATAAACAGAACATCACCCTGTTATAAATGTAGGCCAAAAGTTACCTCCCTCAAAATGGATGAGCTACGAATATAAACAGAACATCACCCGTTTATAAATGTAGGCCAGAAGTTACCTCCCTCCAACGTACTTTTCATGAGGACAAACTAAAGCTGTAGATACTGCCATCTATAGTACACAGTTAGGTACTATCAAGTTCCTTAGAATGACTGGCTTTTGGATCATTGTAGTCAGCATGCCCCCTACGAAAAAAAGTATACCTGCCTGTATCCATTCCTACCACCAGAATGCTTTGCTGTCCACAAGTGCCTTGGCTTAACTCCATAGCCTAACTCATTGCCAGAAGCCAGTTTGGTATGCACAATACCCTTTTCTCTGTAGAAACTGGGCAGCTTACTTGGATAAACAGATAGACATGTTACAATAATGCTGCTAGATTTAATCTGAGACTTGCAGAAACCTAGGTTATCTCATCAGAACATAAAGCAGCCACTGAATAATGGGGGCCTGGGAATGCCCATGCATGACAGTCTGCTATCCCTGCCCCTCACCCTTTTTAAGCAGACTTAGGATACAGATGGCCTTATTTTAAACATCCTTCGGGATCCCCTTCTGTTGCATCTGCACTAATAACTGTAGCCAGATTGGTCTCAGCCTCTGTAGTGCCCTGATAAAACAGTTAATTTATGCAGCTGGACTATACCAAGCAAGATTTGGTCTCATGTTCTATTTGTTCATGCTCAGATTTGCAGTTGTCTTCCATTTTGACAGCTTCACAGCCATCAGTGCCTTTCCCAAAACTGAAGCTACTCACTCATTTGCAAATACTTAAAAGTAAATGGAAGCCCTTGCAAACTGTCTAGTGCATGTTGATGACATAAATCAGTTGTGTGACTCATGGAAAACATTAACGCTGATAGGAATGACAACTTGTATTTTAATGTATAACATTTTTACTCCTTGATAGCATCTGAAAATGGCTTTGGTTATGTAGCTGTCACTGTGAAATCAAATGTCTGCACTCCTTGATAGCATCTGAAAATGGCCTTGGTTATGTAGCGGTCACTGTGAAATCATGATCCACCAGTCCAGAGGTGTTAAATTTCTTTCCACTGTTATCCTTTTTTCAAGCTGCCATGACTGTCAGAACACCTGATCTTTTACACCATGTGACAAAACAAAACAAATTACCCTCGTTTGACTGTACACCGCCTGTCACAAATAATGGCAATGCATCCTCCTTCTAAATGCCCAATGCTCTCTTTTAAAAACCAGTCCCTTGTGTCATCTTATTTTTCAAAAATTCCAATCATTTAAATCCTTCTGCACCTTCTAAAATATCACTGAGCTTCAAACTAAGCATCTTTGTTGTATCGTCTAACGTCAGCAATTTCTGATGAGTATGCATACTTTGCTGCTTAACTTTACCTGCTTACCCCTTACATCTGTCATTCTCTATCCAGTATGATGCCATCATAGTCCATTTGGGGAGGAGGGCAAATGACTTGAGACGTAGCTCTCTGGACTATATGAAGAGAGACATGACTGAGCTGTCAGATTGTGTCACAGGCAAGTATAAGCCTAGCCTTAAGCAGCATTCTTCTCCAAGGATGATGCCACAATACAAAGAAAAAATATTGACTTTAAAAATTGGCTTAGGTTCTGGTGTCAGTCCAAGGGGATCCAGTATCTGTCAGTCTGGGAAGACATGAGTGACAGGCCACAGTGCTTTGCCAGAGATAGCCTGCACCTGTCTCCTCTAGGCTTTTGGATACTGGCAAAGACATTAGCCACCCATATTGTGCCTTTCTTAGGCAGTGTCAAAATAACAAAACTCCCAATATAACAAAATCCTCTGTAAATAAACTCAAGGTACTACTGCTCAATGCTAGCAGTATAAACAAGAAACTGCACACCCTGGAAGCACTCCTCACCTTGGAAGATGTTGATATCTGTGTGGTCACTGAAACATGGTTCAAAGTTGCAGAAAGTGTCCCTGCCTGCAGGGCTACAACTCCCCATACATTCAGACCACAAACTGAATGTGAAAGAACTAAAGGAAGAGGTATATCATTCTTCATTAAGGATAAGTACACCATGAGACTGATCAAACATTATGACTGTCTCAAGCTACTCCATCTCCAGTTAACCATAGGTAAAATCCCCTACCACATCATAGCTAGCTATAGATCCCCCACCATGAACCAAAAAGAGCATACTGCAAGCCTGGACTTACTGGAGTCACTTTTGTACAGCCAAACACCTTACTCATGGATGATTTTAATTATCCTACCATCAACTGGGAAACATACATAACTACAAACTGGATTTTGTCAATGCAAATGCTCTGGAACAGCTAGTCAGCACACCCATGGGGGGCTCAAATGTCCTGGACATAGTACTCACTAACATGGGAGAGCATTGCAATCCCCCCTCCCCGTGTAATGTCTTTCCTGGTAAGATTGAACCATAAAGCAGACTCTTTTGATGTAATTATACGGCCAAATAACCCATCAAGCTCAAAAACAGTTACAAATGTTTCCTAGACAAACTACCTCCTTCTAAGTGATGGTATAAGAAGTTTCAAAGCCCCCTCAAACACAAATACCGCATACTCCTATGCAGAGTTGTACACTAACACCCTGTGGAACCAGTTAAGCAATTGTATAGAATCAGCTGTAGCTCGCTGGATAAAGAACAGGTCTTGCCAGAAAAATAAGCCACCCTGGCGTATAAACAGGCTATACAGCAAAAAAAAAAAAAAGAAACTAATGTCCAGAAACAAGAGGGAACTGGCTCAGCAGAGGAAGAAATCCCTCTGTAGCCTAAACAAACAAATTAGGGAGCTTGTCAAGTCCTCCAGTAGCATCCCTACCTAAGGATAATCACAAGGTATTCTTTAACTATGTTCGAAATCTGAAGGGGAATACCAAGCTATACTCAACCAGAGGTAATAACTGTAGAACAGTGTGTGTGCTGTGTCTTTAAGAAGAATTTCAAAGTGAGGGCATGAGGGCATGAGGGCATGTGCATATAAATAGAGAGCACCTGCAGGCAGCAGTGCCATCTTGAGAGAACAGCCAGAGTGTTAACATGTGTGAGTGCAGTAGTCAATCTGTTTATAACTTCATTTAAGTTTAAGTTACTAAGCCTCAGTCCTGATGTGTTTGTATATAATAAAGCTGCTTAAGCTGAACCCACAACTGTTCATCTGTTTTATCCTGACTGGACAAGTGACATTGTGTCAGAAGTGGGATCAAGAGTGAAACTTCTTCAAGCCATGAGGTGCAGAGTTAACGATTGAGGTATGTTGAGCAGTTTGAGTCATACAGTTCTCAAACTATCAAGAAAACCCAGAAATTAATTTCAAGTAATAAAAAAAAAAACTAACATAAAAGATTTATTTCATAAAGAAAGAGATATGAAGCAAATGCTCTAGAACAGCTAGTAGCACAAAACACATTATTAATCAAGAGAAATAGTTGAAACCATGATATTTGATAAAGTTATTCTGAATATTTATGAGTGTGTTCAGGACTACTTCTGATTTGCATAACGAGCATGAAATGAGCACAAGGAAAGTATAACGAGCATGTTAGTCAAATGAGCATAACGAGTGCAATAAAAGGGCAAAGTGAGCATGGAAAAGCAAAGCGACTGCATTAGTTCTAGTAAACTACTTTGTTTTTTATGTGTTACTATTTCAAATTGACTAAAGCTATTTAGGGCATAACTACAGTTGTTTGAAGTATCTCAGAGTGTGCAGTGTGTGCTTTATTACAATACAATTATTTCCAACAGTTTACTGTGTGCAAAGTACAGTTATTTCACTAAGTTCAGTCAGAATGCAGTCTGGGCGGCCACGGTGGTACAGCGGTTAGCATTGTCACCTCACAGCAAGAGGTTTTCTGGTTCAATCCTTGGCTGGGATGCCTTCTGTGTGGAGTCTGCATGTCCTCCCTGTGGTCGTGTGAGTTTCCTCCAGGTACTCCGGTTTCCTCCCACATCCCAAAGACATGCTGTAGGTGGATTGGACACTCTAAATTGGCCCTAGGTGTGAGTGCTTGTGTGTGTGTGCCTTCTGTGGAAGATTGGGCGCCAGGCTGGCAACTCGACACCGTAAAACTCCACTGCCAATCATGAGCGAACAAGTGATCCGCTGTGGTGACCCCTAACCGGAAAAGCCGAAAGAAGAAGAAGAAGCAGTCAGAATGCAGTCATTTCAAAAAGTTTCTTGTGCTGTGTACATTTTATTCAAATAGTGCAGTCATTTCAAAGTGTTTCTTACACTGTGCAGAGTTATTTCACAAAGTACAATAATTTCAAATTGTTCTTGTGCTATGGAAACTTATTTTACAAAGTGCAGTTATTTCGAAGCGTCTGTTGTGTTGTTGAGCATAATTAAAAGTTCTGGCATAAATTCCTGGCCTATATGTGTGTATGCTCGTACATAGTTCCAAGGATGTTTATTACTATGTGTTGGCATGGCAGAGGCATTTTGCAGATCCAATCCACTGGTGTTTGATCATAATATTGCAGAAAATTAGAGAGTATTTGAGCAGGAATACAATATTTTCATACAAGCAGATTTTCCTGACAAAGATGCACGTACAAAGGCATTTATTTTGCTTAATCTAGTGGGGTCAGAAGCCATTAAAAGAGAGCATTGGATTGTGTATGCACCACTCATATATGCAGGAGAAGGGGAAAACTGCCATATTGTTTACAAGCTGAATCAAGGGAGGACCCTGAGTGCTTGAAACGTAAATTTAGAGAAATGTGTAACCCCCAGACAAACGCCACATTGGAGAGGCACTTTATTTATTTTATTTTTTTAATTTTATTTTACATTTGTTGACCGGGCTAGTCTAGCTGGATATATGTCCATTTTCAGTAGAGGCCCGGGGAGAAAAGCTCCAGTAATTAAACACATTATATGAAGATAGACAATTCAAATAGTAAGGCGTAAAATGAGGGCTAATTAATACACATATTACATAAAAAGTCATGGTAAATACAAAGTAAAATAGGCAAATGTCTTGAGAAAGAAAACTTATAGATTTTTTTTTTTTTTTAAGGAGTATTTCATAAGACTGTGTGCATGTCATTAAGGGAGAGCTAACAAGGCTATAAGGAGCAGAGATTGCAGGAATTTAGGAGGAAGAGAGGACAGGGAGCTAAAAAAGGAAGTTAATCTGGGTTGGTACAGGAGCAAAGCCAGTGTTTATTGAGATGAGTTTTCAGCTGCTTTTTGAAAAGTGGAAGGGAGGACAAAGACAGGATAACAGAGGGTAATTTGTTCCACATTTTGCCGACTGAGTTGGAAAAAAGACAATCACCTGCAAAGTTATTGGGTTTGGTTGTATTAATCATTAGTTTGTTGGAAGAACGTAGATGTTTCAGGTTATTGTAAGGTGAAATGAGGCTAGAGAGTATAGGTGTTTTAGTTGGTTGGTAAAGGATTTTGTGAGCTATTAAGAGCTGCTGAAGTGTGAGTTGGTTCTGAAGTTCCAACCAGCCTAGTTTTCTTAGGTTCAGGCAGTGGTGGGTTTTAAATGAGGATCCAGTTGCAAATCGAGCAATATTATGGTAGGAAGTTGCTAGTTTCTTAAGGTTGTTTTTGGAGAGATTAGTGTATATGGGGGAGGCATATAGTAGTGTAGAGATAAGGTGTGATCTGGCTAAGGTGGTCCTTGCTTCAAGTGAAAGGAAGGGTTTGATTCTATAAAGGGATCCGATTTTTTTATTAACTAATTTTATTGTGCTATTGATGTGAGTTTCAAAGCTGAGATTATTGTCAATGGTTATGCCTAATAGTTTAGTTGTTTCAGGAGAGATGAGAGTGCAATCAATGGAAGAGAGAGTAAAGTTTAGTGGGGCAGATCTACGAGTAGGTGAGAACAATAGCAATTTGCTTGACTTATTTTATACAAGAGACCAAAAGCCAGGAGAAACTTTTGCAGATTACATTACTGACTTGAGAAACAAGGCTAAAATGTGTAGCTCTGATGATTTGAAAGACAAGTTGATAAAAGTTAGGCATGTATGTGGTGTTAATAATGCTGCCGTGAGAAACATTTTGTTTCGAAACAGTTATTTGATGTTGAGCAAAGCCATAGAGATTTGTCAAATACACGAGCTTACAGAAAGGCACACATATATGCTTGCAAGTGATAAGAGCATGGTTTCAGCAGCCTCTAGAGCAAGTATAGACAGCATGCAGCACATGGCTAACAGAAACAGGCCCTAGCGCATAGTATCTGCAACCCCTGCAGGATTTCCATGGAGAGCCCGTACCTTCCCAGCAAGTTCTAAGACTAGCCCAGTAAAATGAACATGTTCAGTGCAGCATAAGGGTGAGTCAGCAAAACCCAAGTCAAATCTCATAGTTAACTGTCATAATTATGGTACCAATCACTAGTCTAAAAGAGAAAAGTGCTTAACATTTGGTCAGCAGTGCCACAAGTGTAAAAAATGGAACCACTTTCAAAAACTTTGTAAATCAAGCGAGCCTCTTTCATTTATTAAGAAAGATCACTCAAACAAAAGTTGATCATATAGAAAGCTGCAACGTTACTTTCTATGTAGATGGTGTATCAGTGGTTGGTGAAAAGGTTAATGCAGTAGATCTGTTGCCAAAAAAGGTGTTTCTACTGTCCTGATCAATGGTAAACCCACAGAGCTCAAAGTGGACACTGGTTCAAAGTGCAATGTTATGTCAGCAGAAACATTTGCTAAAGTAAGAGCTGGCGAACAACTTAATTTGGCCAATTGTGTGAAGCTTGTTGCTTATGGAGGTGAAGAGATTCAAACTGAAGGCTCAGTAGTGCTTTCCTGTTATTCAGCTGGGAACACTTACAGCTTGCAATTTTATGTAGTCAAAACACCTGTGCAGTCATTCTCATTTCTCTGAGATAGTTTAAGAATGAAACTGCTATTTTTACCAAAGAAGTCCATCATGTAAGCACATGCCCGAGTTCCAGTTTCACCGATGCTGGTTTCTCAGAGCGTGTTGATGTTTTCGAAGACAAACTAGGTAAACTTCTAGTTGTGTACTCCATGAAATTGGACCCAGAGGTTAGTCCAGTGTTTAGACCAGCAAGAAGAGTTTTGATAGCTATGCAGGACTGAGTCAAAGTCCAGATAGATAAGATGGTGCAGCAAAAGGTGTGATTTGTCCAGTTACAGAGCCAACTGAATGGGTGTCGTCCATGGTAGTCACTGATAAGAAAAGCTCAGATGAAATCAGAATATGTATTGACCCGAGAGACTTGAACAAAACATTAAAGAGGCCCCACTATCCTATGCATACAGTCGAGGAGATTGCAACCCTCATGCCAAATGCCACTGTTTTTTCTGTCTTAGATGCAAAAAGTTAATTTTGGCAAGTAATGCTTGATCACAAATCATCACTAATGGCTACATTCAGCACACTATTTGGTAGATACAGATATTTCAGAATGCCTTTCTTAATAAATTCTGCCAGTGATGTCTTTCAGCGTGCAATGGAGCAAATTTTTTTGGGTTATCTGTGTGCTATAATAGTAGAAGATTTACTTGTTGGAAGAAATGGTAAAGCAGAGCATGACAGAAACCCCAAGAAAGTTCTGGAAAGAACACGTGAAGTGACTCTAAAGCTCAATCCTCTGAAATGTAAATTCAAGCTACAGCAAGTTACTTATGTATGTCATTTATTTACCAATTCAGACTTATGACCAGATCCTTCCACACAAACAGCCATTCTTGAAATGCCAGCTCCAGACAATGTCCATGCCTTACAGCATTTTCTTGGTATGGTTAACTATTTGGGCAAGCTTATACCAGACTTCAGTGAACTATCAGCATCCTTAAGAGAGCTGATGCACAAAAATGTTACCTGGTCATGGTTGGAACAACACCAGAGGGCATTTGATGACCTTAAACAGAAAATTGCTAGTCCACCTATGTTATGATACTATGATATCCACAAACCAGTGATTCTTTGCTGTGATGCTTCAAAGTTTGGTCTTGGTGCAGTTATTCTTCAAGAGGGCGGACCAGTAGCCTATGCATCTGGAACTCT
This sequence comes from Protopterus annectens, assembly GCF_019279795.1. NCBI lineage: Eukaryota > Metazoa > Chordata > Ceratodontiformes > Protopteridae > Protopterus > Protopterus annectens. The sequence goes on from NC_056737.1 coordinate 1,182,165,131, forward strand.
TACCCAAACTGAGATGCAGTATGCTCAGATTAAGAAGGAACTTTTGGCAATTGCCTCTGCATGTTCGAAGTTCCATGATTATATTTATGGCCGAGCTATCCAGATCAAGACTGATCATCAGCCTCTAGTCACTCTTTTAAAGAAGACTATGCCTACAGCTCCAGCAAGACTACAAAGAACGATGCTCAGATTACAAAAATACAACTTCAAAATCGTCTACACAAAAGACAAACATCTTTATCTGGCTGATACCTTACGCAGTTCGCCCAGAACTGCCACAGAAAAGCTTGATGCAGACAATTTTGACTTTGATGTCATGGAAGTGCATAATTTTTCTACCAAGAGACTTGATAACCTGAGTCATCATATAAAGACTGATCCAGTTTTGCAAAAGCTCAACCCCTTCATCAATGTTGGATGGCCATCAAAGCAATCCTGTGTACCACCAGAAGTGCAACTTTATTTTCCTTGCAGAGATGAGAAACTGATGGAAAATGGTATAATTTTCAAAAGTCCTAAACTTGTTCTTCCTACTTCCTTACAACATTAGTACATCCAAATTTTGCATCATGGCCACCCAGGCTCTGAAGCTACCAAAAGGAAGGTGAGAGGATAGTATTTTGGCCTTCTCTGTCAAAAGATATCGATAAAGTACTATCATCTTGTTCAGCCTGCACTATTACTAAACCGCATTTGCAAAAAGAGCCACTTCAGCCGAAGCAGATTCCTGAACTACCTTTGTCAACACTACCCAATGACATATTTGAGTGGAACAGTCAGCATTACTTAGTGTTGGTAGACTCTTATTCGAATTGGTTCGAGATTGATCTGCTACCTAACCTAAAGTCCAGTACTGGCATTACTAAGTTGAAACGTCATTTCTCAGTCCATGGTAGTCCACACAGTTATTTCTGACAACAGTGCTCAGTTTACCAGTCAGCTATTTCAGAAGTTTGCAAAAGAGTGGGACTTTATCCATGTTACCAGTAGTCTTGAATGCCCACAGTCAAATAGCCTTGCTGAAAGTGCAGTACAAAGTGCAAAGCAGTTACTAGAGAGGTCAAAGTGTGACAATATCAATATTTTCTTGAACTTGCTTAATCTCAGAAGTATATCCTGTGACAATTTGCTAGGCTTGCCTGCTCAGACATTTCTATCTAGGCAAACCAGAACAACCTTGCCTATCAGTTCCAATTTGTTAGTGCCTAATGCTAAAAGCACCAGAGCAATCAAAGCCTAACTTTTGAAAAAGCATCCTTTTCAGAAGTCCAGCTGTGATAAAATGAGCAGATTTCTTCATCTATTGAAAGAAGGAGAGATAGTGAGGATGCAAATGGCGAAAGGGTTTGATCAAATTTGTCAAGTGAGAGATATATGTGCCGAGCCGTGATCTTACTTAGTGAAATCTGTGGGCACAGAATACAAATCATAGGATCATAGGATCACAGGTTAGTGCTAAGCTAACTGCTCTTGCGAGCCATTTTAAGCCTAGCCATTTATCCCTTGTGAGATTCAAACCCTGCACCTTGTGCTTGTGAAGCAAACACCTTAACCATTAGGCCACCCTCCCAACCCCTAATGAAATTGCAGGCATCTTCTTCTGGTATTTTTGCAGCATCGTACCTGTGATACAAACTCTAGATCTCAGAGCAATCCAGATGATGTTCCTGCTGAAGGACATGTCTCAGTACCTATTCCCATTCCAGACGATGTTCCTGTTGAAGGACATGTCTATTCCCATTCCTGATGATGTCCCAGATGTCCCTGAAGTTGAACATTCATTAAAGACAGTCCCTGTTGCTAAACCCAGTCTTAGTTTTTATGTCACATGATCAGGTCATAATTTCCAGACCTAGTGTAAAATACAGAGAAACCTGGTCATGATTGTTTCATTTGTAATTAGTTCTGTATAACTGCATGTCATAGGATCATAGGATCATAGGAGGTTACTAGAATAATGGCCCTGGGCTCGTTACAAGCCTAGCCAAGAGTTTATTCCCAAAAAAGAACCCTCAGTCAGCACCTGTCATCCCTGTCAATGAGGGACAAAGGTGGAACCCCTGGAACAAAATTGTGGTTTCCCATACACTCATTAAGGTTGTGCTTGAAGAGGGTCATTGAGGTACTCTGTTTGACATGCATGGGAAGTCTGTCAAAGGATTATTTCTGTACAATTGCATGTCAATGATTGTTTTTATTATTACTGTGCATGACATTACACAAAGAGGGAGGATGTAGAACAGTGTGTGTGCTGTGTCTTTAAGAAACATTTCAAAGTGAGGGCACGTGCATTTAAATAGAGAGCATGTGCATATAAACAGAGAGCATGTTCAGACAGCAGTGCCATCTTGAGAGAACAGCCAGAGTGTTAACATGTATGAATGCAGTAGTCAATCTGTTTATAATTTTACTTACATTTAAGTTACTAAGCTGCAATCCTGATGTGTTTGTATATAAGAAAGCTGCTTGAACTAAACCCACAACTGTTCATCTGTTTTATCCTGACTGGACAAGTGACAATAACCAACCTGCTAGCTAACAGATTGGGAGCAAACTTTACCCCCCTGTCCCCATCGATCATCCCGCAAAGTATACCTGCCACCATTCCTCAGCCTATTATCTCAGGAAAGCAGGTTCATAGGTTCATACTAGGCTATCTGCCCTAGGGCATTTATAAGCCTAGCCAGAGTGTATTTGGCTTTCACCACCCATTTTAAATGAATTTTGCTATGCCCTTTTTCGAGGTTAGTATACTGTGCCTCTGTCTAACAGTGACACAGAAGTGATACCCGGGGTAAACCTACGATCTCCCATCCACTCATCAAGATTCCTCTTGAAGAGAGTCAATGAGGGACTCTGCCTAACCTACACTGGGATTTTATTCCAGAGTGAAGGGAGCCTCTGGGTTATGAATCTGTCCCTCCAGCATGTCCTATTTATTTCAGTGCTGAGGTTCAAGTCTCTCGGCATAGCTCGATGAGATTTGGATTTTCTGAGGTGCAGCATGTCCATTAATTCCGGGTTGGACATGGCTTTATACGTCAGGCACAGATCGCCTCTGAGCAGGCGGTATGCCACTGAGTAGAGCTGGAGTTTCTTTAACCGGGCAGCATATGGCATCTGTTTGAGCCCTTTGATCCTCTTGGTGAGGTACTTTTGGGGTCTTTCCAGTTGCTGCAGGTGTCTGGTAAGGTACATCCCAAAAGGGCATTGTACTCAATTATGGGCCTGATGAGGGATGAGTAAAGAGGCACGATGACCTCCCTGATCTAGATGTGAATCCCTTCATGATTAGGTGGGCTATATAAAATGTTTTTCTAACCACTTTGGCCACGTGGTTTTCAAATGAGAGATTGCTATCAACTTGGGTCCCCAGGTCCCTAATTACTTCTTCCGTACTTAATGGATTACCACCTATGTGGTAATTTGTGGGCACTTTGTTTTGCCAAAGGGGATGACTATACACTTTTTGGAGTTTAGCTTGAGGCCATGGCTCTGGCACCAGTTGTCTGTTTCTACGAGGCCCTTTTGGAGGATGCTTGTGTCGGCTGGAGAGTCGATTATGGCGCCCAGTTTGCAGTCATCTGCGAACTTGGTCAGCCACAGTCCTTCCGTGTTGGCCTGTACCTCCGAGAAATATATACCAAACAAGAGAGGTCCCAGGACTGAGCCTTGTGGGATGCCACTTGTAACTGGTTTGGTGTCTGACATGGCTCCAGCAATTCTAACCATGTGGGTTCTGTCCTTGAGCCAGTTTGCAACCCATCTAGTGACATAGGGGTTTATATTTAAGCTCCCTCCAATATGAAGACTAGCCTTCCATGATCTGTCCTCCAGATCATCCTGTATCATATATATATATATATATATATATATATATATATATATATATATATATAAGCAAACAACCATCCTGTATCATACTCAGCTGATTCAGTTACTGAACAAGAGAAGCGATTTTCTCAGTCCGTTCCTGAACAACAGCCTCCGGCATTTACATGTTACTGTCCAAACAATGCGATGCCATGACTTCAGATGGCTCATTTCCTTTGTTGCCTCTTCCAGCATCTGTAACATTTTTCAAACAAATCTTTGTTAGAGATGGACTCAGCGGGAGCGCTATTAGGATGTCTTGCAGTTTCCATTTCTCAGTGTAGATTGCACCTACAGTCTTTTCTAATGTACCTAATCCATAAGATGAAAGCAGCTGGCTAGAAGGTCCAGGAAAATTATTCCACAAGGCTTTGATTCAGGTCATGCTCACTTATTATCTAAGTTATTGAGAGCATCCCTGCCAGGGGAATATCATAGGTTTATAAGTTTAGTTGGCAAGCTTACAATCACTGTTCTTCAAGAATCCTGATTGCTATAAGCCCATGTTCATATTTCTGCTTACTGTCTACATCTGTTTATCAGTCTGTCTATCTATCTGTCAGTCTATCTATATGTCTATCTATCCATCGATCACTCTGTCATAATTGTTTTTGAAGAGAAGTTTTTCCTTATTAATGTAATGTGTCATGTAATGTATTTGTCATTTTTATTTGTTCTTGGTATTTATTTCTAGTAAAAGGGTCTGTTAGCTCCCCAACCAACTACAGGTTCTTATAGGCTGCTGAATTATATCCAGAAAAACAGGTTCTATCAGAGCAGCACATAGTGGTCTTACATAAAGTCTAGCACTCCCAGTATATAACTCAATCTCTTTGCTCAAGAATTCTGGATAAAATCAAGACCAATGGCTGGACAAAAGGTGAACATCAGGGACAATTTTTAAATATTACTTTAATTCATTTTTTAACTATTACTCTAATTCATTTTTTTAAATATTACTACTAATTCACGTTAAAAAAGGTCATTGCACCAGAATTACCACTATGACTCAGTCATAGTCCATGTGGGAGTAAATGACCTGAGACGTACCTCCCTAGACTATATGAAACGACTCATCATGGAGCTCTCGGAATATGTGTCTCAGGCTGGTATGAGCCTAGCACTTAGCAGCATTTTACCTTCTCCAAGGATGATGCCACAATACATACAAAAGATGATTGACTTTAATAATTGGCTTAGTTTCTGGTGTCATTCTAATGGGGTGCAATATTTATCAGTATGGAAGGAGATGGTAACAGACCATGATGCTTTGCCAGGGATGGTCTGCACCTCTAGGCTTTCAAATATTAGCTAAAACATTGTCTACCCCATAGAGACTTTTTTCGGCAAGGCCAAACTGAAAGTACTTCCAACATAGCAAATCAAAACCAAGAAAATCTAAAGGTATTACTGCTCAATGTTAGGAGTCTAAACAAAAACTCTACTCCCTAGAAGCTCTGTTTACCCTAGAGAATGCTGATGTCTGTGCAGTCACTGAGATGTGGTTTAAAGACACGGAGAGCACACCAACAGTGCAAGGTTATAATGTCTTCCACAGATTTAGACCAGCTACTTCACAGGCAGGGACTAAAGGTGGAGGTGTCTCTATTTATATCAAAAATAAATATACATCAAGGCTGGTCAAACAGGAGAATGCACTTGAGCTTCTCCATGTTCAAACCACCATAGGAAAAATCCAATACCTCTTCCTTGCAAGCTATAGGTCCCCATCTATGACCCAGGAAACCCATACCATGTATTTAAACTTATTAGAAACACTAACCATCCAACCCTATACCATATTCATAGGTGACTTTAATTACCACACTATTAACTACAACACCAAATGTACATGCACAGAGACTCCTGGATTTTGTAAACACAAACTCCATAGACCAGATGGTCAATACACCAACCAGGGGTGCAACCATACTGGATCTGGTCCTCACTAATATGGGAGAGTGCTAGACACCTCCTACTGTAATGCCTTCCCTGGTAAGGTCAGACCACAAAATGGTCTCCTTTGAAGTAAAAATAAAACCTGGACCCCTAGCTAAACCTGGAATATTCAGGAACTATACATAGGCTAACTTCCTGCTATTAAGTGAGAACCTGAGAAAATTTCAAGTCCCCATAAACCCTGAGAACACTTCTGCCTATGCAGAACTGTTCACAGAAACCCTGTATAAGCATGTTAATAGCTGCATAGAGGCAGCTGTTCCCATCAGGAAGAAATACACAACTAACTCAAAAACAAGCCACCCTGGTAGAATCACAAAACCAATAGGATGTATAACAGGAGGAAGAAATTCAAGGCAAAAATTAGGAGTTGCAGCACCCAGCAGGATAAAAACACTCTCATCAAACTAAACAAATAACTCAGAGGACAAATAAAGTCTACCAAAGCCAAATTTGATGTAAGTTTGGCCTCCCAGGCCAAGGACAATCACAAAGCATTCTTTAGCTATGTCCGCAACCTCAAAAGCAATACACAATTGTGTATAGAGCTCATTGTAAATGGAGCCACCTATACTGAGCCAAAAGATATAGCAAACATCCTGGCTGATAAATTCAGCTCCAACTTTACTCCTGTCTCCTCCTCAACCTTCCCTCAGTAAATATCATCAAATATAACTCCCCCTACTATCACTAGGGAACAGGTCCGTAATGCTGTCTCTATGACCAACAAAACTGCATCAATGGGCCCAGACAATATCCCAGGATGCATTCTAAATAGCATGAAACATGACCTATCAGGGTCTCTGGAATTACTGTTTAACTATAGCCGTCAAACAGGCTTTATGCCTCATGAATGGAGAAAGGCAGCAGACCCATAAATCCCACTAGTCTTATATGTAAAGCCATGGAAAGAATTATCATGGAGATGGTCAGTAGAGATATAGTAAACCACCAGACACTGGACCCAACCCAGTTTGGTGTCATCAAGGGAAGATCATGCCTAGTGAACCTGGTGGACTTCTTTGAAAAGGTCACCAAAGCAATGGATGAGGGCAAAATCGTTTACACTGCCTACCTTGACCTGGCCAAGGCATTTGACACAATACTCCACTCAGGCACTGTTGACAAACTCAAGATGTTAGGTACAAACCCGTATGTCACCCAGTGGATAGCCAACTGGCTCACAGACAGAACCCAGGAAGTTAGAATTGGGAAGTCCACCTCTACAAAGAGGCCAGTCACAAGTGGAGCCTCTCAAGGATGAGTCCTTGGACTGCTCCTTTTTGGCATTTACTTCTCAGAAGTCAAGGCCAATGTCAGTGGTCTCTGGCTGACTAAATTTGCAGATGATTGTAAATTAGGAGCTGTCATTGAATCTCACACTGACACAAATGTTCTCCAGGAGGGGTTGACACAGACAAACAACTGGTGTCAGAATCATGGTCTAAAACTAACTGCCAAGAAATGCGTAATAGTATCCTTTGGGAAGTCATCCATCCCTGGTAACTATCATATTGACAACACACCCCTTAGAGATGACCCATCAGTCAGGGACATAGGGACACACAGAGATAGTAATCTAGCCTTTGATCCTCACGTGTCTACAGTGATGAGGAAATCATTCTATGTTGCGCAACTTATAAACAAAGGTATGGCAAGGAATTCATTGTTCCACTGTATTCGGCATTCATCAGACCTATCACTGAGTACAATACCCCCTTTGCTATGTACCTAAGCAAACATATCCAACAACTGGAACATCCATAAAAGTTCCTTACTAAATAAATACAGGGTGTAAGTAATATGTCCTATGCAGACTGCCTCAAGACCCTATCCTTGTATTCTGTCTCCTACAGGCTTTTGAGGGGAGATCTATGGCTGGCATACAGGGCATTGTCAGACCCCACTCTGATGGACTTCCTGCATATCCACAAAACAAAAAGTACTAGAATTGCCCATTCTAAAGACTTAAACCTTGCCTGTGGTATACACAGGACCTGCTGGACAGATAGGTATGTATCCCAGAGACTACCCCATCTATGGAACAGGCTCCCCATCCATGTAAAGCAGAGTTCCTCCCTAACCCAATTTAAGTGCAACTTGAATAATTGGATGGGAAACTGGAAATTCATTCCTGGTTTGGCCCTTATGTCTATAAAGCAAACAGGTAAGCTGTAAATGGTTCATCTCCCAGGCCCATGCTTACACTTATCAAGGGTATCAGAACTTGTCAGAGATTTGGGATGCATGGCTAGCCTTAAAAAGGCCCTTGTGGTCATTAGCCTAGTAAACAACTATGAACCTAAAAGCAGAACAACAGGTTTTGTATCAAAATGCATTTTCTGAAAAAATAAGAAATATGAAACTCTAGTAAAACCAATAGTGCTAATCCAGGAAGCCAGCACAAACCATAAACCAAATACTTCCAGTTGTGGTTTAGTCCAAGGCACACACTACGGCCATAAGAACAAAATACTTTATTGCAAGTTTGAAAGTTAAGTGCTTTCATCCCTATTAAACAAGGGACGTCTTCAGAACAACAATTCTTTGCAGCCTAATCATTTTAAATGCAATTAATTAATCACATGGCCCACTTTTTACTACTCATTCGCTGCCATATGTAATACCCATTTTTCAAAGGAATTCTTGTTAAAAATACATATAAAGGCTCTGTAAAAACTCTATATTATTATCGAACAATTAATTCTAAGTTAAATAAAATAACTATTCTAATAAAACTTTTGAAAAAACGCCATTCAATCTAAAACTAATAATAAATGCAGCTGGAAACAGTAAAGTAATTCACATCAATTTATCCACATGTATGTACTCTAATGTATATATTTTATAAAACAATATATTTAAATGGGGAGTTATACAACAAATACTCTCTTTTTCAAAACAGGCATGAGTTTCTCTGATTCATTAACCCTGGCAACGTTGTTACATTCAGCATAAACTGCCAATTTAGCTCCCTAAGTGGCAGTTCATTCTCTCAAAACCCCCTCTTGGGCTTTTCTTTACTATTTCTAACCAGGAAAAAAAAAACAACTATAAAAACACAAATGAGAGATCAAAGCATGACCAACACAGTGACCAAAAAAAGTCATTAACATCAAATAAAATCCTTTATTGAGCACTTTCGTCTCAGAATGTCAGAGAGTTTCCCGACCATTGTTTCAAGTTCTGTGTCATTGACAACATGGATTTGGGTCACAGAGGGGGCCCTGAGAATGACTACCTGGAGTTTATGGAAATTAAATGGTAGGTTAGGCTTAATGCTAGTGTATTTTCTGGCCTGAATTAAAAGATTTCTCTAAGCTCTTTTTTGAGACTAAAGTCTGTGTACTGTTTGTAATGTATTGATTTGGTTATTTCATTATAGCACTTGTTTTTTTAATTAATTTAATAATGGGAAGGGTCCATTGTTTGTTCAACCTATCATGTGGCAGAAGGATGTATTTAACTGGAATTAAGTATGGCTTTTAATTACTCTGAAGAAGTCTGGCATTCTGAGAGGAAAGCGCTCAATAAAGGATTTTATTTGACGTTAAGGATCTTTATACTACTTCTAAGATACCAAAGTGGAACTTTTTAAACTTTTTAAATATGGAACTCTAATATCTGGCATTAGTGACCACTTGTAATCCTCAATGAAATACCAGAAAAAAAGAGAGGGACAGGGCAAATATCTGATGCAAAATCAAGAATATTCTACAAAACTCTGGCTGGTTGAGAGGTATGGGTACCAACCTGTCTGGAAAAAAATGTTTTCTCAAATCCTTAGTGTTGCTGGACATAGAAGGAATTATAATGGACACTAACAGGGTCTGAACTGAGAGATGAACTCAGCAAAAAAAGGAGTGTAGTGTTGCTGGAACTGAATTCATCCTCAAGACTTGGTAAGTATCTTCATGAAGTGCACCCAATTTTACAAAATCTCACCAAGACGATACTGATATACAGACTGTGTTATACATTTAGGTTCATAGGTTCATAGGTAGGTACTAGGCTATCAGCCCAAGGGCCTACATAAGCCTAGCCAACAAGGTTCCCTGGTTTACACCACCCAAGAAAGTTATTTTCCTGTGCCACTGTCGAGCAGAGACACAGAAGTGATCCCCGGGGTGTATTTCCTATTTCCCATCCACTCATCAAGATTTTTCTTGAAGAGTGCTAATGAAGAACTTTGCTTGACATAGATGGGTAGCCTGTTCCAGAGTATGGGACAGCAATCTATCCCTCCAGCATGTCCTGTTTATTGTGGTGACAAGGTTTAGGTCCCTAGAGCATGTAGCTCGGAGGGATTAGGATTTCTTTAGGTGTAGCATGTCCAAAAGCTCTGGGTTTGACATAGCTTTATATGTTAGGCAGAGATCACCTCAGAGTAGGCGATATGCTATGGAGTAAAGCTGGATTTTTTTGAGATGGTCACTGTAGGGGATTTGTTTGAGGCCAGTAATCCTCTTTGTGAGGTACTTCTGTGGCCTTTCCAGCTGCTGCAGATGTCTTGTGAGCTACATTCCAAAAGGGGCATTGTACTCTATAATGGGTCTAATGAGTGTTGAGTAGAGGGGAACAATGACCTATTTTTTCCTGGATGAGAACCCTTTTATGATGAGGTGTGCCACCTAGAAGGACTTCTTGACTACTGTGGTGATGTGACTATCAAAGGAGAGACTACTGTCCACCTGGGTCCTAAGGTCTCTTATCACACATTCGGTGTTAAGCAGATTGCTGCCTATGTGGTAGTTCATGGGTACAGAGTTTTTACCAAAGGGGATGACACTGCATTTTTTGGCATTGGGCTTGAGGCCATGGGTCTGACACCAGGCATCTGTCTCAGCGAGGCCTTTCTGTAGGATGTCCACATCATTTGGGGACTTGACTATGGCTCCTAGTTTGCAGTCATCTGCGAATTTTGTTAGCCAGAGGCCTTCTGTGTTAGCCTGTACTTCAGAGAAGTAGATACCAAACAGGAGAGGTCCCAGGACGGAACCCTGTGGTACTCCACTTGTCACTGCTTTGAGGTCAGATTTGGAGTCTGCAACTTTTACTGTGTGGGTTCTGTCAGTGAGCCAGTTGGCGACCCATCTTGTGACGTAGGGATTTATACCTAGTTTAGTGAGTTTAGCTATAATTCCAAAATGGGGGATGGTGTCGAAAGCCTTGGAGAGGTCAAGATAGGCTGTGTGAACCACCTTACCCTCATCTACGGCTTTGGTGACTGCCTCAAAGAAGTCGATCAGGTTCAGGAGGCATGATCTGCCTTTTACAAACCCGAACTGGGTGGGATCCAGAGTTTGGAGGTTACCAATGTCTTTGTTTATGAGTACCATGATGATACGTTCCATGGCCTTGCAGACCAGGCTCATCAGGCTAATAGGTCGATAGTTCCCGGGATCAGTGGTGGCTCCCCCTTTGTGGAGTGGGATAACTGTTGCTGTGCGCCATTCAGTGGGCACAAAGCCTGATGCGAGGCTATTATTGAACATGGTGCTTAAGTGGGGAGCCAGTTCGTTCTGAAGTTTGTGTAAAATGCAGCCTGGGATGTTGTTCTGTCCCATGGATGCTGTGTTTTTGGCTTTAGAGAGTGCAGGTTTTACCTGTGTAGCTGTAATTACAGGGACTCTGCATTCTTTCTGTATAGATATGGGCCCTTTAGGGGGTGGGTGGGGGGGTAAAGTTAGCACTGAACCTACCTGCCAGGATGTTGGCAATATCAGTTGGTTCTGTAATTTTCGTGCCATTGTGCTGTAACCCAGAGCAGATCTGGGTGTTGCCATCGAGATTCTTGACATAGCTATAGAATGCTTTGTGGTTGTCCTTAGAATTAGTGGTGATTTTGTTTTTGTAGCTAGCTTTGGAGGATCTTATAAGGAATCTCAGCTTCTTACTGAGGCTGACCAGGGAGCTCCTCCACTCATGGAATTTTACTCTCTTTTGCAGCAGTTTCTTCCTTCTGATGTACAGTTTGTTTATGGCAGGGGACCACCAGATTGCCTTCCTTTTTTTGGAGGATAGCATCTTGGTTCTTTTTGGGATAGCATGATCCATGCATAGAGTACATTTGTGTAGGATTCAGCAGTTGTAACTGTATTGTCCATCTGCATGGGTGTCAATGAAAATTCAAAGGGGATAGTACATGGTGATTGTTTGTCACCACTGCAGTTTTGCCTTGGCCATAACCCATTAAGCTGTATATTGGTTATGGCTTAACTCCTATATACCACCTTGATTAAAGACTTCTCATCTACTTTATATGGATGATTTAAAACTGTATAGTTTATCAGACAAGGATCTGAAAGTACAATCGCAAATGGCAAATGTCTTCTCAGATGAGAATGGCATTTGGTATTTATAAATGTGCAAAGGCAAAACTGTAGCACCAAGAAAATATCAAATGAAGTAAAGGAATTGATATAAGGGATCTTGATAAGGTGGGAGTGTATAAATATCTGAGTATAGATGAAGGGTCAACAATAAAACTTGAACAAATTAAATTTAAACTCAGTAAGGAATACATCAGAACACCAAAACTAATACTGAAAACTGCTTTGACATCCAGCAGGTTGGCATAACAGTTAAGGTGTTTAACTTACAGGCACAAGGTGCAGAGTTTGATTCTTACATGGGGTAACTGGCTAGGCTTAACATGGCTTGCAAGGGCAATTAGCTTAGTACTAATCTATGAGAGGAATAAACATCCCTGCTGTAAAGCAATTTGATCTTCTTGTACCAATTTAAAGCTTTGGTGTGATTAACTGATTGCAAAAAACTTTGAATAATGAAAACAAGAGAAATGCATCCTGCTTATCGAATGATACAGAAAAAACAGTGCATACCAATATTATACATCCCTCATTCTGAAGGAGATATTGGCCTTCCCAAAACTGATTATATGTATAGATCTGCAGTTGAGAGACTGCATACATATTTGCTGACATCATCAGATCCAAACATACAAACATGAAAGTTCTAAAGCAGGAAGACAAGAAGATGAAGATGACATTTTTGCTTACTTTAGCAGACGCATTTCAGAAAAAAGCAGGAATGGAACTCAAACCAGAAGCAGATAAAAATCAGCATCTGAGAATGCCAAAAAACAAAAGAATGAACATAAAGAAAGGGATCAAATTCGAAGGAAAAATGGAAAGTCCGTAAATATAGTGGCAAGTGTAGAAATCTTCTGGAATGATCTTGTGTTGACCAAGACTTGATTCAGATATGGTTAAGGAGAGATAAGTTGAATCCAAAACATGACAGGCTAATAAAGGATGTGCAAGATACAGGACTACATACACATTAGTTTACAAAATCTATAGAACAAGTAGGAGAAACAGACAAATATAGGCTTTATAAAACGGAATTGGAAACAGTTTCACATCTCATTGCTGGATGTGATGCACTCATGGCTGAGGGTCTGTACACTGAAAGGCACAATGATGCGGCAAAATGATTGCACCGGGGATTATTCAAACATTACAGTCTAGAAATAGCTGAGAAACATTGTGAACATGAACCACAAGGCATTATAGAAAATGATGAAGTTTATATCACTTGGGATCATACATTACAACAGTTCAAAAAATAGATGCATAAAAACAGATATAGTAGTTCAGTTCACAAAATGAACCTAGGAAAGGGTGTCTAATGGGAGAGAGGTTAGGGACAGGGTAGAGTAGGGAGAAGAGTGGACAGACACCAGTGTTGAGAGGGAGGAGGAGGCTTAGTTGGAAATGGCTGTTCTTATGGAGGATAAAATATAAAGACCAGATGGGCTGCCTCTTGGAGTCCTAAAATCAATCCAGTGTATTGGAAGATCTTCTGACATAGATGCTTTAACTGAATTTTTAATGTATGTGTTAATCAGGTTAGTTCATTAGTCAGAAATATCCATTTACAGGGGTTACCTGGGAGCACTGTCTGGTTAAGTAACATACTCAGAACTCATTTGGTTTGCAAGTAGAAACTGAGAGACTCAATCCCATGTCTTCAACAGATTACTGAGTAGTGTGGAAATGTGAGACTACTGGAAGGCAACAATTGTTGCACAAGAATACATGGTGGTTGAAGGAAAAATCTGGAAACTACAGAATTCTTATCTTAGCAACAGTGGCAGGGAAAATCATGGAGAGAATCATAATAGTAGGATGGAAGCATTTCTAGATGGTAACAATTTCCAGGTGAGAAATTAACATGGGTTCACAGACAGAAAGAACTTTTAGTCAACCTTCTACCACTTTTATAAATGGATTACAGGTAAACTTGACAGGAGAGAATCACCAGATGTGGTCTACCTGGACTTCAGCAAGGTCTTTGACTCTGTCCCACACAGGATGCTGATAGAAGAAGTGGCTGGCTTGGTGCCAGGACCAACCTAAGGAAATGGACAGCTTAATGACCAATATCAAGACTTAGTGACCAATGGAATAATACAGGGGGGGTCTTTCTTGGACCTGTACTCTTCTGTGTGTTTGTCTTAGACAGATCTGAGAAAAGAGAAAACATAGAACAAGAGCAAACCCTTTACCAAAGGCACAAAGATAGGTGCAGCAGTGGGGCTGGGGCAAGAGTCTACCAAAGGATCTGGAAAGACTGATCAACTGAGGAGTTGAGATTTAGTGTAAACAAATTCAAAATATTGCAGTTAGGTCACAGCAACCCCGGGATGTAGTATCAAGCTAGGAGGAAGGGAACTGATTGCAAGAGAGGAGAAAAAGCATCTAGGGATGGTGGTCACATTAAGTAGGACCACTACAACAAAAGTGATGCAGAAGTGGCAGCAGCAAACAGAATGCTGGGGTGTTTCCTCAGGAGGGATAAATTACAAAAAGCAAAGATGCAGCAATTCAACTCTACAGGGCCTTGGTCAGTCATAACTTCAGTATCGCTTCTGGAGGCCACAAGGAAAATGTCATCATGCTGCAGAAAGAGATCAGAGGAAAATTGCTAGATATAGCTATGGGATGTCAGGAAAGGAATATGACCAGAGAACAGATGAAGTAGAACTTGATGCCAGAAGAGACAGTGGAGGCATAATACTGGTGCACAACATCAGGCCATGGAGATAGCAAAGGGTCATTCTGAACATTAATGACAAAGGGAGATATGATACTGATGCACAAGATCAGGCCATGGAGATAGGAAAGGGTCATACTGAACAAGAAGGACAGAGGTGGACATAATACTGGTGTGCAAGATCATGTCAGAGAGATGGGAAAGGGTCATTATGAACAGGAAGGACAGAGGGGGACATGATATTGGTACACATGATCATGTCATAAAGATGGAAAGGGGCCATTCTGAAGAGGAACAGCAGAGGGTGACATGATACAGCATAATGGTTAAGGTGTTTACCTCACAGACATGAGTTACAAGGTTCGATTCTCACCTTTGAGGAAAATTGGCTAGGCTTAAAATGGCCCACAAAGGCAGCTATCCTACAGTTTAGCCTTGAACCATGAACCAATGAATTTATATACTGGTGCATAAGTTCATGTCATGGAGATAGGAAGGGGTCATACTGAAGACGAAGGACAGACGATGGCACGATACTGGTACACAACATCATGTCATGGAGATAGGCAATGGGTCATTCTGAACAGGAAGGACAGAGGAGGAGAAAGGAACTAACTACTGCCTGGATCTCTGAAGGTACTTTTTCACAAAAAGACAGGGCTTTTGACTTGGAAAATGGACTATCAGAATGGGCAATAGAGAGGGAATCCACACTGGCATTTGAGAGGGTATGGGATAAGTGGGAAAAGGGTAAGGAGTGGGTGGAGATGGAAGTGAAGAAGAATGTAATAGCACTTAAAAGGGCACACTAGATAGGTTTATTGCCTCTTTTAGTCATCAACCTTTTGTAATTTAACCTTAGATTCTGTTTTCCTGCCTCATTGTTTTTGATAAACTATCAAAACACAATTTCCATACAGCGATATTGCCTGTCAATGAAAATGCCTATAATTTCACCTGACTTTTAGTCTTTGAAGTCCAAACAGCTATCATTAAGAATGATTCATTCCCAGACTAAAATATGTACTGTTACCCTGAACCTCTGGCTCATCTGTTAGTGTCACTAGATGCCACATAGCATGACTGCTGTCTTGCCTACATTTACTGTAACTTAATTGCTAGCAGTGATTAAAACTTTACAGTAGTTCTGCAGATGACTTTGTATTTCATTGGTTGTGTGGGCATATTTGTGTAGCATTATGACATTTACACAAAGGGTTATGTTTTCTTGGGGTATGATATTACCAATATTATTTATGTGAGGTGAGAATAAAAGGGTCCTGGACCTGATCATTGTGGTATTTTTACAGTGAAGTTGTCTTCTTCTTCTGTTGTGGTAACCTCTGCTTGCACTAAGGATGTTCTTTGCCATAAACAGGTTTTGTATCTGTTTAGTGGGTTCTGACCACATCCCAGATTTTGTTTTGTTCTGTGGTAGTGGTTTGTGATTAACACTTTTATATGTTCAGCTTAGATCTATAATGACATCCCCCATTAGTGACAGTTTTTCCATGGCTGAGCAGATGAGGTCAATAACAGTGTATGTTCCAGTAAGGATACTATGGACATTATGAAATCCATGTTATTATTGTACAATATTTTTTAAGGTTCTAAAGTAATTAATAGTTGTTCAGCCTCTAAAATGTTTTTTCTTTATGGGACATAAGAAGGAGCTGGGGTGGTAATCAGCAGAAGAAATAGGGACTAGCTTTCTGGGCATGAGGATTGTGATGAAAGGAGATACTGCCAGCCTAGCTAGCTGGAAGCTTGTAAATAATTATACAGCAAAGTCTCACTTAACTGGCACCTATGGGGATTGTTAGATGCTGGTTAAGTGTATGTTCCAGTTGCTTGAGATATGCTTTGTGATTTTTGATTGGCTTGTATACCGACATACGAGCCAATCATAAATCGCAAAGCAGAGTCTCTTCTATTCAATGCGGAACAGCCCACTGTTCCACATTGAACAGAAGAGGCTCTGCTTTACCATTTTTGATTGGCTTGTATACCTGCATACAACCCAATCAAAAATTGCAAAGTGGAGCCACTTCTACTCAATGCAGAACTGTGGGGCTGCCCCGCATTGAGTAGAAGTGGCTCCGCTTTATGATTTTGCCAGTTAAATGCCTGTTACTTAAGAGAGCCAGTTGCTTGAGTCCCAGATCATGAGGATTTTACTGTATGGCATTTGTGAATATCAGAATGATTTATGTCAGATGCTTGTGTTACAAATGTATTAGAACTGTATATCATGTGTATATTTAACTGCTTGTACAGATGCATGTGTTGAAAAGGGTATTTGCAGAGTGCTGTTTGAAATGCAGCCACAGTCTGCCCTACTGGAAGAGAACAGAAATGTACATGCACTATTGTAACTGTTTAAATGTATATATTTTAACAGTGGTAACTGAAATACAGGAGGTTAACTGCAGAAAAATAAATGAAATTAAATTACTTTATGGCTAGGCCATAAAAGATGGTATATTTCAGTTTTCAATACAGTAAGAGGCACAATGTCTGTACTAGGAAACTTTCTGTATTGTCTTTAGGGTGAAGTAATTACTAGTCTTGAAAGTATGAAGGAATGCAATTGTTTTATGACTTCCAGCATCTGCCAGATATCTGAGGAGAAGCCCTTGTCTGTATATTTTTACATGTAGATGCTAAATACTGCCAGCTTCATCAATGATTGTTTGCCCTGGGAACTAGCAGTCAGATGACAAGAAATTATGCCATTCTGCAAGTTATCTCAGCAGTAATATTTTAGATATTAATTTGAGAATTATCTTAGTGAGACAGAGCTTTCTGCATTCTGTCTTGGAACTGACAACAACTAGAAGATCCATTCACCCCATTTGCTTTGCTCAATTATTAAGTTCTTAGATTATAGTAATTATCTTAGATTCAGTCAGGAATATAGTAAAGCTTAGTTTAGATATTTTCCTTTATTTATTTGAAATTGTCCTGCAATGTTTATTGTGGTTTTGAACTCTGATGTCACTGTGAATATATATTTAGTAGTGTCTTGCTCATTTATTATTATATATATTTACACCTTTTTTGGGGGCTAAACTGTGTAGAGATATTTAAGTTTTGAGAGTACTTGCATATTTATTTGGTGACACTGTGTGGACCACTCCTAATAGCCTTGCTCTTAGACTACCATTTGTATTTGTATTCATTTCAATATTGCACAGTAACATTGGACACCCTTGATAATTTTATTCATATATTTGACAGGGCATGTAAACAGTATAATGCTGACCAAGGGGTCTGGGTACAGTTCCTGCCCTCCTTACTCCATGGTAAAGCTGTAACTGTTGTTTCTAAATTGTCTGATACTGATTGCTTAAATTATAATACAGATAAAAATTGTTTATTAGAGTGTTTTAAGTTAACACCTGAAGTTTACAGAAAAAAAGTTTTGTGAGCATAAATGCAAGGCAGATGAAAGTGTGTGTGAATATATTGCTGAGTTAAGCATTTATTTTCATAGATGGGTGAGTGGGTGTTAGGTTATCACTTTCGAAGGGCTGGCAGACCTTTTGGTGAGGGAACAAGCCCTTAGCACTTTGCCTGAGGACATGAGAATCTGGTTGGCAGATAGGGAATGCAATACCACAGATGACTTGGGGAAAAAAAGACCTATACCTAGCAAGCAGGGCATCACTGCACAGCAAAGGGATACCAAGTGCTGTACGTGGATCTAAGGAAACTCATGGTGGATAGGCTAAACCACCCCAACATAGTCCGCCAGTAACAGGGGAAGCCACTAGTTCAGATACATGGCCAGGACCAAGGATTAAATGTTTTAAATGTAACCAGTGGGCCATGTAGCATATAGATGTCCATGGAGGTAAGGTGGGGAACAAAAGGTGGGGGGTGCCAGTAAGTGGGAATGACAGGATTCCAGCAGTAAGTTGTCTGGAGACAACAAGGGTAGCAAGCTACCACAAGAGGTTATATCCTATCTTAGTAGATGGGAAACAGGCCACTGCTTAGAGAAACACAGCCTCTGACCTAACCATTGTGAAGCCTGCAATGGTTAAAGAGCAGCACTACTTGCTTGGGCAGTCTACTCCAGTCAGAGCTTTAGGAGGGATCCCATTCCAAATACCTTTGGCTAGGGTTCACCTTGACTGGGAGTGTGGAAAAGGAAGCAAGCAAGTTGGTGTGTTTGAGGATATCCCTTCAGATGTCCTGATAGGGAGCGATTTTGATAATTCAGTACCTTGTGCACATGCGGTTATACACAGTCAGACTTGGAGACAAGCATGTGGGTTTGGTGGCCTGGGGGGAACCAGACAAATCACACACTTGAAGCCAGGACTGGTGAGGTGGTTACTTCAGAGAGGCAGCTACCCTGTAGCAGTGAGACTGATGGTGAGTCACAGCTGCTGGTGGATACTTATCTTCCCTTGGACAGAGTGACTGCAAGGGCAGAGGTGAGTAGTAGTACCCAGGCTGACAGTGAGGCACCGCTGCCAGAGGATACCAGACTTCCTGTGGAAGGGAAGCAGGGAAGGGTTACAAAGAGACAGTTGAGACAGGCTCATCTCTCAGACCCTACATTACAAGGCTTGAGGGAGGTAGCCAGGGAGGCTCCTGATTCTTAAGGAAAAGGGAAATCTGTATACTGGGACAAAGGGTTACTGTATAGAGAGTGACTTGGTGAAAGCTCCTTTGATACATTTGCCTGTGATTGAGGAGCCATTTCAGAGGGTAGCAATGGATATTGTGAGGCCTCCGGGTACCCCAAGTGCCACAGTGAAGAGGTACATCCTAGTGGTAGTATGCTACCAGATACCCTGAGGTGGTGGCTCTTTCCTCCATCAAGACAGAGAACGTGGCAAATGCTTTGCTAGAGATTTTCAGCAGGGTAGGTTTCCCAAAAGAAATACTGACTGACAGAGTTGCCAGTTCCATGTCGAACCTGTTGGCTTGTCTGTGGGAGCACTTTGGGGTGAAGCACCTAAAGACCACCCTCCTACCTCCCCCAGGCTAATGGTCTGGTGGAAAGGTTAAACACTACACTAA
>NC_056737.1:1182190020-1182225020 GCF_019279795.1 Protopterus annectens
ATCCCTTCATGCTGTTTTACTGATGTATACCTATCCCTTCATGCTGTTTGACTGAAGTATACCTATTCCTCCATGCTGTGCTACTGATGTATACCTATCCCTCTGTGCTGTGTTACTGATATATACTTATCCCACCGTGCTGTTTTACTGATGAATACCTATCCCTCCGTGCTGTTTTACTGATGTATACCTATTCCTCGGTGCTGTGTTACTGATGTATACCTATCCCTCCGTACTGTGTTACTGCTGTATACCTATGCCTCCATGCTGTTTTACTGATATATACCTATCCCTCCGTGCTGTGTTACTGATGTATACCTATCCCTCTGTGCTGTGTTACTGATATATACCTATCCCCCATGCTGTGCTACTGATGTATACCTATCCCTCCGTGCTGTGTTGCTGATGTATACCTATCCCTCCATGCTGTGTTACTCATGTATACCTATCCCTCCGCTCTGTGTTACTGATGTATACCTATCCCTTCATGCTGTTTTACTGATGTATACCTATCCTCCATGCTGTGTTACTGATTTATACATATCCCTTCAAGCGGTTTTACTGATGTATACCTATCCCTCCGTGCTGTGTTACTCATGTATACCTATCCCTACGTGCTGTTTTCTGATGTATACCTATCCCTCCTTGCTGTTTTACTGATGTATACCTATCCCTCTGTGCTGTGTTACTGATGTATAGCTATCCCTCCGTGCTGTGTTACTGATGTGTACCTATCCCTCCGTGCTGTGTTACTGATGTATACCTATCCCTCCGTGCTGTGTTACTGATGTATACCTATCCTCCGTGCCATTTTACTGATGTATATCTATCCCTCCGTGCTGTGTTACTGATGTATACCTATCCCTCCGTGCTGTGTTACTCATGCATACCTATCCCTCCGTGCTGTGTTACTGATGTATACCTATCCCTCTGTGCTGTTTTACTGATGTATACCTATCCCTCCATGCTGTGCTACTCATGTATACCTATCCCTCCGAGCTGTGTTACTGATGTATACTTATCCCTCCGTGCTGTGTTACTGTAGTATACCTGTCCCTCTGCTCTGTGTTACTGATGTATACCTATCCCTCCATGCTGTGTTACTGATGTATACCTGTCCATCCATGCTGTGTTACTTATGTATACATATCCCTCCGTACTGTGTTACTGATGTATACCTATCCCTCCAGGCTGTGTTACTCAAGTATACCTCTCCCTCCATGCTGTGTTGCTGATGTATACCTATCCCTCCATGCTGTTTTTCTGATGTATACCTATGCCTCCGTGCTGTGTTACTCATGTAACCTATCCCTTCATGATGTTTTACTGATGTATACCTATCCTTCGTGCTGTGTTACTGATTTATACCTATCCCTTCAAGCTGTTTTACTGATGTATACCTATCCCTCCATGCTGTTTTTCTGATGTATACCTATGCCTCCGTGCTATGTTACTCATGTAACCTATCCCTTCATGATGTTTTACTGATGTATACCTATCCTTCGTGCTGTGTTACTGATTTATACCTATCCCTTCAAGCTGTTTTACTGATGTATACCTATCCCTCCATGCTGTGTTACTGATGTATACCTACCCCCATGCTGTGTTACTGATGTATGCCTATCCCTCCATGCTATGTTACTGAAGTATACCTATCCCTCCGTGCTGTGTTACTGATGTATACCTCTCCCTCCGTGCTGTGTTACTGATGTATACCTATCCCTCCGTGCCATTTTACTGATGTATACCTATCCCTCCGTGCTGTGTTACTGATGTATACCTATCCCTCCGTGCTGTGTTACTCATGCATACCTATCCCTCCGTGCTGTGTTACTGATGTATACCTATCCCTCTGTGCTGTTTTACTGATGTATACCTATCCCTCCATGCTGTGCTACTCATGTATACCTATCCCTCTGAGCTGTGTTACTGATGTATACTTATCCCTCCGTGCTGTGTTACTGTAGTATACCTGTCCCTCTGCTCTGTGTTACTGATGTATACCTATCCCTCCATGCTGTGTTACTGATGTATACCTATCCCTCCATGCTGTCTTACTGATGTATACCTGTCCATCCATGCTGTGTTACTTATGTATACCTATCCCTCCGTACTGTGTTACTGATGTATACCTATCCCTCCAGGCTGTGTTACTCAAGTATACCTCTCCCTCCATGCTGTGTTGCTGATGTATACCTATCCCTCCATGCTGTTTTTCTGATGTATACCTATGCCTCCGTGCTGTGTTACTCATGTAACCTATCCCTTCATGATGTTTTACTGATGTATACCTATCCTTCGTGCTGTGTTACTGATTTATACCTATCCCTTCAAGCTGTTTTACTGATGTATACCTATCCCTCCATGCTGTTTTTCTGATGTATACCTATGCCTCTGTGCTATGTTACTCATGTAACCTATCCCTTCATGATGTTTTACTGATGTATACCTATCCTTCGTGCTGTGTTACTGATTTATACCTATCCCTTCAAGCTGTTTTACTGATGTATACCTATCCCTCCATGCTGTGGTACTGATGTATACCTACCCCCGTGCTGTGTTACTGATGTATGCCTATCCCTCCATGCTATGTTACTGAAGTATACCTATCCCTCCGTGCTGTGTTACTGATGTATACCTCTCCCTCCGTGCTGTGTTACTGATGAATACCTATCCCTCCGTGCTGTGTTACTCATGTATACCTATCACTCCGTGCTGCCTTACTGATGTATACCTATCCCTCTGTGCTGCATTCCTGATGTAAACCTATCCCTCTGTACTGCGTTACTGATGTATACCTATGCCTCTGTGCTGCGTTACTGATGTATACCTATCCCTCCATGCAGCATTACTGATGTATACCTATCCCCCCCTGCTGTGTTACTAATGTATACCTATCCCTCCGTGCTATTTTACTGATGCATACCTATCCCTCCATGCTGTTGTACTGATGTATACCTCTCCCTCCGTGCTGTGGTACTAATGTGTACCTCTCCCTCCGTGCTGTGTTACTGATGTATACCTATCCCTTCATGCTGTTTTACTGATGTATACCTACCCCCGTGCTGTGTTACTGATGTATACCTATCCCTCCGTGCTGTGTTACTGATGAATACCTATCCCTCCGTGCTGTGTTACTCATGTATACCTCTCCCTCCGTGCTGTGTTACTGATGTATACCTATCCCTCCGTGCTGTGTTACCAATGTATACCTATCACTCCGTGCTGCTTTACTGATGTATACCTATCCCTCCATGCTGCATTACTGATGTATACCTATCCCTCTGTGCTGTCTTACTGATGTATACCTATCCATCCACGCTGTGTTACTTATGTATACCTATCCCTCCGTACTGTGTCACTGATGTATTCCTATCTCTCCAGGCTGTGTTACTCATGTATACCTATCCCTCCATGCTGTGTACTGATGTATACCTATCCCTCCATGCTGTTTTACTGATGTATACCTATCCCTCCATGCTGTGTTACGCATGTACACCTATCCCTCCATGCTGTGTTACTGATGTATACATATCCCTCCGTGCTGTGTTACTGATGTATACCTATCCCTCCGTGCTGTGTTACTGATGTATACCTATCCCTCCGCTCTGTGTTACTGATGTATACCTATCCCTTCATGCTGTTTTACTAATGTATACCTATCCTCCGTGCTGTGTTACTGATTTATACCTATCCCTTCAAGCTGTTTTACTGATGTATATCTATCCCTCCGTGCTGTGTTACTCATGTATACCTATCCCTCCGTGCTGTTTTCTGATGTATATCTATCCCTCCATGCTGTTTTACTGATGTATACCTATCCCTCTGTGCTGTGTTACTGATCTATACCTATCCCTCCTTGCTGTGTTACTGATGTGTACCTATCCCTCCGTGCTGTTTTACTGATGAATACCTATCCCTCCGTGCTGTGTTACTCATGTATAGCTATTCCCTCCGTGCTGTTTTACTGATGTATACCTATCCCTCCATGCTGTGTTACTGATGTATACCTATCCCTCTTTGCTGTTTTACTGATGTATACCTATCCCTGAATGCTGTGCTACTCATGTATACCTATCCCTCCGTGCTGTGTTAATGATGTATACATATCCCTCCATGCTGTGTTACTGTAGTATACCTGTCCCTCAGCTCTGTGTTACTGATGTATACCTATCCCTCCATGCTGTGTTACTGATGTATACCTATCCCTCTGTGCTGTCTTACTGATGTATACCTATCCATCCATGCTGTGTTACTTATGTATACCTATCCCTCCATACTGTGTTACTGATGTATACCTATCCCTCCAGGCTGTGTTACTCATGTATACCTATCCCTCCATGCTGTGTTGCTGATGTATACCTATCCTTCCGTGCTGTTTTTCTGATGTATACCTATCCCTCCGTGCTGTGTTACTCATGTATACCTCTCCCTCCGTGCTGTGTTACTGATGTATACCTATCCCTCCGTGCTGTGTTACTCATGTACAACTATCACTCCCTGCTGTTTTACTGATGTATACCTATCCCTCCGTGCTGCATTACTGATGTATACCGCTCCCTCCATGCTGCGTTACTGATGTATACGTATCCTTCCGTGCTGCGTTCCTGATGTAAACCTATCCCTCTGTGCTGCATTACTGATGTATACCTATCCCTCTGCGCTGCGTTACTGATGTATATCTATCCCTCCATGCAGCATTACTGATGTATACCTTTACCACCTGCTGTGTTACTGATGTATTCCTATCCCTCCATGCTATGTTACTGATGTATACCTATCCCTTCATGCTGTTATACTGATGTATACCTCTCCCTCTGTGCTGTGTTACTGATGTATACCTATCCCTTCATGCTGTTTTACTGATGTATACCTGCCCCCCGTGCTGTGTTACTGATGTATACCTATCCCTCCGTGCTAAGTTACTGATGTATACCTATCCCTCCGTGCTGCATTACTGATGTATACCTATCCCTCTGTGCTGCATTACTGATGTATATCTATCCCTCCATGCAGCATTACTGATGTATACCTATCCCCACTGCTGTGTTACTAATGTATACCTCTCCCTCCGTGCTGTGTTACTGATGTATACCTATCCCTTCATGCTGTTTTACTGATGTATACCTACACCCCATGCTGTGTTACTGATGTATACCTATCCCTCCGTGCTGTGTTACTGATGTATACCTATCCCTCCGTGCTGTGTTACTCATGTATACCTCTCCCTCCGTGCTGTGTTGCTGATTTATACCTATCCCTCTGTGCTGTGTTACCAATGTATACCTATCACTCCGTGCTGTTTTACTGATGTATACCTATCCCTCCATGCTGCATTACTGATGTATACCTATCCCTCTGTGCTGTCTTACTGATGTATACCTATCCATCCACACTGTGTTACTTATGTATACCTATCCCTCTGTACTGTGTCACTGATGTATTCCTATCTCTCCAGGCTGTGTTACTCATGTATACCTATCCCTCCATGCTGTGTACTGATGTATACCTATCCCTCCATGCTGTTTTACTGAGGTATACCTATCCCTCCGTGCTGTGTTACGCATGTACACCTATCCCTCCGTGCTGTGTTAATGATGTATACATATCCCTCCGTGCTGTGTTACTGATGTATACCTATCCCTCCGTGCTGTGTTACTGATGTATACCTATCCCTCCGCTCTGTGTTACTGATGTATACCTATCCCTTCATGCTGTTTTACTGATGTATACCTATCCTCCGTGCTGTGTTACTGATTTATACCTATCCCTTCAAGCTGTTTTACTGATGTATATCTATCCCTCCGTGCTGTGTTACTCATGTATACCTATCCCTCCGTGCTGTTTTCTGATGTATACCTATCCTTCCGTGCTGTTTTACTGATGTATACCTATCCCTCTGTGTTGTGTTACTGATGTATACCTATCCCTCCTTGCTGTGTTACTGATGTGTACCTATCCCTCCATGCTGTTTCACTGATGAATACCTATCCCTCCGTGCTGTTTTACTCATGTATACCTATCCCTCCGTGCCATTTTACTGATGTATACCTATCCCTCCATGCTGTGTTACTGATGTATACCTATCCCTCCGTGCTGTTTTACTGATGTATACCTATCCCTCTATGCTGTGCTACTCATGTATACCTATCCCTCTGTGCTGTGTTACTGATGTATACATATCCCTCCGCTCTGTGTTACTGATGTATACCTATCCCTCCATGCTGTGTTACTGATGTATACCTATCCCTCTGTGCTGTCTTACTGATGTATACCTATCCATCCATGCTGTGTTACTTATGTATACCTATCCCTCCGTACTGTGTTACTGATGTATACCTATCCCTCCAGGCTGTGTTACTCATGTATACTTATCCCTCCATGCTGTGTTGCTGATGTATACCTATCCTTCCATGCTGTTTTTCTGATGTATACCTATCCCTCCGTGCTGTGTTACTCATGTATACCTCTCCCTCTGTGCTGTGTTACTGATGTATACTTATCCCTCCGTGCTGTGCTACTCATGTACAACTATCACTCCATGCTGTTTTACTGATGTATACCTATCCCTCCGTGCTGCATTACTGATGTATACCGCTCCCTCCGTGCTGCGTTACTGATGTATACCTATCCTTCCGTGCTGCGTTCCTGATGTAAACCTATCCCTCTGTGCTGCATTACTGATGTATACCTATCCCTCTGTGCTGCGTTACTGATGTATATCTATCTCTCCATGCAGCATTACTGATGTATACCTATCCCACCTGCTGTGTTACTGATGTATTCCTATCTCTCCGTGCTATGTTACTGATGTATACCTATCCCTTTATGCTGTTGTACTGATGTATACCTCTCCCTCCGTGCTGTGTTACTGATGTATACCTATCCCTTTATGCTGTTTTACTGATGTATACCTGTCACCCGTGCTGTGTTACTGATGTATACCTATCCCTCCGTGCTGTGTTACCGATGTATACCTATCCCTCCGTGCTGTGTTACTGATATATACCCATCCCTCTGCTCTGTGTTACTCATGTATACCTATACCTTCATGCTGTTTTACTGTTGTATACCTATCCTCCGTGCTGTGTTACTGATTTATACCTATCCCTTCAAGCTGTTTTACTGATGTATATCTATCCCTCCATGATGTGTTACTCATGTATACCTATCCCTCCGTGCTGTTTTCTGATGTATACCTACCCTCTATGCTGTTTTACTGATGTATACCTATCCCTCTGTGCTGCGTTACTGATGTATACCTATCCCTCCGTGCTGTGTTACTGATGTGTACCTATCCCTCCGTGCTGTGTTACTGAAGAATACCTATCCCTCCGTGCTGTGTTACTCATGTATACCTATCCCTCCGTGTCGTTTTACTGATGTATACCTATCCCTCCATGCTGTGTTTCTCATGTATACCTATCCCTCCGTGCTGTGTTACTGATGTATACCTATCCCTCCATGCTGTGTTACTGTAGTATACCCTCTCCATCAGCTCTGTATTACTCATGTATACCTATCCCTCCGTGCTGTTTTACTGATGTATACCTATCCCTCCATGTTGTTTTACTGATGTATACCTATCCCTCCGTGCTGTGTTACTCATGTATACCTATCCCTCCGTGCTGTGTTACTCATGTATACCTATCCCTCCGTGCTGTGTTACTGTAGTATACCTGTCCCTCCGCTCTGTATTACTCATGTATACCTAGCCCTCTGTGCTGTTTTACTGATGTATACCTATCCCTCTGTGCTGTTTTACTGATGTATACCTATCCCTCCATGCTGCATTACTGATGTATACCTATCCCTCTGTGCTGCATTACTGATGTATACCTATCTCTCTGTGCTGCGTTACTGATGCATATCTATCCATCCATGCAGTGTTACTGATGTATACCTATCCCTCCGTGCTGCGTTACTGATGTATACCTATCCCTCCTTGCAGCGTTACTGATGTATACCTATCCCCCGTGCTGCATTACTGATGTATACCTATCCCTTCATGCTGTTGTACTGATGTATAACTATCCCTCCGTGCTGTGTTACTGATGTATACCTATCCCTTCATGCTGTTTTACTGATGTATACCTATCCCTCTGTGCTGTGTTACTGATGTATACCTACCCCCCTGTGCTGTGTTACTGATGTATACCTATCCCTCCGTGCTGCGTTACTGATGTATACCTACCCCCCATCCTGTGTTACTGATGTATACCTATCCCTCCATGCTGTGGTACTGATGTATACCTATCCCTCTGTGCTGTGTTACTCATGTATACCTCTCCCTCCGTGCTGTGTTACTGATGTATACCTATCCCTGTGTGCTGTGTTACTCATGTATACCTGTCACTCCATGCTGTTTTACTGATGTATACCTATCC
This sequence comes from Protopterus annectens, assembly GCF_019279795.1. Taxonomy (NCBI): domain Eukaryota; kingdom Metazoa; phylum Chordata; order Ceratodontiformes; family Protopteridae; genus Protopterus; species Protopterus annectens. Next base: position 1,182,198,408 of record NC_056737.1, read on the forward strand.
CTCTGTGCTGCATTACTGATGTATACCTATCCATCCATGCTGTGTTACTTTTGTATACCTATCCCTCCGTACTGTGTTATTGATGTATACCTATCCCTCCAGGCTGTGTTAGTCATGTATACCTATCCCTCCATGCTGTGTTGCTGATGTATACCTATCCCTCCATGCTGTGTTACTGATGTATACGTATCCCTCCGTGCTGTCTTACTGATGTATACCTATCCCTCCGTGCTGTGTTACTGTAGTATACCTGTCCCTCCGCTCTGTGTTACTGATTTATACCTATCCCTCCGTTCTGCATTACTGATGTATACCACTCCCTCCGTGCTGCATTATTGATGTATACCTATCCTTCCGTGCTGCGTTCCTGATGTAAACCTATCCCTCTGTGCTACATTACTGATGTATACCTATCCCTCTGTGCTGCGTTACTGATGTATATTTATCCCTCCATGCAGCGTTACTGATGTATACCTATCCCACCTGCTGTGTTACTGATGTATTCCTATCCCTCCGTGCTATGTTACTGATGTATACCTATCCCTTCATGCTGTTGTACTGATGTATACCTCTCCCTCCGTGCTGTGTTACTGATGTATACCTATCCCTTCATGCTGTTTTACTGATGTATACCTGCCCCCCGTGCTGTGCTACTGATGTATACCTATCCCTCCGTGCTATGTTACTGATGTATACCTATCCCACCGTGCTGTGTTACCGATGTAGACCTATCCCTCCGTGCTGTGTTACTGATGTAAACCCATCCCTCCGCTCTGTGTTACTGATGTATACCTATACCTTCATGCTGTTTTACTGATGTATACCTATTCTCCGTGCTGTGTTACTGATTTATACCTATCCCTTCAAGCTGTTTTACTGATGTATATCTATCCCTCCATGCTGTGTTACTCATGTATACCTATCCATCCGTGCTGTTTTCTGATGTATACCTATCCCTCCATGCTGTTTTACTGATGTATAGCTATCCCTCTGTGCTGTGTTACTGATGTATACCTATACCTCCGTGCTGTGTTACTGATGTGTACCTATCCCTCCGTGCTGTGTTACTGAAGAATACCTATCCCTCCGTGCTGTGTTACTCATGTATACCTATCCCTCCATGCCGTTTTACTGATGTATACCTATCCCTCCATGCTGTGTTACTCATGTATACCTATCCCTCCGTGCTGTGTTACTGATGTATACCTATCCCTCCATGCTGTGTTACTGTAGTATACCTGTCCATCCGCTCTGTATTACTCATGTATACCTATCCCTCCGTGCTGTTTTACTGATGTATACCTATCCCTCCATGTTGTTTTACTGATGTATACCTATCCCTCCGTGCTGTGTTACTCATGTATACCTATCCCTCCGTGCTGTGTTACTCATGTATACCTATCCCTCCGTGCTGTGTTACTGTAGTATACCTGTCCCTCCGCTCTGTATTACTCATGTATACCTAGCCCTCTGTGCTGTTTTACTGATGTATACCTATCCCTCTGTGCTGTTTTACTGATGTATACCTATCCCTCCGTGCTGCGTTACTGATGTATACCTATCCCTCTGTGCTGCATTACTGATGTATACCTATCCCTCTGTGCTGCGTTACTGATGCATACCTATCCCTCCGTGCAGTGTTACTGATGTATACTTATCCCTCTGTGCTGCGTTACTGATGTATACCTATCCCTCCGTGCAGCGTTACTGATGTATACCTATCCCCCGTGCTGCATTACAGATGTATACCTATCCCTTCATGCTATTGTACTGATGTATAACTATCCCTCCATGCTGTGTTGCTGATGTATACCTATCCCTCCATGCTGTTTTACTGATGTATACCTATCCCTCCGTGCTGTGCTACTCATGTATACCTATCCCTCCATGCTGTGCTACTATTGCATACCTATCCCTCCGTGCTGTGTTACAGATGTATACCTATCCCTCCACTCTGTGTTACTGATGTATACCTATCCCTTCATGCTGTTTTACTGATGTATACCTATCCTCCATGCTGTGTTACTGATTTATACCAATTCCTTCAAGCTGTTTTACTGATGTATATCTATCCCTCCGTGCTGTGTTACTCATGTATACCTATCCCTCCGTGCTGTTTTCTGATGTATACGTATCCCTCCGTGCTGTTTTAATGATGTATACCTATCCCTCTGTGCTGTGTTACTGATGTGTACCTATCCCTCCGTGCTGTGTTACTGATGTGTGCCTATCCCTCCGTGCTGTGTTACTGATGTGTACCTATCCCTCCGTGCTGTGTTACTGATGAATACCTATCCCTCCGTGCTGTTTTACTGATATATACCTATCCCTCCATGCTGTGTTACTCAATTATACCTATCCCTTCGTGCTGTGTTACTGATGTATACCTATCCCTCCATGCTGTGTTACTGTAGTATACCTGTCCCTCCGCTCTGTGTTACTGATGTATACCTATCCCTCCATGCTGTGTTACTGATGTATAACTATCCTTCCGTGCTGTGTTACTGAATTATACCTATCCCTCCGTGCTGTTTTCTGATGTATACCTATACCTCCGTGCTGTTTTACTGATGTATAGCAATCCCTCCGTGCTGTGTTACTGATGTGTACATATCCCTCCGTGCTGTGTTACTGATGTGTACCTATCCCTCTGTGCTGTGTTACTGATGTATACCTATCCCTCCGTGCTGTGTTACTGATGTGTACCTATCCCTCCGTGCTGTTTTACTGATGTACATTCATCCCTCCGTGCTGTGTTACTCATGTATATCTATCCCTCCGTGCTGTGTTACTGATGTGTACCTATCCCTCCGTGCTGTTTTCTGATGTATACCTATCCCTCCGTGCTGTTTTACTGATGTATACCTATCCCTCCGTGCTGTGTTACTCATGTATACCTATCCCTCCGTGCTGTGTCACTGATGTATACCTATCGCTGTGCTGTTTTACTGATGTACATTTATCCCTCCGTGCTGTGTTACTCATGTATATCTATCCCTCCGTGCTGTGTTACTGATGTATACCTATCCCTCTGTGCTGTGTTACTGTAGTATACCTGTCCCTCCGCTCTGTGTTACTGATGTATACCTATCCCTCCATGCTGTGTTACTGATGTATACCTATCCCTCCGTGCTGTCTTACTGATGTATACCTATCCATCAATGCTGTGTTACTTATGTATACCTATCCCTCCGTACTGTGTTACTGATGTATACCTATCCCTCTGGGCTGTTTTACTCATGTATACCTAGCCCTCCATGCTGTGTTGCTGATGTATACCTATACCTTCATGCTGTTTTACTGATGTATACCTATCCTCCGTGCTGTGTTACTGATTTATACCTATCCCTTCAAGCTGTTTTACTGATGTATACATATCCCTCCGTGCTGTGTTACTGATGTATAGCTACCCCCGTGCTGTGTTACTGATGTATACCTATCCCTCCGTGCTGTGTTACTCATGTACAACTATCACTCTGTGCTGTTTTACTGATTTATACCTATCCCTCCGTTCTGCATTACTGATGCATACCGCTCCCTCCGTGCTGCGTTTCTGATGTAAACCTATCCCTCTGTGCTGCATTACTGATGTATACCTATCTCTCTGTGCTGCATTACTGATGTATATCTATCCCTCCATGCAGCATTACTGATGTATACTTATCCCACCTGCTGTGTTACTGATGTATTCCTATCCCTCCGTGCTATGTTACTGATGTATACCTATCCCTTCATGCTGTTGTACTGATGCATACCTGCCCCCGTGCTGTGTTACTGATGTATACCTATCCCTCCGTGCTATGTTACTGATGTATACCTATCCCACCGTGCTGTGTTACCGATGTATACCTATCCCTCCGTGCTGTGTTACTGATGTAAACCCATCCCTCCGCTCTGTGTTACTGATGTATACCTATACCTTCATGCCATTTTACTGATGTATACCTATCCTCCGTGCTGTGTTACTGATTTATTCCTATCCCTTCAAGCTGTTTTACTGATGTATATCTATCCCTCCGTGCTGTGTTACTCATGTATACCTATCCCTCCGTGCTGTTTTCTGATGTATACCTATCCCTCCATGCAGTTTTACTGATGTATAGCTATCCCTCTGTGCTGTGTTACTGATGTATACCTACCCCTCCGTGCTGTGTTACTGATGTGTACCTATCCCTCCGTGCTGTGTTACTGAAGAATACCTATCCCTCCGTGCTGTGTTACTCATGTATACCTATCCCTCCATGCCGTTTTACTGATGTATACCTATCCCTCCATGCTGTGTTACTCATGTATACCTATCCCTCCGTGCTGTGTTACTGATGTATACCTATCCCTCCATGCTGTGTTACTGTAGTATACTTGTCCATCTGCTCTGTATTACTCATGTATACCTATCCCTCCATGCTGTTTTACTGATGTATACCTATCCCTCCATGTTGTTTTACTGATGTATACCTATCCCTCCGTGCTGTGTTACTCATGTATAACTATCCCTCCGTGCTGTGTTACTCATGTATACCTATCCCTCCGTGCTGTGTTACTGTAGTATACCTGTCCCTCCGCTCTGTATTACTCATGTATACCTAGCCCTCTGTGCAGTTTTACTGATGTATACCTATCCCTCCGTGCTGTTTTACTGATGTATACCTATCCCTCCGTGCTGCATTACTGATGTATACCTATCCCTCTGTGCTGCATTACTGATGTATACCTATCCCTCTGTGCTGCGTTACTGATGCATACCTATCCCTCCGTGCAGTGTTACTGATGTATACCTATCCCTCCGTGCTGCATTACTGATGTATACCTATCCCTCCGTGCAGCATTACTTATGTATACCTATCCCCCCTGCTGCATTACTGATGTATACCTATCCCTTCATGCTGTTGTACTGATGTATAACTATCCCTCCGTGCTGTGTTACTGATGTATACCTATCCCTTCATGCTGTTTTACTGATGTATACCTATCCCTCTGTGCTGTGTTACTGATGTATACCTACCCCCCTGTGCTGTGTTACTAATGTATAGCTATCCCTCCGTGCTGCGTTACTGATGTATACCTACCCCCTGTCCTGTGTTACTGATGTATACCTATCCCTCCATGCTCTGGTACTGATGTATACCTATCCCTCTGTGCTGTGTTACTCATGTATACCTCTCCCTCCGTGCTGTGTTACTGATGTATACCTATCCCTGTGTGCTGTGTTACTCATGTATGCCTGTCACTCCATGCTGTTTTACTGATGTATACCTATCCCTCCATGCTGCATTACTGATGTATACCTATCCATCCACGCTGTGTTACTTATGTATACCTATCCCTCCATACTGTGTTACTGATGTATACCTATCCCTCCAGGCTGTGTTAGTCATGTATACCTATCCCTCCATGCTGTGTTGCTGATGTATACCTATCCCTCCATGCTGTGTTACTGATGTATACCTATCCCTCCATGCTGTCTTACTGATGTATACCTATCCCACCATGCTGTGTTACTGTAGTATACCTGTCCCTCCACTCTGTGTTACTGTTGTATACCTATTCCTCCGTGCTGTCTTATTGATGTATACCTATTAATCCACGCTGTGTTACTTATGTATACCTATCCCTCCATACTGTGTTACTGATGTATACCTATCCCTCCAGGCTGTGTTAGTCATGTATACCTATCCCTCCATGCTGTGTTGCTGATGTATACCTATCCCTCCATGCTGTTTTACTGATGTATACCTATCCCTCTATGCTGTGCTACTCATGTATACCTATCCCTCCGTACTGTGTTACTGATGCATACCTATCCCTCCGTGCTGTGTTACAGATGTATACCTATCCCTCCACTCTGTGTTACTGATGTATACCTATCCCTTCATGCTGTTTTACTGATGTATACCTATCCTCCGTGCTGTGTTACTGATTTATACCTATCCCTTCAAGCTGTTTTACTGATGTATATCTATCCCTCCGTGCTGTGTTACTCATGTATACCTATCCCTCCGTGCTGTTTTCTGATGTATACGTATCCCTCCGTGCTGTTTTAATGATGTATACCTATCCCTCTGCGCTGTGTTACTGATGTGTACCTATCCCTCCGTGCTGTGTTACTGATGTATACCTATCCCTCCATGCTGTGTTACTGTAGTATACCTGTCCATCCGCTCTGTATTACTCATGTATACCTATCCCTCCGTGCTGTTTTACTGATGTATACCTATCCCTCCATGTTGTTTTACTGATGTATACCTATCCCTCCGTGCTGTGTTACTCATGTATACCTATCCCTCCGTGCTGTGTTACTCATGTATACCTATCCCTCCGTGCTGTGTTACTGTAGTATACCTGTCCCTCCGCTCTGTATTACTCATGTATACCTAGCCCTCTGTGCTGTTTTACTGATGTATACCTATCCCTCTGTGCTGTTTTACTGATGTATACCTATCCCTCCGTGGCTGCATTGATGTATACCTATCCCTCTGTGCTGCATTACTGATGTATACCTATCCCTCTGTGCTGCGTTACTGATGCATACCTATCCCTCCGTGCAGTGTTACTGATGTATACTTATCCCTCTGTGCTGCGTTACTGATGTATACCTATCCCTCCGTGCAGTAGCATTGATGTATACCTATCCCCCGTGCTGCATTACAGATGTATACCTATCCCTTCATGCTATTGTACTGATGTATAACTATCCCTCCATGCTGTTTTACTGATGTATACCTATCCCTCCGTGCTGTGCTACTCATGTATACCTATCCCTCCATGCTGTGCTACTATTGCATACCTATCCCTCCGTGCTGTGTTACAGATGTATACCTATCCCTCCACTCTGTGTTACTGATGTATACCTATCCCTTCATGCTGTTTTACTGATGTATACCTATCCTCCATGCTGTGTTACTGATTTATACCAATTCCTTCAAGCTGTTTTACTGATGTATATCTATCCCTCCGTGCTGTGTTACTCATGTATACCTATCCCTCCGTGCTGTTTTCTGATGTATACGTATCCCTCCGTGCTGTTTTAATGATGTATACCTATCCCTCTGTGCTGTGTTACTGATGTGTACCTATCCCTCCGTGCTGTGTTACTGATGTGTGCCTATCCCTCCGTGCTGTGTTACTGATGTGTACCTATCCCTCCGTGCTGTGTTACTGATGAATACCTATCCCTCCGTGCTGTTTTACTGATATATACCTATCCCTCCATGCTGTGTTACTCAATTATACCTATCCCTTCGTGCTGTGTTACTGATGTATACCTATCCCTCCATGCTGTGTTACTGTAGTATACCTGTCCCTCCGCTCTGTGTTACTGATGTATACCTATCCCTCCATGCTGTGTTACTGATGTATAACTATCCTTCCGTGCTGTGTTACTGAATTATACCTATCCCTCCGTGCTGTTTTCTGATGTATACCTATACCTCCGTGCTGTTTTACTGATGTATAGCAATCCCTCCGTGCTGTGTTACTGATGTGTACATATCCCTCCGTGCTGTGTTACTGATGTGTACCTATCCCTCTGTGCTGTGTTACTGATGTATACCTATCCCTCCGTGCTGTGTTACTGATGTGTACCTATCCCTCCGTGCTGTTTTACTGATGTACATTCATCCCTCCGTGCTGTGTTACTCATGTATATCTATCCCTCCGTGCTGTGTTACTGATGTGTACCTATCCCTCCGTGCTGTTTTCTGATGTATACCTATCCCTCCGTGCTGTTTTACTGATGTATACCTATCCCTCCGTGCTGTGTTACTCATGTATACCTATCCCTCCGTGCTGTGTCACTGATGTATACCTATCGCTGTGCTGTTTTACTGATGTACATTTATCCCTCCGTGCTGTGTTACTCATGTATATCTATCCCTCCGTGCTGTGTTACTGATGTATACCTATCCCTCTGTGCTGTGTTACTGTAGTATACCTGTCCCTCCGCTCTGTGTTACTGATGTATACCTATCCCTCCATGCTGTGTTACTGATGTATACCTATCCCTCCGTGCTGTCTTACTGATGTATACCTATCCATCAATGCTGTGTTACTTATGTATACCTATCCCTCCGTACTGTGTTACTGATGTATACCTATCCCTCTGGGCTGTTTTACTCATGTATACCTAGCCCTCCATGCTGTGTTGCTGATGTATACCTATACCTTCATGCTGTTTTACTGATGTATACCTATCCTCCGTGCTGTGTTACTGATTTATACCTATCCCTTCAAGCTGTTTTACTGATGTATACATATCCCTCCGTGCTGTGTTACTGATGTATAGCTACCCCCACTGTGTTACTGATGTATACCTATCCCTCCGTGCTGTGTTACTCATGTACAACTATCACTCTGTGCTGTTTTACTGATTTATACCTATCCCTCCGTTCTGCATTACTGATGCATACCGCTCCCTCCGTGCTGCGTTTCTGATGTAAACCTATCCCTCTGTGCTGCATTACTGATGTATACCTATCTCTCTGTGCTGCATTACTGATGTATATCTATCCCTCCATGCAGCATTACTGATGTATACTTATCCCACCTGCTGTGTTACTGATGTATTCCTATCCCTCCGTGCTATGTTACTGATGTATACCTATCCCTTCATGCTGTTGTACTGATGCATACCTGCCCCCGTGCTGTGTTACTGATGTATACCTATCCCTCCGTGCTATGTTACTGATGTATACCTATCCCACCGTGCTGTGTTACCGATGTATACCTATCCCTCCGTTGTGTTACTGATGTAAACCCATCCCTCCGCTCTGTGTTACTGATGTATACCTATACCTTCATGCCATTTTACTGATGTATACCTATCCTCCGTGCTGTGTTACTGATTTATTCCTATCCCTTCAAGCTGTTTTACTGATGTATATCTATCCCTCCGTGTTGTGTTACTCATGTATACCTATCCCTCCGTGCTGTTTTCTGATGTATACCTATCCTCCATGCAGTTTTACTGATGTATAGCTATCCCTCTGTGCTGTGTTACTGATGTATACCTACCCCTCCGTGCTGTGTTACTGATGTGTACCTATCCCTCCGTGCTGTGTTACTGAAGAATACCTATCCCTCCGTGCTGTGTTACTCATGTATACCTATCCCTCCATGCCGTTTTACTGATGTATACCTATCCTCCATGCTGTGTTACTCATGTATACCTATCCCTCCGTGCTGTGTTACTGATGTATACCTATCCCTCCATGCTGTGTTACTGTAGTATACTTGTCCATCTGCTCTGTATTACTCATGTATACCTATCCCTCCATGCTGTTTTACTGATGTATACCTATCCCTCCATGTTGTTTTACTGATGTATACCTATCCCTCCGTGCTGTGTTACTCATGTATAACTATCCCTCCGTGCTGTGTTACTCATGTATACCTATCCCTCCGTGCTGTGTTACTGTAGTATACCTGTCCCTCCGCTCTGTATTACTCATGTATACCTAGCCCTCTGTGCAGTTTTACTGATGTATACCTATCCCTCCGTGCTGTTTTACTGATGTATACCTATCCCTCCGTGCTGCATTACTGATGTATACCTATCCCTCTGTGCTGCATTACTGATGTATACCTATCCCTCTGTGCTGCGTTACTGATGCATACCTATCCCTCCGTGCAGTGTTACTGATGTATACCTATCCCTCCGTGCTGCATTACTGATGTATACCTATCCCTCCGTGCAGCATTACTTATGTATACCTATCCCCCCTGCTGCATTACTGATGTATACCTATCCCTTCATGCTGTTGTACTGATGTATAACTATCCCTCCGTGCTGTGTTACTGATGTATACCTATCCCTTCATGCTGTTTTACTGATGTATACCTATCCCTCTGTGCTGTGTTACTGATGTATACCTACCCCTGTGCTGTGTTACTAATGTATAGCTATCCCTCCGTGCTGCGTTACTGATGTATACCTACCCCCTGTCCTGTGTTACTGATGTATACCTATCCCTCCATGCTCTGGTACTGATGTATACCTATCCCTCTGTGCTGTGTTACTCATGTATACCTCTCCCTCCGTGCTGTGTTACTGATGTATACCTATCCCTGTGTGCTGTGTTACTCATGTATGCCTGTCACTCCATGCTGTTTTACTGATGTATACCTATCCCTCCATGCTGCATTACTGATGTATACCTATCCATCCACGCTGTGTTACTTATGTATACCTATCCCTCCATACTGTGTTACTGATGTATACCTATCCCTCCAGGCTGTGTTAGTCATGTATACCTATCCCTCCATGCTGTGTTGCTGATGTATACCTATCCCTCCATGCTGTGTTACTGATGTATACCTATCCCTCCATGCTGTCTTACTGATGTATACCTATCCCACCATGCTGTGTTACTGTAGTATACCTGTCCCTCCGCTCTGTGTTACTGTTGTATACCTATCCCTCCGTGCTGTCTTATTGATGTATACCTATTAATCCACGCTGTGTTACTTATGTATACCTATCCCTCCATACTGTGTTACTGATGTATACCTATCCCTCCAGGCTGTGTTAGTCATGTATACCTATCCCTCCATGCTGTGTTGCTGATGTATACCTATCCCTCCATGCTGTTTTACTGATGTATACCTATCCCTCTATGCTGTGCTACTCATGTATACCTATCCCTCCGTACTGTGTTACTGATGCATACCTATCCCTCCGTGCTGTGTTACAGATGTATACCTATCCCTCCACTCTGTGTTACTGATGTATACCTATCCCTTCATGCTGTTTTACTGATGTATAGCTATCCTCCGTGCTGTGTTACTGATTTATACCTATCCCTTCAAGCTGTTTTACTGATGTATATCTATCCCTCCGTGCTGTGTTACTCATGTATACCTATCCCTCCGTGCTGTTTTCTGATGTATACGTATCCCTCCGTGCTGTTTTAATGATGTATACCTATCCCTCTGCGCTGTGTTACTGATGTGTACCTATCCCTCCGTGCTGTGTTACTGATGAATACCTATCCCTCCGTGCTGTGTTACTGATGTATACCTATCCCTCCGTGCTGTGTTACTGATGTATACCTATCCCTCCGTGCTGTGTTACTGATGTATACCTATCCCTCCATGCTGTGTTACTCATGCATACCTATCCCTCCGTGCTGTTTTACTGACGTGTACCTATCCCTCCGTGCTGTTTTACTGATGTATACCTATCCCTCCGTGCTGTGTTACTCAATTATACCTATCCCTCCTTGCTGTGTTACTGGTGTATACCTATCCCTCCGTGCTGTTTTACTGATATATACCTATCCATCCATGCTGTGTTACTCAATTATACCTATCCCTTCATGCTGTGTTACTGATGTATACCTATCCCTCCATGCTGTGTTACTGTAGTATACCTGTCCCTCTGCTCTGTGTTACTGATGTATACCTATCCCTCCATGCTGTGTTACTGATGTATACCTATCCTTCCGTGCTGTGTTACTGATTTATACCTATCCCTCCGTGCTGTTTTCTGATGTATACCTATCCCTCCGTGCTGTTTTACTGATGTATACCAATCCCTCCGTGCTGTGTTACTGATGTGTACCTATCCCTCCGTGCTGTGTTACTGATGTGTACCTATCCCTCCGTGCTGTGTTACTGATGTATACCTATCCCTCCTTGCTGTGTTACTGATGTGTACCTATCCCTCCATGCTGTTTTACTGATGTACATTTATCCCACCGTGCTGTGTTACTGATGTATATCTATCCCTCCGTGCTGTGTTACTGATGTGTACCTATCCCTCCGTGCTGTTTTCTGATGTATACCTATCCCTCCGTGCTGTTTTACTGATGTATACCTATCCCTCCATGCTCTGTTACTCATGTATACCTATCCCTCCGTGCTGTGTTACTGATGTATACCTATCTCTCCGTGCTTTTTTACTGATGTACATTTATCCCTCCGTGCTGTGTTACTCATGTATATCTATCCCTCCATGCTGTGTTACTGATGTATACCTATCCCACCGTGCTGTGTTACTGTAGAATACCTGTCACTCCACTCTGTTACTGATGTATATCTATCCCTCCATGCTGTGTTACTGATGTATACCTATCCCTCCATGCTGTCTTACTGATGTATACCTATCCATCCATGCTGTGTTACTTATGTATACCTATCCCTCTGGGTTGTGTTACTCATGTATACCTAGCCCTCCATGCTGTGTTGCTGATGTATACCTATCCCTTCATGCTGTTTTACTGATGTATACCTATCCTCCGTGCTGTGTTACTGATTTATACCTATCCCTTCATGCTGTTTTACTGATGTATACCTATACTCCCTGCTGTGTTACTGATTTATACCTATCCCTTCAAGCTGTTTTACTGATGTATACCTATCCCTCCGTGCTGTGTTACTGATGTATAGCTACCCCCGTGCTGTGTTACTGATGTATACCTATCCCTCCATGCTGTGTTACTGATGTATACCTATCCCTCCGTGCTGTGTTACTGTAGTATACCTGTCCCTCCGCTCTGTGTTACTGATGTATACCTATCTCTCCATGCTGTGTTACTGATGTATACCTATCCCTCCGTGCTGTCTTACTGATGTATACTTTTCCATCCATGCTGTGTTACTTCTGTATACCTATCCCTCCGTACTGTGTTACTGATGTATACCTCTCCCTCCGGGCTGTGTTACTGATGTATACCTATCCCTCCGTGCTGTGTTACTGATGTATACCTCTCCCTCCGTGCTGTGTTACTGATGAATACCTATCCCTCTGTGCTGTGTTACTCATGTATACCTATCACTCCGTGCTGTTTTACTGATGTATTCCTATCCCTCCGTGCTGCGTTACTGATGTATACCTCTCCCTCCGTGCTGCATTACTGATGTATACCTATCCCTCTGTGCTGTGTTACTGATGTATACCTATCCCCCCTGCTGTGTTACTGATGTATACCTATCTCTCCATGCTATGTTACTGATGTATACCTATTCCTCTGTGCTGTGTTACTGTAGTATACCTGTCCCTACGCTCTGTATTACTCATGTATACCTATCCCTCAGTTCTGTTTTACTGATGTATACCTATCCCTCCGTGCTGTGTTACTCATGTATACCTATCCCACCGTGCTGTGTTACTTTAGTATACCTGTCCCTCTGCTCTGTATTACTCCTGTATACCTATGCCTCCGTGCTGCATTACTGATGTATACCTATCCCTCCATGCTGCGTTACTGATGTATACCTATCCCTCCGTGCTGCGTTATTGATGTATACCTATCCCTCTGTGCTGCGTTACTGATGTATACCTATCCATCTGTGCTGCCTTACTGCATACCTATCCTTCCGTGCAGTGTTACTGATGTATACCAATCCCTCCGTGCTGCGTTACTGAGGTATACCTATCCCTCCGTGCAGCGTTACTGATGTATACCTATCCCCCGTGCTATGTTACTGATGTATACCTATCCCTCCGTGCTATGTTACTGATGTATACCTATCCCTCTTTGCTGTGTTACTGTAGTATACCTGTCCCTATGCTCTGTATTACTCATGTATACCTATCCCTCCGTGCTGTGTTACTGTAGTATACCTGTCCCTCCACTCTGTATTACTCCTGTATACCTATCCCTTCGTGCTGCGTTAGTGATGTATACCTATCCCTCTGTGCTGCGTTACTGATGTATACCTATCCCTCTGTGCTGCCTTACTGATGCATACCTATCCCTACGTGCAGTGTTACTGATGTATACCTATCCCCCGTGCTGTGTTACTGATGTATACCTATCCCTCCGTGCTATGTTACTGATGTATACCTATCCCTTCATGCTGTTGTATTGATGTATACCTATCCCTCCGTGCTGTGTTACTGATGTATACCTATCCCTTCATGCTGTTTTACTGATGTATACATATCTCTCTGTGCTGATTTACTGATGTATTCCTACCCCCCCCGTGCTGTGCTACTGATGTATACCTATCCCTCCGTGCTGTGTTACTGATGTATACCTTCCCCCATGCTGTGTTACTGTAGTATACCTGTCCCTCCGCTCTGTATTACTCATGTATACCTATCCCTCCGTGCTGTTTTACTGATGTATACTATCCCTCCATGTTGTTTTACTGATGTATACCTATTCCTCCATGCTGTGTTACTCATGTATACCTATCCCTCTGTGCTGTGTTACTGATGTATACCTATCCCTCAGTGCTGTTTTACTGATGTATACCTATCCCTCCATGCTGTGCTACTCTTCTATGCCTATCCCTCTGTGCTGTGTTACTGATGTATACCAATCCCTCCGTGCTGTGTTACTGATGTATACCTGTCCATCCGCTCTATGTTACTGATGTATACCTATCCCTCCATGCTGTGTTACTGATGTATACGTATCCCTCCGTGCTGTCTTACTGATGTATACCTATCCATCTCTGCTGTGTTACTTATTTATACCTATCCCTCTGTGCTGTGTTACTGATGTATACCTATCTCTCCGTGCTGTGTTACTGATGTATACCTATCGCTCCATGCTGTTTTACTGATGGATACCTATCCCTCCGTGCTGTGTTACTCATGTATACCTATCCCTCTGTGCTGTTTTACTGATGTGTACCTATCCCTCCATGCTGTGTTACTGATGTATACCTACCCCTGTGCTGTGTTACTGATATATACCTATCCCTCCATGCTGTGTTACTGATGTATACCTATCCCCCCGTGCTGTGTTACTGATGTATACCTCTCCCTCTGTGCTGTGTTACCGATGTATACTTATCCCTCTGTGCTGTGTTACTCATGTATACCTATCACTCCGTGCTGTTTTACTGATTTATACCTATCCCTCCGTGCTGCGTTACTGATGTATACCTCTCCCTCCATGCTGCCTTACTGATGTATACCTATCCCTCCGTGCTGTGTTACTGATTTATACCTATCCCTCTGTGCTGCATTACTGATGTATACCTATCCCTCTGTGCTGCATTACTGATGTATACCTATCCCTCCGTGCAGCGTTACTGATGTATACCTATCCCCCCTGCTGTGTTACTGATGTATACCTATCCCTCCATGCTATGTTACTGATGTATACCTATCCCTTCATGCTGTTGTACTGATGTACACCTATCCCTCCGTGCTGTGTTACTGGTGTATACCAATCCAACCGTGCTGTGTTACTGTAGTATACCTGTCCCTACGCTCTGTATTACTCATGTATACCTATCCCTCCGTGCTGTTTTACTGATGTATACCTATCCCTCTGTGCTCTGTTACTCATGTATACCCGTCCCTCCGTGCTGTGTTACTGTAGTATACCTGTCCCTCCGCTCTGTATTACTCCTGTATACCTATCCCTCCGTGCTGCATTAGTGATGTATACCTATCCCTCCGTGCTGAGTTACTGATGTATACCTATCCCTCTGTGCTGCGTTACTGATGTATACCTATCCCTCTGTGCTGCCTTACTGATGCATACCTATCCCTACGTGCAGTGTTACTGATGTATACCTATCCCTCCGTGCTGCGTTACTGATGTATACCTATCCCCCGTGCTGTGTTACTGATGTATACCTATCCCTCCGTGCTATGTTACTGATGTATACCTATCCCTTCATGCTGTTGTATTGATGTATACCTATCCCTCCGTGCTGTGTTACTGATGTATACCTATCCCTCCATGCTGTGTTACTGATGTATACCTGTCCCTCTGTGCTGTCTTACTGATGTATACCTATCCATCCACGCTGTGTTACCTATTTATACCTATCCCTCCGTGCTGTGTTACTGATATATACCTATCTCTCTGTGCTGCGTTACTGATGTATACCTATCCCTCTGTGCTGTCTTACTGATTTATACCTATCCATCCATGCTGTGTTACTGATGTATACCTATCCCTCCGTACTGTGTTACTGATGTATACCTATCCCTACGGGCTGTATGACTGATGTATACCTATCCCTCCGCTCTGTGTTACTGATGTATACCTATCCCTCCATGCTGTGCTACAGATGTATAGTTATCCCTCTGTGCTGTGTTACTAATATATACATATCCCCCCATACTGTGTTACTGATGTATACCTATCTCTCCGTGCTGTGTTACTGATATATACCTATCCCTCTGTGCTGTGTTACTCATGTATACCTATCCCTCCGTGCTGTGTTACTGATGTATACTTATCCCTCTGTGCTGTGTTACTGATGTATACCTATCCCTCCATGCTGTTTTGCTGATAATCACATTGCCAAAGTGGTTAGAAAATCCTTCTACGTGTCCCACCTTATCACAAAAGTCTTCACATCCAAATGAAAAGCGGTCATTGTGCCCCTCTACTCATCGCTCATCAGACCCATCATAGAGTACAACGCCCAGTTTGGGATGTACCTTACAAGACACCTGCAACAGCTGGAAAGATCACAGAAGTACTTCACCAAGAGGATCACTGGCCTCAAACAGATGCCCTATGCAGCTTGACTGAAGAAACTCCAGCTGTACTCGGTTGCATACCGCCTACTCAGAGGTGATCTCTGCCTGACATGCAAGGTCATGTCCAACCCAAAACTGATGGACATGCACCACCTAATGAAAAGCTTATCCCCTCAAGCCAGACACTTTAAAGATCTAAATCTCACCACAATATGCTGGAGGGATAGAGTCCTGTCCCAAAGACATCCCATGCTTTGGAACAAGATTCCAATCTACATTAGGCAGAGCTCCTTGCTAACGCTCTTCAAGAGAAACCTTGACGAGTGGATGGGAAACAGAAAGTTTGCCCCGGGGATCACTTCAGTGGCTCTGCTGGAGAGAGGCACAGGGAACTAATCTAAGGGGGCGGCGAAAGCCAACACATTCTGGCTAGGCTTAAAAATGTATACCTATCCCTCCGTGCTGCGTTACTGATGTATACCTATCCCTCCTTGCTATTTTACTGACGTATACCTACCTATGAACCTATGATGTATACCTATCCCTCTGTGCTGTGTTACTGGTGTATACCTATCCCTCCACACTGTGTTACTGATGTATACCTCTCCCTCCGTGCTGTGTTACTGATGTATACCTATCCCTCCGTGCTGTGTTACTCATGTATACCTATCACTCTGTGCTGTTTTACTGATGTATACCTATCCCTCCGTGCTGCGTTAGTGATGTATACCTATCCCTCCTTGCTGCGTTACTGATGTATACCTATCCCTCTGTGCTGCATTACTGATGCATACCTATCCCTCTGTGCTGCGCTACTGATGTATACCTATCCCTCCTTGCAGTGTTACTGATGTATACCTATCCCCCGTGCTGTGTTACTCATGTATACCTATCCCTCCATGCTATGTTACTGATGTATATCTATCCCTTCATGCTGTTGTACTGATGTATACCTATCCCTCTGTGCTGTGTTACTGATGTATACCTACCCCCCGTGCTGTGTTACTGATGTATACCTATCCCTCCGTGCTGTGTTACTGATGTATACCTACCCCCCCATGCTGTGTTACTGGTGTATACCTATCCCTCCATGCTGTGTTACTGATGTATACCTATCCCTCTGTGCTGTGTTACTGATGTATACCTCTCCCTCCATGCTGTGTTACTCATGTATACCTATCACTCCGTGCTGTTTTACTGATGTATACCTATCCCTCCATGCTGCATTACTGATGTATACCTATCCCTCCGTGCTGTGTTACTGTAGTATACCTGTCCCTCTGCTCTGTGTTACTGATGTATACCTATCCCTCCATGCTGTTTTACTGATGTATACCTATCCCTCCGTGCTGTCATACTGATGTATACCTATCCATCCACGCTGTGCTACTTATGTATACCTATCCCTCCGTACTGTGTTACTGATGTATACCTATCCCTCCGTGGTGTTTTACTGATGTATACCTATCCCTCCATGCTGTGTTACTCATGTATACCTATCCCTCCGTGCTGTCATACTGATGTATACCTATCCATCCACGCTGTGCTACTTATGTATACCTATCCCTCCGTCCTGTGTTACTGATGTATACCTATCCCTCCATGCTGTTTTACTGATGTATACCTATCCCTCCATGCTGTGCTACTGATGTATGCCTATCCCTCCGTGCTGTGCTACTGATGTATACCTATCCCTCCGTGCTGTGTTACTGATGTATACCTGTCCCTCCGCTCTGTGTTACTGATGTATACCTATCCCTCCATGCTGTGTTACTGATGTATACCTCTCCCTCCATGCTGTGCTACTCATGTATGCCTATCCCTCCGTGCTGTGTTACTTATGTATACCTATCCCTCCGTGCTGTGTTACTGATGTATACCTATCTCTCCATGCTGTGTTACTGATGTATACCTATCCCTCCGTGCTGTGTTACTGATGTATACCTATCCCTCCGTGCTGTGTTACTGATGTATACCTATCCCTCCGTGCTGTGTTACTGATGTATACCTATCTCTCCATGCTGTGTTACTGATGTATACCTATCTCTCCATGCTGTGTTACTGATGTATACCTATCCCTCCGTGCTGTGTTACTGATGTATACCTATCCCTCCGTGCTGTGTTACTGATGTATACCTATCCCCCCGTGCTGTCTTACTGATGTATACCTATCCATCCATGCTGCATTACTGATGTATACCTATCCCTCTGGGCTGTATGACTGATGTATACCAATCCCTCTTCTCTGTGTTACTGATTATACCTATCCCTCCATGCTGTGCTACAGATGTATACCTATCCCTCCATGCTGTGTTACTGATATATACTTATCCCCCCGTACTGTGTTACTGATGTATACTTATCTCTCCGTGCTGTGTTACTGATGTATACCTATCCCTCTGTGCTGTGTTACTGATGTATACCTATCCCTCTGTGCTGTGTTACTCATGTATACCTATCCCTCCATGCTGTGTTACTGATGTATACCTATCCCTCTGTGCTGTGTTACTGATGTATACCTATCACTCCATGCTGTTTTGCTGATAATCACATTGCCAAAGTGGTTAGAAAATCCTTCTACGTGGCCCACCTTATCACAAAAGTCTTTGCATCCAGATGAAAAGCTGTCATTGCGCCCCTCTACTCATCGCTCATCAGACCCATCATAGAGTACAACGCCCCATTTGGGATGTACCTTACAAGACACCTGCAACAGCTGGAAAGACCACAGAAGTACTTCACCAAGAGGATCACTGGCCTCAAACAGATGACCTATGCAGTTCGACTGAAGAAACTCCAGCTGTACTCGGTTGCATACCGCCTACTCAGAGGTGATCTCTGCCTGACATGCAAGGTCATGTCCAACCCAAAACTGATGGACATGCTCCACCTAATGAAAAGCTTATCCCCTCGAGCCACACGCTCTAGAGATCTAAATCTCACCACAATAATAAATATGACGTGCTGGAGGGATAGATTCCTGTCCCAAAGACTTCCCATGCTTTGGAACAAGATTCCAATCTACATTAGGCAGAGCTCCTCACTAACACTCTTCAAGAGAAACCTTGCCGAGTGGATGGGAAACAGAAAGTTTACCCTGGGGATCACTTCAGTGGCTCTGCTGGACAGAGGCACAGGGAACTAATCTAAGGGGGCGGCGAAAGCCAACATATTCTGGCTAGGCTTAAAAATGCCTTCTGGCAGATAGCCTAGTACCTACCTATGATCTTATGATGTATACCTATCCCTCCGTGCTGTGTTACTGATGTATACCTATCCCTCCATGCTGTTTTACTGATGTATACATATCCCTCCATGCTGTGTTACTGATGTATACCTATCCCTCCATGCTGTTTTACTGATGTATACATATCCCTCCTTGCTGTTTTACTGATGTATACCTACCTATGATGTATACCTCTCCCTCTGTGGTGTTTTACTGATGCATACCTATCCCTCCGTGCTGCTTTACTGATGTATACCTATCACTCCGGGCTGTGTTAATGATGTATACCTATCCCTCCGTGCTGTGTTACTGATGTATGCCTATCCCTCCATGAGGTCTTACTGATGTATACCTGTCCCTCCGTGCTGTGTTACTGATGTATACCTATCCCTCCGTGCTGTCTTACTGATGTATACCTGTCCCTCCGTGCTGTGTTACTGATGTATACCTATCCCTCCGTGCTGTCTTACTGATGTATACCAGTCCCTCTGTGCTGTGTTACTGATGGCTACCTATCCCTCCGTGCTGTGTAACTGGTGGATACCTATCCCTCTGTGCTTTTTACTGATGTATACCTATCAGCCTGTGCTGTTTAGCTGATGTATACCTATCCGTCTGTGCTGTTTTACAACAGCTGGAAAGACCACAGAAGTACCTCACCAAGAGGATCACTGCCCTCAAGCAGATGCCCTATGCAGCTCGACTGAAGAAACTCCAGCTGTACTCACTTGCATACCACCTACTCAGAGGTGATCTCTGCCTGACATGCAAGGTCATGTCCAACCCAGAACTGATGGACATGCTCCACCTAAAGAAAAGCTTATCCCCTCGAGCCACACACTCTAGGGATCTAAATCTTACCACAATAATAAATATGACGTGCTGGAGGGATAGATTCCTGTCCCAAAGACTTCCCATGCTTTGGAACAAGATTCCAATCTACATTAGGCAGACCTCCTTGCTAACACTCTTCAAGAGAAACCTTGCCGAATGGATGGGAAACAGAATGTTTACCCCGGGGATCACTTCAGTGGCTATGCTGGACAGAGGTACAGGGAACTAATCTAAGGGGGCGGCGAAAGCCAACACATTCTGTCTAGGCTTAAAAATGCCTTCTGGCAGATAGCCTAGTACCTACCTATGATCTTATGATGTATACCTATCCCTCCGTGCTGTGTTACTGATGTTTACCTATCTCTCCATGCTGTTTTACTGATGTATACCTATCCCTCCTTGCTGTTTTCCTGATGTATACCTACCTATGAACCTATGGTGTATACCTATCCCTCCATGCTGATTTACTGATGCATACCTATCCCTCCGTGCTGTCTTACTGATGCATACCTATCCCTACGTGCTGTTTTACAGATGTATACCTATCCCTCCAGGCTGTGTTACTTATGTATACCTATCCCTCTGTGCTGTGTTACTGATGTATACCTATCCCTCCGTGCTGTGTTACTGATGTATACCTATCCCTCCATGGTGTGTAACTAATGGATACCTATCCCTCTGTGCTTTTTACTGATGTATACCTATCCATCTGTGCTGTTTTACTGATGTATACCTCTCTCTCTGTGCTGTGTATCTATCCCTCCGTGCTGTGTTACTGATGTATAACTATCCCTCCGTGCTGTGTTACTCATGTATACCTATCTCTCCTGCTGTTTTACTGATGTATACCTATCCCGCTGGGCTGTGTTACTGATGTATACCTATCCCTCCGTGCTGTGTTACTGGTTGTACACCTATCCCTCAGTGCTGTGTTACTGATGTATACCTATCCCTCCATGCTATTTTACTGATGTTGCAGGAGAGATTAAGATCCCTGCATCCAGTATTTCTGAGATATACCTATCCCTCCATGCTGTGTTACTGATGTTGCAGGAGAGATTTAGATCCCTGGATCCAGTAATTCTGGGATATACATAATCCTTCATGCTGTTTTACTGATGTTGCAGGAGAGATTTAGATCCCTGTATCCAGTATTTCTTGAGATATAGCTATCCCTCCATGCTGTTATACTGATGTATACCTATCCCTCTGTGCTGCGTTACTGATGTATACCTATCCCTCCATGCTGTTTTACGGATGTATGCCTATCCCTCCATGCTGTGTTATTGATGTTGCAGGAGAGATTTAGATCCCTGGATCCAGTATTTCTGAGATATACCTATCCCTCCATGCTGTTTTACTGATGTTTCAGGAGAGATTTAGATCCCTGGATCCAGTATTTCTTGAGATGTGCCTATCTATCCCTCTGTGCTGTTTTACTGATGTAAACCTATCCCTCTGTGCTGCATTACTGATGTATACCTATCTCTTCATCCTGTTTTACTGATGTATACCTATCCGTCCATGCTGTATTACTGATGTTGCAGGAGATATTTAGATCCTTGGAGCCAGTATTTCTGAGCTATACCTATCCCTCTGTGCTGTTTTACTGATTTTGCAGGAGAGATTTAGATCCCTGGATCCAGTATTTCTTGAGATATACCTATCCCTCTGTGCTGTGTTACTGATGTATACCTATCCCTCTGTGCTGTGTTACTGATGTATACCTATGCCTCCATGCTTTGTTACTGTGGTATATCTATCCCTCCTTGCTGTGTTACTGATGTATACTATCTCTCTGTGCTGTGTTACTGATGTATACTATCTCTCCGTGCTGTGTTACTGATGTATACCTATCCCTCCGTGCTGTGTTACGGATGTATACCTATCCCTCCGTGCTGTGTTACTGGTGTATACCTATCCCTCCGTGCTGTGTTACTCATGTATACCTATCCCTCCGTCCTGTGTTACTGATGTATACCTATCCCTCCGTACTGTGTTACTGATGTATACCTGTCCCTCCATGCTGTGTTACTGATGTATACCTATCCCTCCGTGCTGTGTTACTGATGTATACCTATCCCTCCGTGCTGTCTTACTGATGTATACCTATCCCTCCGTGCTGTGTTACTCATGTATACCTATCCCTCCATGCTGTGTTACTGATGGATACCTATCCCTCCGTGCTGTGTTACTCATGTATACCTATCCCTCCGTGCTGTGTTACTGATGTATACCTATCCCTCCATGCTGTGTTACTCATGTATACCTATCCCTCCGTGCTGTGTTACTGATGTATACCTATCCCTCCGTGCTGTGTTACTGATGTATACCTATCCCTCCGTACTGTGTTACTGATGTATACCTATCCCTCCGTGCTGTGTTACTGATGTATACCTATCCCTCCATGCTGTTTTACTGATAATCACATTGCCAAAGTGGTTAGAAAATCCTTCTACGTGGCCCACTTTATCACAAAAGTGTTCGCATCCAGATCAAAAGAGGTTATTTTGCCCCTCTACTCATCGCTCATCAGACCTATCATAGAGTACAACGCCCCATTTGGGATGTACCTTACAAGACACCTGCAACAGCTGGAAAGACCACAGAAGTACCTCACCAAGAGAATCACTGCCCTCAAACAGATGCCCTACGCAGCTCGACTGAAGAAACTCTAGCTGTATTCGCTTGCATACCGCCTACTCAGAGGTGATCTCTGCCTGACATGCAAGGTCATGTCCAACCCAGAACTGATGGACATGCTCCACCTAAAGAAAAGCTTATCCCCTCGAGCCACATGCTCTAGGGATCTAAATCTCACCACAATAATAAATAGGACGTGCTGGAGGGATAGAGTCCTGTCCCAAAGACTTCCCATGCTTTGGAACAAGATTCCAATCTACATTAGGCAGAGCTCCTCACTAACACTCTTCAAGTGAAACCTTGCCGAGTGGATGGGAAACAGAATGTTTACCCCGGGGATGACTTCAGTGGCTCTGCTGGATAGAGGCACAGGGAACTATTCTAGGGGGGCGGCGAAAGCCAACACATTCTGGCTAGGCTTAAAAATGCCTTCTGGCAGATAGCCTAGTACCTACCTATGATCTTATGATGTATACCTATCCCTCCGTGCTGTGTTACTAATGTATACCTATCTCTCCATGCTGTTTTACTGATGTATACCTATCCCTCCTTGCTGTTTTACTGATGTATACCTACCTATGAACCTATGGTGTATACCTATCCTTCTGTGCTGTTTTACTGATGCATACCTATCCCTCCGGGCTGTGTTACTGATGTATACCTATCCCTCCGTGCTGTTTTACTGATGTATGCCTATCCTTCTGTGTTGTTTTATTGATGTATACCTATCCCTCCGTGCTGTTTTACGGATGTATACCTATCCCTCCATGCTGTGTTACTGATGTTGCAGGAGAGATTTAGATCCCTGGATCCAGTATTTCTGAGATATACCTATCCCTCCATGCTGTTTTACTGATGTTGCAGGAGAGATTTAGATCCCTTGATCCAGTGTTTCTGAGATATACATCTCCCTCATTGATGTGTTACTGATGCATACCTATCTCTCCGTGTTGTTTATTGATGTATACCTATCCCTCTGTTCTGTTTTACTGCTGTATACCTATCCCTCCATGCTGTGTTACTGATGTTGCAGGAGAGATTTAGATCCCTCTATCCAGTATTTCTTGAGATATACCTATCCCTTTGTGCTGTTTTACTGATGTATACCTATCCCTCCATGCTGTTTTACTGATGTATACCTATCCCTCCATGCTGTTTTACTGATGTATACCTATCCTTCCGTACTGTGTTACTGATGTTGCAAGAGAGATTAAGATTCCTGGATCCAGTATTTCATAATATACCTATCCCTCCATGCTGTTTTACTGATGTTGCAGGAGAGATTTAGATCCTTGGATCCAGTGTTTCTGAGATATACCTATCCCTCCGTACTGTGTTACTGATGTATACCTATCCCTCCATGCTGTGTTACTGATGTATACCTATCCCTCCATGCTGTGTTACTGATGTATACCTATCCCTCCATGCTGTTTTACTCATGTATTCCTATCCTTCTGTGCTGTTCTACTGATGTATACCTATCCCTCCGTGCTGTTTTACTGATGTATACCTATCCCTCCGTGCTGTTTTACTGATGTATATCTATCCCTCCGTGCTGTTTTACTGATGTATACCTATCTCTCCGTGCTGTCTTACTGATGTATTCCTAGCCTTCCGTGCTGTTCTACTGATGTATACCAATCCCTCCGTGCTGTGTTACTGATGTATACCTATCCCTCCGTGCTGTGTTACTGATGTATATCAATCCCTCTGTGCTGTTCTACTGATGTATACCTATCTCTCCGTGCTGTGTTACTGATGTATACCTATCCCTCCATGCTGTTTTACTGATGTGTACCTATCTTTCTGTGCTGTGTTACTGATGTATACCTATCCCTCCGTGCTGTGTTACTGATGTATACCTATCCCTCCGTGCTGTGTTACTCATGTATACCTATCCCTCCGTGCTGTGTTACTGATGTATACCTATCCCTCCATGCTGTGTTACTGATGTATACCTATCCCTCTGTGCTTTTTTACTGATGTATACCTATCCCTCTGTGCTGTGTTACTGATGTATACCTATCCCTCCGTGCTGTGTTACTGATGTATACCTATCCCTCTGTGCTTTTTTACTGATGTATACCTATCCCTCCATGCTGTGTTACTGATGTATACCTATCCCTCTGTGCTGTGTTACTGATGTATACCTATCCCTCCTTGCTGTGTTACTGTTGTATACCTATCCCTCTGTGCTGTTTTACTGATGTTGCAGGAGAGATTTAGATCCCTGGACCCAGTATTTCTGTGATATACCTATCCCTCCATGCTATTTCACTGATGTTGCAGGAGAGATTTAGATCCCTGGATCCAGTATTTCTGATGGCATTTAACTTACTAATATACAGCAAGTATTGGGTCAGCCGATACCTTGCATGCCAGACACAATCTGTAAGATACTGCGTTTAGTGGCAGAGCAGTGAGGGCGTCCATGTAGGACATATTGTTTAGGCCTTGTATCATTTTTGGTAAGGTATCAATGTGGACAGACCAGTTGTTACATGTGTGTGGACAGATACATGCCAAAGAGGGCATTAGACTTAATGATTGGCCTAATGAGGGCCGAGTAAAGGGGACACTGACATCCCTAGATTTAGATTTAATCCTTCTGCTTATAATCTGTACAATAAAGAAGGACTTTCTTATGACAGCTTACTCATTTTGGTCAAAGTCCACAAAAGATGTCAAATTATGAACAACTTGGTCATCTATTAGGGGTATATTGTCAATGTGGTAGTTCCCTGGGGTAGGTAACTTCCCAAAGGATACAGTAATGCATTTTTTGGCATTTGGTATCAGTCCTTGATTCTGACACCAGATATTTGTTTGGGGCAAACATGCATGCAGGATGGCAAGTCATTTGGGGATTCAATTATTGTTCCCAGATTGCAATCATCTGCAAACTTAGTCAACCAGAGCTCTTTGGTATTTTTTTTTTTGTTTCAGAGAAGTTGATGCTAAACAGTGGAGGTCCCAGCACTAAGGTCTGAGGGATTCTACTGAAAACTGGTCTCTTTGAGGTGGTAGCTTTTCCTGTTTTGATCTCCTGTATCCTATCAGTGGGCCAGTTGGCAATCTAGAGGGTGAAGTAAGGGTTTATTCCCAGTTTATTTAGCTTTTCTGTTATGCGCAAGTGGGGATTGTCTCGAAAGCTTTGGCAAGGTCAAGGTATATAAGCTGTACTGTTTTACCTTCATCCATTGCTTTGGTGCACCAGGTTGAGTAAGCATGATGAATCCAAACGGAGACAAGTTCAGTGTTTGGAGATACCCCCTGTCCTTACTGATTAGTTCCATGATAACTCTTTCCGCAGCTCCTGTTCTTTATTTCTAATTTGCATCTTCTTCTGTGATTCAGAAATGTTGGCTGTGGTTGTGAGTTTTTATTAGATTTTTCACCATGTCAGTGCCTTACATCTGTTCTTATTCATGTTATATGTCTGTTCTTAAGCAGTTTATGTAAATTGGGGTTTCACTGTGGATGCTGTTTTTTCGCGACTCTTTTCTTTGTAAGG
>NC_056737.1:1182230020-1182232520 GCF_019279795.1 Protopterus annectens
GTATGTTTATTGTATAATGATTTGATGTTTTTGTCCTCCCTGACTACTCATTTCTTCTGGATTTAGTGAGGTTATTTCTACAGCCCTGACATGGATTTAGTGAGGTCATTTCTGCAGCCCTGACATGGATTTAGTGAGGTCATTTGTGCTACCCTGACATGGATTTAGTGAAGTCATTTCTGCTGCCCTTGCATGGATTTAGTGAGGTCATTTCTGCAGCCCTAACATGGATTTAGTGAAGTAATTTCTGCTGCCCTGACATGGATTTAGTGAGGTCATTTCTGCAGCCCTGACATGTATTTAGTGAGGTAATTTCTGCAGCCCTGACATGGATTTAGTGAAGTCATTTATGCTGCCCTGACATGGATTTAGTGAGGTCATTTCTGCAGCCCTGACATGGATTTAGTGAGGTCATTTCTCCAGCCCTGACATGGATTTAGTGAGGTCATTTCTGCTGCCCTGACATGGATTTAGTGAGGTCATTTCTGCAGCCCTGACATGGATTTAGTGAAGTCATTTCTGCTGCCCTGACATGGATTTAGTGAGGTCATTTCTGCAGCCCTGACATGGATTTAGTGAGGTCATTTCTCCAGCCCTGACATGGATTTAGTGAGGTCATTTCTGCTGCCCTGACATGGATTTAGTGAGGTCATTTCTGCAGCCCTGACACGGATTTAGTGAGGTCATTTCTGCCCACACATTCTCATCTCATCCTTGCTTTATTTGCTTCAGTCCCTTGTCATTAGTGCAGGTATCATTTTATGGATCTGGTCATCTTTTCAGGCAGAATTCCTTATGGAGCCAGAATTATAAGAATGAACTGCAGCCATTTACAAGGAAGCAGTGCCTGAGATGGACATGGGAACCATGTCACTGGCTCTGCTGTGACGTCTTCGCTGGGGTAGTAAGATAGTTCCCTACCCCGCTACAGCCTTGAAGGTGTAATGCTTGTACTACTACCTTCTTACATTTGTTTAAGGTCAGCCTGTGAGGGGCATGACTTCCCTATGTTCCCAAAATCATCCTCCTGTAAAGAACACAGTCTGATGGATGATAATTTTCCTCCCAGTTCATTGTCACATGATCCAGACTCATTTTCACACCAAACCAGCAGCAGCAGCACTGACTGTATGTGAATGTCCTTTCTCTCCCTAGCAGCACTGACTGTATGTGAATGTCCTTTCTGTCCCTAGCAGCACTGACTGTATGTGAATGTCCTTTCTCTCCCTAGCAGCACTGACTGTATGTGAATGTCCTTTCTCTCCCTAGCAGCACTGACTGTATGTGAATGTCCTTTCTCTCCCTAGCAGCACTGACTGTATGTGAATGTCCTTTCTCTCCCTAGCAGCACTGACTGTATGTGAATGTCCTTTCTCTCTCTAGCAGCACTGACTGTATGTGAATGTCCTTTCTCTCCTAGGGGCTGGTGCAGATTTACTTCTACATCAAAATGTAGCCCTGCCTGTGATTTAAGTGTGATATTATATGGATGATTATATT
Organism: Protopterus annectens; assembly: GCF_019279795.1. Taxonomy (NCBI): domain Eukaryota; kingdom Metazoa; phylum Chordata; order Ceratodontiformes; family Protopteridae; genus Protopterus; species Protopterus annectens. The sequence goes on from NC_056737.1 coordinate 1,182,231,521, forward strand.
GCAGGTGGTACACTGGTGAAACAGTATTGTCATAAGTTCATAGGTGCATAGGCGTATAATAGGGTAATGACCACTAGGGCTGTTAAAAGCCTAGTAGGGCAACCCAAATGTGACCTGCAAATTTGATTTACAGGGAGTGATTTACTGACTGCCTCTGCCCATCAAAGATGCCAGATGTCCTGTAGGCACAAACCTCTTGGTTCTCTACTTTAGATTCCAGCTCGGGGTGCATTCTGTGTGGCGTCTGCATATCCTCTCTGTCTCTTTGTTTTCCTGCCAGGTGCTCCAGTTTTTCCTCACATCCTGAAAACATGCTACAGGTGAAACTATTTTTGAATTGCTTGTAGGTGTGCAGATGGCATTTATGCTTACATTTCAATTCTCCAGCACATCTGAACTCGATGAAGTGGGTATCAAAGAATGAATGACTGAGTAAGTGAATGACTACATCCTGGGCATAAGGATGGAAGTTAAGGATACACACATTAAGAACAGCAGCCTGAGTTGTGTAAGAAATAAATAAAATCTGGATTCTCTGACTAAATAGGTTCATAGGTTCATAAGTAAGTACTAGGCTATTGCCCGTAGGGCCTATATTAGCCTAGCCAAACGGTACCCTGGCTTTTGCCACCCAAGAAAATTATTTTCCTGTGCCACTGTCAAGCAGAGCCACAGAAGTGATCCCCAGGGTGAATTTCCTACCTCCCATCCAATCATCAAGATTTTTCTTGAAGAGTGTTAATGAGGAGCTTTGTTTGATATAGATAGGTAGCTTGTTCCAGAGTATGGGAAGTCTCTGGGACAGGTATCTATCCCTCCAGCATGTTCTGTTTATTGTGGTGACAAGGTTTAGGTCCCTAGAGCTGTACCTTGGCAGGATTGAGATTTCTTTAAGTGGAGCATGTCCAACAGCTCTGGGTTTGACATAGCTTTGTATGTTAGGTAGAGATCGCCTCTAAGTAGACGATATGCGACAGTAAAGCTGGAGTTTTTTGAGACG
>NC_056737.1:1182235020-1182290872 GCF_019279795.1 Protopterus annectens
AGTCTGGCTGTATAGCAGCCCTCAGTCTGGCTTTATAGCTGTCCTTGGTCTGGCTGTATAGCAGCCTTCAGTCTGAATGTATAGCTGGCCTCAGTCTGGCTGTATAGCATCCATCAGTCTGGCTATATAGCAGCCCTTAGTCTGGCTGTATAGCTATCCTCAGTCTGGCTGTATAGCAGTCCTCAGTCTGGCTGTATAGCAGTCTTCAGTGAGGCTGTATAACAGTCCTCAGTCTGGCTGTATAGCTATCCTCAGTCTGGCTGTATAGCAGTCTTCAGTCTAGCTGTATAGCAGTCTTCAGTCTTGCTGTATAGCTATCCCCAGTCTGGCTGTATAGCAGCCCTCAGTCTAGCTGTATAGCAGCCCTCAGTCTAGCTGTATAGCTATTCTCAGTCTGGCTGTATAGCTGTCCTCAGTTTGGCTGTATAGCTGTCCTCAGTCTGGCTGTATAGCAGTCCTCAGTCTGGCTGTATAGCTTTCCTCCATCTGGCTGTATAGCTATCCTCAGTCTGGCTGTATAGCAGTCCTCAGTCTGGCTGTATATCAGTCCTCAGTCTGGCTGTATAGCTGTCCTCAGTCTGGCTGTATAGCAGCCCTCAGTCTGGCTTTATAGCTGTCCTCAGTCTGGCTGTATAGCAGCCCTCAGTCTGGCTGTATAGCTGGCCTCAGTCTGGCTGTATAGCTGGCCTCAGTCTGGCTGTATAGCACCCCTCAGTCTGGCTATATAGCAGCCCTTAGTCTGGCTGTATAGCTATCCTCAGTCTGGCTGTATAGCAGTCCTCAGTCTGGCTGTATAGCAGTCTTCAGTGAGGCTGTATAACAGTCCTCAGTCTGGCTGTATAGCTATCCTCAGTCTGGCTGTATAGCAATCTTCAGTCTTGCTGTATAGCCGTCCTCCATTTGGCTGTATAGCTATCCTCAGTCTGGCTGTATAGCAGTCCTCATTCTGGTTGTATAGCAGCCCTCAGTCTGGCTGTATAGCAGTCTTCAGTCTGGGTGCATAGCTGTTCTCAGTCTGGCTGTAAAGCTGTCCTCAGTTTGGCTGTGTAGCTTTCCTCAGTTTGGCTGTGTAGCTTTCCTCAGTCTGGCTGTATAGCAGCCCTCAGTCTGGCCTTATAACTATCCTCAATCTGGCTGTATAGTAGCTCTCAGTCTGGCTGTATAGCAGCCCTTAATCTGGCTGTATAGCTATCCTCAGTCTGGATGTATAGCAGTCTTCAGTCTGGCTGTATAGCAGTCCTCAGTCTGGCTGTATAGCTGTCCTCAGTCTGGCTGTATAGCTATCTTCAGTCTGGCTGTATAGCAGTCCTCAATCTGGCTGTATATCAGTTCTCAGTCTGGCTGTATAGCAGCCCTCAGAATGGCTGTATAGCTATCCTCAGTCTGGCTGTACAGCAGCTCTCAGTCTGGCTGTATAGCTATCCTCAGTCTGGCTGTATAGCTGTCCTCAGTCTGGCTGTATAGCAGCCCTCAGTCTGGCTGTATAGCAGTCTTCAGTCTGGCTGTATAGCAGTCCTCAGTCTGGCTGTATAGCTGTCCTCAATCTGGCTGTATAGCTGTCCTCAGTCTGGCTGTATAGCAGTCCTCAGTCTGGGTGCATAGCAATCCTCAGTCTGGCTGTACAGCAGCTCTCAGTCTGGCTGTATAGCTATCCTCAGTCTGGCTGTATAGCTATCCTCAGTCTGGCTGTATAGCTGTCCTCAGTCTGGCTGTATAGCAGCCCTCAGTCTGGCTGTATAGCAGTCTTCAGTCTGGCTGTATAGCAGTCCTCAGTCTGGCTGTATAGCTGTCCTCAATCTGGCTGTATAGCTGTCCTCAGTCTGGCTGTATAGCAGTCCTCAGTCTGGGTGCATAGCTGTCCTCAGTCTGGCTGTAAAGCTGTCCTCAGTTTGGCTGTGTAGCTTTCCTCAGTTTGACTATGTAGCTTTCCTCAGTCTGGCTGTATAGCAGTCCTCAGTCTGGCGTATAGCAGTCCTCAGTCTGGCTGTATAGCTGTCCTCAGTCTGGCTGTATATCAGTCCTCAGTATGGCTATATAGCAGCCCTCAGTCTGGCTGTATAGCAGCCCTCAATCTGGCTGTATATCAGTTCTCAGTCTGGCTGTATAGCAGCCCTCAGTCTGGCTGTATAGCTGTCCTCAGTCTGGCTGTATAGCAGCCCTCAGTCTGGCTGTATAGCTGGCCTCAGTCTGGCTGTATAGCAGCCCTCAGTCTGGCTGTATAGCTATCCTCAATCTGGCTGTATATCAGTCCTCAGTCTAGCTGTATAGCAGCCCTCAGTCTGACTGTATAGGTATCCTCAGTCTGGCTGTATAGTAGCTCTCAGTCTGGCTGTATAGCAGCCCATAGACTGGCTGTGTAGCTATCCTCAGTCTGGCTGTATAGTAGCTCTCAGTCTGGCTGTATAGTAGCTCTCAGTCTGGCTGTATAGCAGCCCTTAGTCTGGCTGTATAGCTATCCTCAGTCTGGCTGTATAGCAGTCCTCAATCTGGCAGTATATCAGTCCTCAGTCTGGCTGTATAGCTATGTTCAGTCTGGCTGTATAGCAGTCCTCAATCTGGCTGTATATCAGTCCTCAGTCTGGCTGTATAGCAGCCCTCAGTCTGGCTGTATAGCTATCCTCAGTCTGGCTGTATAGCATATAGAATAGCTTTCTGAAAATCATTTCTTTCTGAATTTGAAAAATCATCATCTGCAAAATACACACATCCTTCATCTGATTATAAAATTCTTGTGGGTGTTAGTGGAACCACATTTCATGAATTACTCTGGCGCTATATATATATATATATATATATATATATATATATATATATATATATATATATATATATATAAAATATAATACTGGCTCATTTTTACTGTCAGATACTCTGGCCTTTTTATCTTCTCATCATCTATGAACCACCTGTTTATGAAGCTTTGTTCCTCTTTCCTGGTTATGGATAAAGCTGCAAAGCTCTCTTTTTAATGTTTGAATATAATAGATAATATCATTTTTTTTCTCCTTGAAGTAGAATTTACTGCCAAGTAGCTCTTAAGATGTGCATAGAATTTTAGGGGTCAAACATCCTTGTTCCCTCTTGCTTACCCCTTTACTACTGAAAGATTGGGGGCCATCACTATCAGAGACAGTTACAGATGCAGTTTGCTGTGTTCCTAGATGTATACATTTTTCATGGCTGTTTAGTGGGGGTACTAGACTTTCTAGCTGGGTGTTTAAAACTCTGCTCTTCCTTTGGTGCACTGCAGCCAATACAGCTGGAGTTACTTCCTGTTCTGTCTATAATTTCTGACTTTAGCAATATCTTCTGCTGTGTTACATGCCCTAGGTCTCTCTGTCTCTGTCTCTGTGCTTCAAATTCACTCTGCCAACTCTGCAAGTAAACCATAAGATTCTGTACTCTTCTCAAAAGAGATTCCTTTCTAAGCAGGCAATATCCCAAATCTCTCACCTGTTCTAGCTGCATGTCTTTAGGGTGACTAAGTCCTTCATACATTTTCTCTGGGTTTAAGCTATATGCTTTACACATACACCCTAAGGGTAATACATTTGTTTGCATTCCTTATTTATCTCTCTATTTTGCTCACATTCTGTGGCAGTTGTATAGTGGAATGCAAACTTAGATCTGATTTTATTACCAGTATCTGGTGTATTTTCCAGTTGAGTGGGCTAATGTTTAATTAAGTCAAAAGTCCTTGTAGAAATGCATGCAGACTGTTGGTTTATATTTTCCTTAAAAATCTGTGCAGTTTCTGAAGCTTTATCCATTATATTTTTATCTTACCAAAACCCAACAACAAAAATAACGCACTTTAAAGCAAAGCAGTGAAAACTAATACACTATTCCAGCAAATAAGCATAGTTATTTTCACCTCTAAGAGACAAATTCTGTTTATATCATTTACAAGGTACATGCACAATTTCCTATGTATTATTTTCAATTTTTATTGGGTGCTTTAATTAGCTTATCCTGGATGAGACCACATTATTCTTTTAGAGCAAATAGGTAAGAATGTAATTATTTTATTATATTTTTATGCATTTCATCTTTTGATGAAAACAAGTCGGCTCAACATGTATTTTTCCCAGTTATAAAGCTAGTGTTCTAGGTTCAAACTAAACTAAGAATTAAAACAGCTTGCATGCACCAGGCTGAATTTGTATAGAAACAGAATTTATTACACTACTGCAAATAAATTTGTGATTTAATGAAGAGGCATTAGCGATTAGTGCTTTAATGAGAAATAATTTAATGAGTAGACATTAATCAAAAGTGGTAGACAGCATTAATAAATTATAGAAAGTCACTTACGTTACTTTAGTTCAAAATCAGGAAGAACAAATACCATTTGTTAAGTCTAAAAGCTTTTTTTTTTTTTTTTTACCTTCAGAATTTCTGAATTGGCAGAATCCTTCCAAGGATTGTTGATCTTCAATGAGCACTGGGAAAAAGCTATAAATTTGAGGGAATCCAGGAAAACTGAAATTAATTTGTTGTATATCAAAGCTGACGCCTATTTAGAAAAAAAGTCCAGTTTAATTGCAGTTACACTTGACTGGATACCATTCAAGACAATCTTCCTTTTCCTCACTGCAAACAAATCTGTAGATGGCCATGGGTCTGAACTCAGTAAGATGACCTATCACAATTCTCAGTTCCTTACATGACTAAAAGCTAAAGATTAAATGTTAATAAATGCAGCGCTATGACCTTAAGCAAAACTGGACAACCATATTCTACCACATAGGTGACACCCCTTTGAAAGTTGACTCATCCATTAGGAACTTGGGCACTTTCATTGAGACAACAAAGTAGCCCTTAATTACCAAGACACCACTATTGTTAGGGAATCCTTCTACCTTTCCAGACTAATCACAAGGGAATTTTCACCAAGATCTAAGGAAGTCATTATTGTCTCTACTCTTCCCTCATCTGTTCCATAATAGAGTATAATGCCTCTTTTGGTATGGAGCTGTCAGAGCATATGACACAACTTAAAGTGTGTTGGTCAAGTTCTGAAGCAAGTGTACAGAACAAACTTTTGGAGATGGATATAACCTCATTACAATATACAGTATAAAATGATGCAATTTGTAATGCAAAACATGTATTGTCTTTGCATTTTATTTTGTTGATAAGAACAACCCCCTGATTTTTTCTCAGAGCTGAAAATTCCTGCAATAACATCATGAAAGACTGAACCCACAATGTGTCACCACCTAAATTATATACAGTGTACTGTTGTTCCATGCTAAATGCAGTAGTAGTACTTTCTTACTTCTGTTAATTAGTTCCTGTAGGTGGAAAACCTCACATTAAAATTTAATGTGTGATTTTGTAATACTGAAACTACCGTGTAAATAAGAAGCTCCTCCTCTATACTTGTTTTGCCTACCCATAATGCTTTGCAGTTCTATGCAAATCCTTGCCCAATACCTACCTTCACATTATTTTGAGTGTAATTATAGAGAAGAACTGAGTAAAAAGTCAAACTAAAACATCAAACAATGCACTATAGTAATATTCTCTTCATTTTTTGAAAATCACTTGTAACTTTTACACCAGGAGTATAATAAGAAATGGAATTAATTGTAAAACAAAGATACTTTGGAAAATGAGGAGTATAATAAGAAATTGAATTAATTGTAAAACAAAGATACTTTGGAAAATGAGGAGTATAATAAGAAATGGAATTAATTGTAAAACAAAGATACTTTGGAAAATGAGGAGTATAATAAGAAATGGAATTAATTGTAAAACAAAGATACTTTGGAAAATGAGCAATATACTTTAAGAGATGCCAGTATTTTCTCACTATGATACTCAGGAGCATGACATCATTAGATGCCCAAACCATCTTTAAGCACTTTCCCTCTTTTTCATTTTCTACATCCTCTTGCAAGGTAACCTCTGTGTAGCCTACAAATCCTTGAAGGATCTAGTCATATATGACCTCCTGCATGTCTGCAATACTAACAATATTCTCAGAGCCCACTAATATGAACTAACATACATCAAAATATGCATAGGTCCTACTGGTAAAATAGATAAATATCCCAGATAGTCCCTCTTTTATGGAATAGTCTTCCTTTGGATGCAAAGCAAAGTAGCTCCCTGACCCTGTTTCAGCATAACCTGGAGGAATGGCTGGCCGATGAAATACACCCTGGGGGGGTCTTGCCCTTCAAGCCTTCATTGAAAAGGGTTGAAACTGGCTAGAAATTTGTCATGACAATAGATATCTGTAATTTGGGGTAGTGTGGTTAGGCTACAAATGATCCACTGAATCAACAGTCTAGTATTGGCCTATGAATCCATGAACATATGAACCTATGAACCCATGAACCTACGAACCCATGAACGGATGCACCTATGAACCTATGAACCCATGAACCCATGAAACTATGAAACTATGAACCCATGAACCCATGAAGCTATGAACCCATGAACCTATGAATCTATGAGCCCATGAACCCATGAACCCATGAACCCCTGAACCCATAAACCTATAAACCTACAAACCTATGAACACATGAACCCATGAACCTATGAACCCATGAACCCATGACTCTATAAACCTATGAACCTATGAACCTATGAACCCATAAACCCATGAATCTATGAACCTATGAACCTATGAGCCCATGAACTTACACCAGTCCTCTGTCCTATAAGTAAGCCAAGACAGGTTTCTTTACTGTATATCTCTAACTCTGTAGTTAGCTAGGCATCTCAAAGCAGAATGACTGCTTGGATTGCTCAAAATGATGAAGAATGAATGAATTAATGAATGAATGAATGAATGAATGAATGAATGATGAATGATGAATGATGAATGATGAATGAATGAATGAATGAATAAATGAATGAATGAATGAATGAATGAATAAATGAATGAATGAGTGAATGAATGAATGAATGAATTAATGAATGAAGGAGTGAATGAATGAATGGATGAATGAATGAATGAATGAGTGAATGAATGAATGAATGAATGAGTGAATGAATGAATGAAAGAATGAATGAACAAATGTATGAATTAATGAATGAATGTCCAAGTATCCAAAAATGTCATTTGAACTGCATGATTTTATTGCACTCTAATTTTGAGGTAACTAAACAGAGACTTGCTTTCAGATGGTTACATACTGCTACATGGCATATCAGAAGATTAACAAATTTGATGCAGAGCCAAGATATGAGGGAAGAATTAATAAATATAATTAATACAGAGCAGCAAAGGCATTAATGCAAGCAACATATAATTGCATACACAACAGCATTAACTAAAATAGTAATAAAATTAATAATGATAATAATAGTAACTATCAATATTAGTAATAAGTCTTTATCAAAAAAGGTTTAATTCCTACAGAGTTGTATCCATTTGTTATGTCTGGAATTTAAAAGGAAACTAGTATCCAAAGAAAACCCATGCAGTGACAGTGAGAACATGAGAATTATCACAACAACCATCTGGAGGCTAAAATGTATCCTAGGATTAGGGACTGAGAGAGAGCAGGTCTAACCACTAATTGTGCCACTATAAGATATGTACAATGATACCATTTTCTAAAATAAAGGGTTCTCAAAAATGAATGGGCAAAATTTAATAACTTGAAGGGAGAGGGGGAGAGGAGAGAGAGTGTGTGAGAGAGGGGGAGATACGATGACACCATTTTGAGAGAGGGAGAGATATGATGACACCATTTTGAGAGAGGGAGAGATATGATGACACCATTTTGAGAGAGGGAGAGATATGATGACTCCATTTTGAGAAAGGGAGCTATATGATGACACCATTTTGAGAGAGGGAGAGATACGATGACACCATTTTGAGAGAGAGAGAGAGATACGATGACACATTTTGAGAGAGGGAGAGATACGATGACACCATTTTGAGAGAGAGAGAGAGAGATACAATGACACCATTTTTATTTATTTGCTTGTTTGTTGTTTGGGGAAGTCCAACTGGGCTAGCAATTAGGTCTTTTTCAGCAGATGTCTGGGGAGAAAAGCTCCAGGTAAAATAAACTTTTTTAGCATTAAAAAGAAATTCAATGACTTTATTAAAAACACACACAAAAAACAAGTAATTGAAGTTAGTAATCACATTAGACGTACTTGTGTTACATTTATGATTATAGGTCTAATTACATTACAGATTTGTTTAGATAAAAGAAGCAACTTCAGAACTAGCAGATAGTGCCCACATACAAGCTGTATGTTGTTTAGGTGCATGAACCTAGCATATTTAGCCTTTGCACTCAGTATAATGCTCAATACACCTCCACCTACAGATTCAGTAACCCTAGCCATAGATGTTGTGTTTAATATTGTATCACTGACATGGTATCACCTATAGATTCTGTAATCCTGATCATGGGTGTTGTGTTTGATAGGGTATCACCTATAGATTATGTAATCCTGATCATGAGTGTTGTATTCTATAGGGTACCACTGACAGAGTATCACCTATAGATTCTGTAATCCTGATCATGGGTGTTGTGTTTGATAGGGTATCACTGACAGGGTATCAGTTATAGATTCTGTAATCCTGATCATGATGTTGTGTTTGATAGGGTATCACTGACAGGGTATCACCTATAGATTCTGTAATCCTGATCATAGGTGTTGTGTTCAATAGGGTACCACTGACAGGGTATCACCTATAGATTCTGTAATCCTGATCATGGGTGTTGTTTCTGATACGGTATCACTGACATTGTATCACTAATAAATTCTGTAATCCTGATCATGGGTGTTGTGTTTGATATGGTATCACCTATAGATTCTGTAATCTTGATCATGGGTGTTGTTTTTGATAGGGTATCACTGACATTGTATCACCTATAGATTCTGTATTCCTGGTCATGGGTGTTGTGTTTGATAGGGTATCACCTATAGATTCTGTAATCCTGATCATGGGTGTTGTATTTGATAGGGTATTACTGACTTTGTATCACCTATAGATTCTGTAATCCTGGTCATGGGTGTTGTGTTTGATAGGGTATCGCTGACATTGTATCACCTATAGATTCTGTAATCCTGGTCATGGGTGTTGTGTTTGATAGGGTACCACTGATAGGGTATTACCTATAAATTCAGTAATCCAGTTTATGAATGTGCTGCTTGATTGGGTATCACCTATAAATTCAGTAACCATGGCCATGGGTGTGGTGTACGATAACGTTCCACCTACAGATTTTGTAGTGCTGGATAGGGTGTCACTAACAGGATCCATAGTTCCACTGGGAAACGTCTATGTTCATACAGGAATTGATTTAGGTACTAAGATGTGCATGACTGGAAGACAGCAGCCATGTTGGTCACTGAAGGCAAAGATGGGCGGAGTCTGGTGAGACCAAGGAGAAGGACTTTGTGATGGCCTTAAAGAAGTGCTTCTGGGAAAACATCCAGTGACTAAGAAAGGGACACAGGACAGTATATTATTTATTAGCCTTTGATTACAGGGAAAGTCCCTGCTGAACCTTGTCTCTAGATGATTGTCACTGTTGAAGTGACTCCCTGACCCCATGTGCAAAATGGGAAAAAGGGGTTGTGGGTTGATGGATGGATTACAGGGAAAGTTCAACTGGGTAAAGTCCATTTTCAGCACAGACCCAAGAAGAAAAGCTCCACATTACAAACTTTTTCATGGGCAGTTAGCAAGAGTTAGGATTAAAATGCAGTACTTATTGTAACACTGAGATTTATATAGTGTAGCCCTTGATCACCATGTCAAATACCTGATACAATAGTTACAGCATGCTGAAATTATGCATCTCTAAATAACATTCAGTAGCAGTAGATGAGGCATGTGCTAGTTTTATCCAAGTAGTTATTCACTTGAGATATGTAAGCAGGTGAAAAAGTGAGAGGATCTTATGATATTTACTTCATTTGGCTACATAAGAAGGGTAATTATTAATGTTGATAGTACAAGATCAGAGCTATTGTTGAGAGGCATGACTTCAGTGGGATTTTAAAAAGTAGATGGGGAATGATTAAAATAGGAATGGGGGGCTAGTAATGACAGTGGTACAAGTACAGGATCGTTTTGTTGACAGTTATATTTTCAAGGCTTTTTTTAATGGCAGATGAGATCATTTTGATGTTTGTAGATAGACAGTTAAACTGTTTAGCGTCGTATGCAGAGTATAGGCAGGTCGCCACTATGATTTGTAGAGTGTTACGTAAACACTTAGTGTTGCTCCAGTGAACACAGTCCTCCGTGGGACGAGTACCAGTTTAATAACCGTCTGGTGGCAGATCATGTGTCCAGGCTGTAGAGGATGTTATGCAACATTGTTGCAAAGTGAAAGAAACACTTTGAGAAGCTCTTTGAATCTGGTGGGTGCAAACTTTTCAGAGAGGACAGTGCTAGAAGAGGATGGTGGGAATGCATTAATTTCTGAAGGTAAGGTCACTGCAGTGATTAAGCACCTGTGACAAGAATAACGGAGTACATAGAAGGTAAAGATGCTGGGCATTGCTACAGGTGCACTTGTTAGCACCTTTTGTTAGCAATGTGATGTTGTGTTGAAGGCTGGATAATGTATCTGGATTAGCAAACTCAGGCAGCAAAGTTCTTATTTTCAAAAATGGTACAAGAATGTGTATTCCATTTATAAATGAATGACAGTCTTCCACCTCTAATAGTTAAGGTCACAATACAGTGGGAGCAGTGTAGGTTCTATTCTGACTCTGGAACACTGAATCAACTGTTTGTCCTTGTACAGATATGGAAGGAGTCATGTGAAATTTCCAATAGTGTGTGTGTGTGTGTGTGTGTGTGTGTGTGTGTGTGTGTGTGTGTGTGTGTGCGTGCGTGTGTGTGTGTGTGTGTGTGTGTGTGTGTGTGTGTGTGTGTGTGCACGTGCGTGTGTAAAAATATTGGTCTTCCAGTTAACAGTTACCAGTGTAAAAACCATCTGTTTTAATTCCAGCCACAGCATTTTTCAGTCAGTTTTGAATCATGCCGGTGAGCTGCATGCAGTCTTTAAAACTGATCAGTGCATATAGCTGATACCAACACATCTGTTCCATCCCAGCGCAAGGCCTTTCATCATCCATATCTTATACACAAATTATCCAGCACTCCGGGAACTGTGCGTTATTTTACATGTATTCCATATTTGTCTATCTGTGTATCAACCATAAACATAAATCTATTTCTGCTCGGTTTATTTCTTTTTATACTCAATCTGGTCTTTCCTAATAAAACAATAATAACTTTGACGTCATTCATATGACTCTATGATCCCACAGCCTTCCCCTTAGTAAGTCAAGGTAACTAAATGTTCATTTACCCCACGTCTATATTGTTCTGCATCCTGTATTTAAAAGGCAAGAATAACTTGCACAAATGCTCTTTCTCACAGTATTATAGTACATATTCAGTTATTAGATGTGACATATTTACTTAAAAAAATCACTTATCTCTGAATCCAATAAAGTTTAGTCCTGGAAGAAAAGGAAAGGCAAGCTATAATCAAAAAAAACTTTTATTTTTTCCTTCAGCTGGATTCAAATATCCTGTACTAATATTGGGGAGGGAGGCACAGAAAAACTTTGCATTTATGCTCAGTAGTAATTAAGGCAAGCATTTTTTTTCATTTTCACAGAATGAGGATAAAGATACATCACAATTTTGCACTTAGAAACATGCATTTGAAATGCATACAAGCCACTGTTGGCAGATTATGGGACAGTAGATAAAAATAAAAAAACACTAATTTGTGTTAATTTGCAATACATTCAGTGTTACTTTTTTAAAAATACCCCATCAGTCTGTATTTTTGATTCTTTACTACTTATATGGTGGTTCCACACAACTTTTATAAATACCCACAATCAGCTTATAAGCAACCTATTCTCCAGCCTGTTGCTTTGAGACAACTTTATCCTGGACTCCGCTCTTTAACCTCCTCAATTGCTCTCTGACAAACAATCACATTGTGTCTTCTTGCACAAGGTTATTAGTATAAATTCATAAGCATATAAAGTAGAACAGTGACATTACTCTTATAACAAATATTAATAAACTGAATACAACAGATATTGTCACAGTGTATGAACCGAACAAGGTACCCTCCAAATCAAAATTGGCCTAAGATCTCACTTCACCTAGGCAGGTACAACCAAACTTTCATTTGTATATAAACTTTAGAACTAAAAGTATCACATCCATCCTCTTCAAACATGCTGCAATTACTAATAACAGCTTATCTTATTCTTCTGTCTTCTTTAATAAATTTCAGATAATATTCCTGATTTATCCATAAAACTAGCCAATAAGGGACACACCATGTTTTAGTCCAAATGCATTCATCTTACCTGTGTACTACCAGAAACAGAAGCAGTACAGCTGGACTTGAAGAAACAGTAAATAGAAAGCTTTTTTTTTAAGTTTCATCATCCAGGAATGTTTTCTTTCATTGAGTCAAATCATCTCATTTAAATTACCGTTCACTTACCTTAGTAGTACTTCCCTGTGCCCCCAGGTGAGGAATGAGGAAACATCAGTCGTTAGACCAACTACATAAATAAATAGTCCAGTAAGAGTGCTGGTTTCCTTCAAGTCAATCTGATCCACAGTTGTTCAACAATCTCCCACACTTAGCTGTCTTACATTGTATTCTTTAAAAACAGTCACTTCAGTCTAACATTTTTAATTTGTAATTAATAATCCCACCAACATGGCATTTTGATCTTCAAACTCTACAAGCATATTAAGGGTCTAAAGAGTACCCACTTAAATTTCAGACAGACTTACTTCTATCCACATCTCTCTATGCATCTGTTAACCACAGCCTTGCACTCATTTAGAAATATAACATCTATGACTCTTCTAATCAAATTTAAACGAATACTTTCAAGATACTGATTATTTATTTTACACCATGATTTAAGCTGTACTAGCCATGACTATTAGAGGCATTGTTAACTATATTACCAACATGATAATAGTTCTACCAATAAGTAGAAACTGGTATAATTATTACACATGAACCAAAATAGAATTAAGTTAGGGATGAGCAGTAAGACCCTTCTTCTTACGTAAATGTGAAGCACATGTAATAATGTACAACCACAAATAACCTTCAGAAATGTTAATGCATAACATGTATCCTAACTGTAAGTTTGCTCTATTAAACTATGTAGAGTATTGCTCAAAAAAGTCAATAGATACAATCCCCCTTTATACACAGATTACAGCTGCACATAAAATATACATAATAATGAAGTTTACACAATAATATTATGTAACATTTAAAGCACCTTAACATTTGCTATACTAAATGGTAAATGAAATAAATTATTAAAAAACTAACTTCTATCAGCAGTAGTATTCTTGTAAAATATCTCTTCTAAAATAAACTCTACAGTTCATGAACATAATTTATTAACTATTATTTTTAGTATATAGCTTTGCTTAATATTGGCATCTGATTATAATTATAACTCTTATCAAATTAAATGGCCAGTTAGGAGCATTGGTTAAACATCTTTAGTTGCTATGAAAGTTGTAAATTTAAAAGGTCAGGGTAGTTTATTTACCTTACTAATTGCGGGCGTACTTAGAACCAGTTTGTGCACAGCATAGTGTGATGAGCGGCGATGCACAGGGAGGGCAGAATTCAGAGACAGAAGCAGTGTGACAGTTTTACAGTAGGACACATCGGGTAACCATGACAGTGTTACAGTAGGACACGTGGGGTAATCATGACAGTGTTACAGTAGGACACGTGGGGTGACCATGACAGTGTTACATTAGGACACGTGGGGTAACCATGACAGTGTTACAGTAGGATACGTGGGGTAACCATGACAGTGTTACAGTAGGACACGTGGGGTGACCATAACATACTAATGACTGCAAAATGACATGCAGATGAGCCCCATTCTGCTAATGAGACTTATCTTGTATGCAAATGATGAACCCAACCATAACACTGCAGGTCTAAAATGATATATACATTTAGTGTGAAAAGGCACTGTGCTTATCAGTTCTGTGAACTAAGATTTCTCAGTGAGCAGGAGCTTCTCTGCTCTGACATGATGTATACATTTAGTGTGAAAAGACACTGTGCTTATCAGTTCTGAGAACTATGATTTCTCAGTGAGCAGGAGCTTCTCTGCTCTGACATGACGTATACATTTAGTGTGAAAAGACACTGTGCTTATCAGTTCTGAGAACTATGATTTCTCAGTGAGCAGGAGCTTCTCTGCTCTGACATGACGTATACATTTAGTGTGAAAAGACACTGTGCTTATCAATTCTGAGAACTAGGATTTCTCAGTGAGCAGGAGCTTCTTTGCTCTGACATGACAAATACATTTAGGGTGGAAAGACACTGTGCTCATCGATTCTGAGAACAAGGTTTTCCCAGTGAGGAGGAGCTTCTCTGCTCTAACATGACATATACATTTAGTGTGAAAAGACACTGAGCTCATCAATTCTGAAAACTAGGATTTCTCAGTGAGCAGAAGCTTCTCTGCTCTGACATTTAGTATACATTTAGTGTGAAAAGACACTGGGCTCATCGATTAGGAGAACAAGGATTTCTCAGTGAGCAGGAGCTTTTCTGCTCTGACAAGACGTATGCATTTAGAGTGAAAAGACACTGTGCTCCTCGATTCTGAGAAATAGGATTTCTCAATGAGCAGGAGCTTCTCTGCTCTGACATGACGTATACATTTAGTGTGAAAAGACACTGTGCTCATCGATTCTGAGAACTAGGATTTCTCAGTGAGCAGGAGCTTCTCTGCTCTGACGGTTCTTGGAATTCATAAATTCCAATGCCCTGGATCAACTAATCCATTGCCGTACCAGGGGCTCCAATATCCTAGACCTGGTCATTATCATCATGGGAGATAGATGCACCACACCAGTGGTCACCCCCTCATTGGTCAGGTCTGACCATAAGCAAATCACCCTTGACATCCACATCTCACCCCCCAGTAAGGAAACCACCTTAAAAAACTTCTCCAAAGCCAACTTCATGCTACTGAAGTCAGAAGTGACAAACTTCACGACACCCATGCAGACAGGATCTGAAAGTTCGACTGCAGAATCCTACACTAAGAGACTGTACGAGCACATCCACTCATGCATGAATCGTGCCATCCCAAATAGAACCAAGATTCTCTTCTCCAAAAAAGGGAAGCCAGTCTGGTGGTCCCCTGCTATAAACAAACTATACAACAGAAGGAAGAAACTGTTGCAGAAAAGAGGAAAATCCCAGGATGCAAAAAACTCCCTCACCAGCCTCAGTAAGAAGCTGAGATCCCTCATAAAATCCTCAAAAGCTAGTTACGAAAATAAAATTGCCAAAGATTCCAAATACAACCACAAGGCATTCTATAGTTATGTCAATAATCTAAATGACAATGCTGAGATCTGCTCTGAGCTACAACAGAATGGCATTAAATATACTGAACCCAAGGATATTTCCAATATCCTGGCAGATCGATTTAGTGCCAACTTCACCCCCCCTCTCACCCCCTAAAGGGCCCATCTCAATACCAAAAGATTGCCAAATTCCAGCAATTACGGCCACACAGGTAGAAACCGCACTCTCCAAAGCTAAGAATACAGCATCCGTAGGAGCAGATGACATCCCAGGCTGTGAACTACATGAACTACAAAATGAACTGGCATTTCACCTAAGTGTCATGTTTAATCATAGCCTCACCTCAGGCTTCATGCCCACTGAGTGGCGCACAGCTACAGTTATCCCACTCCACGAGGGGGGATCTGCCTTGCATCCCGGGAACTACCATCCCATCAGTCTGACAAGCCTGATCTGCAAGGGCATGGAACGCATTATCATGGAACTTATAAACAAAGACATTTTACAACCTTCAAACACTGGACTCCACCCAGTTTGGATTTGTGAAGGGCCGATCTTGTCTCCTGAATTTGACTGACTGTGAATCAATCTCCAGAGCTGTGGATGAGGGCAAGGCAGTTCACACAGCCTATCTGGTCCTTGCCAAGGCCTTCGACACCATTCCCCACTCTGGAATCATAGATAAACTTACTAAGCTGGGCATAAATCTCTACATCACTCGATGGGTTGCCAAATGGCCAGAACCCAGACTGTAAAAGTAATCGATTCCAAATCCAGCTCCAGACAAGTGACAAGTGGAGTACCTCAGGGTTCAGTCCTGGGACCACTCTTGTTTGGCATCTACTTCTCTGAAGTACAGGCCAACACTAAGGGACTCTGGCTAACAAAGTTTGCAGATGACTGCAAACTGGGAGCCATTATTGAATCTCCAAATGATGTGGATATTCTACAAAAGGGTCTTACAGAAACATATGCCTGGTGCCAGAGCTATGGGCTCAAGCTTAATGCCAAGAAATGTATAGTTATGCCCTTTGGAAAAAACATGTACCCATGAATTACCACATAGGTGGCAGGATAATAAACATCGAAAGTGTGATGAGAGACTTAGGGACACAGGTGGACAGTGGTCTCACTTTCTATAACCACATCGCCACAACAGTCAGGAAATCCTTCTATGTGGCACACCTCATCACTAAGTGCTTTTCATCCAGAAAAAAGGAGGTCATTGTCCCACTGTACTCATCCCTCATTAGACCCATTATAGAGTATAATGCCCCATTTGGTATGTATTTCACAAGACATCTGTAACAGCAGGAAAGGCCACAGAAATACCTCACTAAAAGAATCACAGGCCTAAAGCAGCTGCCATATGCTGACCGTCTAAAAAACTCCAGCTATACTCTGTGGCATATTGTCTACTCAGAGGCAATCTCTGCTTAACATACAAGGCCATGTCAAACCCTGAGCTGTTGGACATGCTCCACGTAAAGAAATCCCAATCCCTCAGAGCCACACGATCCAGGGATCTAAACCTTGTCATCACAATGAACAAAACATGCTGGAGGGATAGGTTCCTGACCCACAGACTCCCCATACTCTGGAATAGACTGCCCAAACATGTCAAGCAGAGTGCCTCATTGGCCATCTTCAAAAGGAACTTTGATGATTGGATGGGAGATAGGAAATTCAACCCGGGGATCATGTCAGTCGCCCTGCTACACAAGGCTCCTGAGAAGTAAATATTGTGGGAAGAAATATCCAGGGAATTGTTATGGCTAGGCTTGCATAGGCCCTAGGGCCGATAGCCTAGTACCAACCTAGGAACCTATGAAACTATGAACCTATGATGTATACATTTACTGTGAAAAGACACAGAGCTCATCGATTCTGAGAACTAGGATTTCTCAGTGAACAGGAGATTCTCTGCTCTGACATGATGTATACATTTAGTGTGAAAAGACACTGTGCTCATTGATTCTAAGAACTAGGATTTCTCAGTGAGCAGGAGCTTCTCTGCTCTGAAATGACATATACATTTAGTGTGAAAAAACACTGTGCTCATCGATTCTGAGAACTAGGATTTCTCAGTGAACAGGAGATTCTCTGCTCTGACATGATGTAAACATTTAGTGTGAAAAGACACTGTGCTCCTCGATTCTGAGAACTAGGATTTCTCAGTGAGCAGGAGCTTCTCTGCTCTGACATGACGTATACATTTAGTGTCAAAAGACACTGTGCTCATCGATTCTGAGAACTAGGATTTCTCAGTGAGCAGGAGCTTCTCTGCTCTGACATGACGTATACATTTAGGGAGAAAAGACACTGTGCTCATCGATTCTGAGAATTAGGATTTCTCAGTGAGCAGGAGATTCTCTGCTCTGACATGACGTATACATTTAGGGAGAAAAGACACTGTGCTCATCGATTCTGAGAACTAGGATTTCTCAGTGAGCAGGAGCTTCTCTGCTCTGACATGACGTATACATTTAGGGAGAAAAGACACTGTGCTCATCGATTCTGAAAACAAGGATTTCTCAGTGAGCAGGAGCTTCTCTGCTCTGACATGACGTATACATTTAGGGAGAAAAGACACTGTGCTCATCGATTCTGAGAATTAGGATTTCTCAGTGAGCAGGAGCTTCTCTGCTCTGACGGTTCTTGGAATTCATAAATTCCAACGCCCTGGATCAACTAATCCATTGTTCAACCACGGGCTCCAATATCCTAGACCTGGTCATTACCAACATGGGAGATAGATGCTCCACACCAATGGTCAACCCCTCATTGGTCAGGTCTGACCATAAGCAAATCACCGTTGACATCCACATCCCACCCTGACCCCCCCAGTAAGAAAAACTCCTAAAAAAAAATTAGAGTATAATGCCCTGTTTGGTATGTACCTCACAAGACATCTGCAACAGCAGGAAAGGCCACAGAAATACCTCACTAAAAGAATCACAGGCCTAAAGCAGCTGCCATATGCTGACCGTCTAAAAAAACTCCAGCTATACTCTGTGGCATATCGTCTACTCAGAGGCAATCTCTGCTTAACATACAAGGCCATGTCAAACCCTGAGCTGGTAGACATGCTCCACTTAAAGAAATCCCAATCCCTCAGAGCCACATTATCCAGGGATCTAAACCTTGTCATCTCAATGAACAAAATATGCTGGAGGGATAGGTTCCTGACCCAAAGACTCTGGAATAGACTGCCCAAACATGTCAAGCAGAGCGCCTCATTGGCCATCTTCAAAAGGAACCTTGATGATTGGATGGGAGATAAGAAATTCACCCCAGGGAAAATGTCAGTCGCCCTGCTAGACAGGGGTCCAGAGAAGTAAATATTGTGGGAAGAAATATCCGGGGAATTGTTATGGCTAGGCTTGCATAGGCCCTAGGGCCAATAGCCTTAGTACCACCCTATGAACCTATGAACCTATGATGTATACATTTACTGTGAAAAGACACAGAGCTCATCGATTCTGAGAATTAGGATTTCTCAGTGAACAGGAGCTTCTCTGCTCTGACATGACAAATACATTTGGTGTGAAAAGACAATGTGCTCGTTGATTCTAAGAACTAGGATTTCTCAGTGAGCAGGAGCTTCTCTGCTCTGAAATGACATATACATTTAGTGTGAAAAAACATTGTGCTCATTGATTCTAAGAACTAGGATTTCTCAGTGAGCAGGAGCTGCTCTGCTCTGACATGACATGTACATTTAATGTGAAAATACACTGTGCTCATCGATTCTGGGAACAAGGATTTCTCAGTGAGCAGGAGCTTCTTTGCTCTGACATGACGGTTCCCATTCAGAAGCCTGAAACATCATAAGCCTGAAAATCAAAATCCTGAAACCAAAAGCCTGAAAATTCAGAATCCTGAAAACTCAAAATCCTGAAAGCCCAAAATCCTGAAAGCCCAAAATCCTGAAACTCAAAATCCTGAAAACACAAAATAGACATACTAATGTCATTGTGGCTTTGCTATTGTTAGCCCTGTGGTGTTAGGTCATGCGTTGGGGTCAGGTAAGTGTGCGGTTGGTTTTATGTTAGGGTTACGGGCGGTTTAAGTGAGTTAGGGTTAGGGCGCAGGTTAGGCATGTATGCAATAGTGACAAATATTGGGGTTAGGGGCGGTTTAAGTGAGTTAGGGTTAGGGCGCGGGTCAGGTGAGTGTACGATAGTGACGGACCTTAGGGTTAGGGTTAGGGTCAGGGTCAGTTGGTAGATATTAGTGTCTTTATAGTGACATATTAGCATTATTTGTGTTTTCAGGATTTTGAGTTTCAGGATTTTGGGCTTTCAGGATTTTGGGCTTTCAGGATTTTGAGTTTTCAGGATTCTGAATTTTCAGGCTTTTGGTTTCAGGATTTTGATTTTCAGGCTTATGATGTTTCAGGCTTCTGAATGGGAACCGACATGACGTATACATTTAGTGTGAAAAGACACTGTGCTTCTTGATTCTGAGAACTAGAATTTATCAGTGAGCAGGAGCTTCTCTGCTCCAAAATGATGTATACATTTAGTTTGAAAAGACACTGTGCTCATCGATTCTGAGAGTAGGATTTCTCATTGAGCAGGGGCTTCTCTGCTCTGACATGACATATACATTTAGTGTGAAAAGACATTGTGCTCATCGATTCTGAGAACTAGGATTTCTCAGTGAGCAAGAGTTTCTCTGCTCTTAAATGATGAATACATTTAATGTGAAAAGGGACTGTGCTCATTATATCTGAGAACTAGGATTTCTTGTTGAGCAGTAGCTTCTCTGCTCTGACATGACGTATACATTTAATTTGAAAAGACACTGTGCTCATCGAATAGGAGAGCAAGGAATGTTCAGTGAGCAAGAGCTTCTCTGCCCTGTCATGACTTATACATTTAGTGTGAAAAAACACTGTGCTCATCGATTCTGAGAACTAGGATTTCTCAGTGAGCAGGAGCTGCTCTGCTCTGACATGATGTATACATTTAGTATGAAAAGACACTGTGCTCATCGATTCTGAGAACTAGTATTCCTCAGTGAGCAGGAGCTTCTCTGATCAGACATGATGTATACATTTAGTATGAAAAAACACTGTGCCCTTCGATTCTACAAACTAGGATTTCTAAGTGAGCAGGAGCTTCTCTGCTCTGACATGATGTATACATTTAGTGTGAAAATACACTGTGCTCATCGATTCTAAGAACTAGGATTTCTCAGTGATCAGGAGCTTCTCTGCTCTGACATGACATATACATTTAGTGTGAAAAGACATTGTGCTCATCAAGTTTGAGAACTAGGATTTCTCGATCAGCAGGAGCTTCACTGCTCTGAAATTACGTATACATTTTGTGTGAAAAGACACTGTGCTCATCGATTCTAAGAACTAGGATTTCTCAATGAGCAGGAGCTTCTCTGCTCTGAAATGACAAATACATTTACTTTGAAAAGACACTGTGCTCATTGATTCTGAGAACTAGGATTTATAAGTGAGCAGGAGCTTCTCTGCTCTGACATGACATATACATTTAGTGTAAAAAGACACTGTGCTCATCGATTCTGAGAACTATAATTTCTCAGTGAGGAGGAGCTTCACTGCTCTGATGGGGCATATACATTTAGTGTGAAAAGACACTGTGCTCATCAGTTCTGAGAACTAGGATTTTTCAGTAACCAGGAGCTTCTCTGCTCTGACATGACGTATATATTTTGTGTGAAAGTCACTGTGCTCATCGGTTTTGAGAACTAGGATTTCTCGGTGAGCAGGAGCTCCTCTGCTCTGAAAATACATACACATTTAGTGTAAGAATACACTGTGCTCATCGATTCTGAGAACAAGGATTGCTCAGTGAGAAGGAGCTTCTCTGCTCTGACATAACGTATACATTTAGTGTGAAAACACACTGTGTTCATCGATTGTGAGAACTAGGATTTCTCAGTGAGCAGGAGCGTCTCTGCTCTGACATGACATATACATGTAGTGTAAAAAGACACTGTGATCACCGATTCTGAGAACTAGGATTTCTCAGTGAGCTGGAGTTTCTCTGCTCTCTCTTGACGTATACATTTTGTGTGAAAAGACACTGGACTCATCGAATCTGAGAACAAGAATTTCTCAATGAGCAGGAGCTCTGACAGTATGTATACATTTCGTGTGAAAAGACACTGTGCTCATCGATTCTGAATACTTGGATTTCTCAGTGAGGAGGAACTTCGTTGCTCTGAGATGACATACATTAAGTGTGAAAAGGCACTGTACTCATAGATTCTGAGAACTAGGATTTCTCAGTGAGCAGAAATTTCTCTGCTCTGACATGATCTACACATTTAGTGTGAAAAGACACTGTGCGCATCGATTCTGAGAACAAGGATTTCTAATTGAGCAGGAGCTTTTCTGCTCTGACATGACGTATACATTTAGTGTGAAAAGACACTGTGCTCATTGATTCTAAGAACTATGACTTCTCAGTGAGGAGGAGCTTCTCTGTTCTGACTCGTCATATACATTTAGTGTGAAAAGACACTGTGCTCATCGATTCTGAGAACTAGGATTTATCAGTGAGCAGGCGCTTCTCTGCTCTGACATGACATATACATTTAGTATAAAAAGACACTGTGCTCATCGATTCTGAGAACTATCATTTCTTAGTGAGGAAGAGCTTCTCTGATCTGACATTTAGTATACATTTAGTGTGAAAAGACACTGTGCTCATCGATTCTGAGAAGTAAGATTTCACAGTGAGCAGGAGCTTCTCTGCTCTGAAATGACGTATACATTTAGTGTGAAAAGACACTGTGCTCATCGATTCTGAGAAGTATAATTTCTCAGTGAGGAGGAGCTTCTCTGCTCTGATGGGACATATACATTTAGTGTGAAAAGACACTGTGCTCATCGATTCTGAGAACAAGGATATCTCAGTGAGCAGGATCTTCTCTGCTCTGACATGATGTATACATTTAGTGTGAAAAGACACTGTGCTCATCGATTCTGACCACTAGGATTTCTCAGTGAGCAGGAGCTTCTCTGCTCTGACATGACGTATAAATTTAGTGTGAAAAGACACTGTGCTCATCGATTCTGAGAACTAGGATTTGTTAGTAAGCAGGAGCTTCTCTGCTCTGACATGACGTATACTTTTAGTTTGAAAAGACACTGTGCTCATTGATTCTGAGAACTAGGATGTCTCAGTGAGCAGGAACTTTTCAGCTCTGACAAGACGTATACATTTAGAGTGAAAAGACACTGTGCTCATCGATTCTGAGAACTAGGATTTCTCTGTGAGAAGCAGCTTCTCTGCTCTGACACGACAACATACTTTTAGTTTGTAAAGACAGTGTGCTCATCGATTCTAAGAACTAGGATTTGTCAGTAAGCAGGAGCTTCTCTGCTCTGATATGACGTTTACATTTAGTGTGAAAATACACTGTGCTCATCGATTCTGAGAACAAGGATTTCTCAGTGAGCAGGAGCTTCTCTGCTCTAACATGATGTATACATTTAGTGTGAAAAGACACTGTGCTCATCAATTCTGAGAACCAGATGTTCATGTTGATCAGTAGCTTCCCTGCTCTGACATGACCTATACATTTAGTGTGAAAAGACACTTTGCTCATCGAATCACAGAACAAGAATTGCTTATTGAGCAGGAGCTTCTCTGCTCTGACATGACGTATACATTTAGTGTGAAAAGACAGTGTGCTCATCGATTCTGAGACCTAGGATTTGTCAGTAAGCAGGAGCTTCTCTGCTCTGACATGACATTTACATTTAGTGTGAAAAGACACTGTGCTCATCAATTCTGAAAACTAGGATTTCTCAGAAAGCAAGAGCATCTCTGCTCTGACATGACGTATACTTTTAGTTTGAAAAGACACTGTGCTCATTGATTCTGAGAACTAGGATTTGTCAATAAGCAGGAGCTTCTCTGCTCTGAGATGACGTTTACATTTAGTGTGAAAAGACACTGTGCTCATTGATTCTAAGAACTAGGATTTCTCAGTGAGGAAGAGCTTCTCTGCTCTGACATGACAAAAATATTTATTGTGAAAAGACACTGTGGTTATGGATTCTGAGAACTAGGATTTCTCAGTGATCAGGAGCTTCTCTGCTCTGACATGATGTATACATTTAGTGTGAAAAGACACTGTGCTCACCGAGTCTGAAAACTAGGATTTCTCAGTGAGCAGGAACTTCTCTTCATAGGTTAGTATTAGGCTAACTGCCCTTCTGAGCCATTTTAAGCCTAGCCAATTATCTCTTGTGAGACTCAAACCCTGCACCTTCTGTCTGTAAGGTAAACACCTTAACCATTAGGCTAATCTCCTGCTCTACCATAACCTATACATGTAGTGTGAAAAGACACTGTGGTCATCGATTCTGAAAACTAGGATTTCTCAGAAAGCAGCAGCGTTTCTGCTCTGAAATGATGTATACATTTAGGGTGAAAAGACACCGTGCTCATCGATTCTGAGAAGTATAATTTCTCAGTGAGGAGGAGCTTCTTTGCTCTGAGGGGACATATACATTTAGTGTGAAAAGACACTGTGCTCATCGGTTCTGAGAACTAGGATTTTTTAGTAACCAGGAGCTTCTCTGCTCTGACATGATGTAAACATTTTGTGTGCAAGTCACTGTGCTCATCGGTTTTGAGAACTAGGATTTCTCGGTAAGCAGGAGCTTCTTTGCTATGAAATTACATATACATTTAGTGTAAAAATACACTGTGCTCATTGATTCTGAGAACAAGGATTGCTCAGTGAGCAGGAGCTTCTCTGCTCTGACATGATGTATACATTTAGTGTGAAAACACACTGTGTTCATTGATTCTGAAAACTAGGATTTCTCAGTGAGCAGGAGCTTTTCTTCTCTAACACGACGTATACATTTAGTGTGAAAAGACATTGTGTTCATCGATTCTGAGAACAAGGATTTCTAATTGAGCAGGAGCTTTTCTGCTCTGGCATGACCTATACATTTAGTGTGAAAAGACACTGTGCTCATCGATTCTGAGAACTATAATTTCTCAGTGAGCAGGAACTTCTCTGCTCTAACATGACCTATACATTTAGTGTGAAAAGAGACTGTGCTTATCGATTCTGAGAACTAGGATGTCTCAGTGAGCAGGAGCTTTTCTGCTCTGACATGACATATACATGTAGTGTGAAAAGACATTGTGGTCATCGATTCTGAGAACTAGGATTTCTCAGTCAGCAGGAGCTTCTCTGCTCTGACGGTTTTTGGAATTCATAAAGTCCAACGCCCTGGATCAACTAATCCATTATTCCACCAGGTGCTCCAATATCCTAGACCTGGTCATTACCAGCATGGGAGATAGATGCTCCACACCAGTGGTCAACCCCTCATTGGTCAGGTCTGACCATAAGCAAATCACCGTTGACATCCACATCCCACCCCGACCCCCCAGTAAGGAAACCTCCTTAAAAAAACATCTCCAAAGCTAACTTCATGCTACTGAAGTCAGAAGTGAGAAACTTCACGACACCCATTCAGATGGGATCTGAAAGTTCGACTGCAGAATCCTACACTAAGGCACTGTATGAGCACATCCACTCATACATGAATTGTGCCATCCCAAATAGAACCAAGATGCTCTTCTCCAAAAAAAGGAAGTCAATCAGGTGGTCTCCTGCTATAAACAAACTATACAACAGAAGGAAGAAACTGATGCAGAAAAGTGGAAACTCCCAGGATGCAAAAAAACTCCCTCACCAGCCTCAGTAAGAAGCTGAGATCCCTCATAAAATCTTCAAAAGCTAGTTATGAAAATAAAATTGCCAAAGATTCCAAATACAACCACAAGACATTCTATAGTTATGTCAAGAATCTAAATGGCAATGCTCAGATCTGCAATGAGCTACAACAGAATGGCATTAAATATACTGATCCCAAGGATATGGCCAATATCCTGGCAGATCAATTTAGTGCCAACTTCACCCCCCTCTCACCCCCTAAAGGGCCCATCTCAATACCAAAAGATTGCCAAATTCCAGTAATCACGGCCACACAGGTAGAAACTGCACTGTCCAAAGCTAAGAATACAGCATCCATGGGACCAGATGACATACCAGGCTGTGTACTATATGAACTACAAAATGTACTGGCATTTCACCTAAGTGTCATGTTTAATCATAGCCTCACCTCAGGCTTCGTGCCCATTGAGTGGCACACAGCTACAGTTTTCCCACTCCACAAGGGGGGCTCCGCCTTGGATCCTGGGAACTACCATCCCATCAGTCTGACAAGCCTGATCTGCAAGGGCATGGAACGCATTATCATGGAACTTATAAACAAAGACATTGACAAACTTCAAACACTGGACCCCACCCAGTTTGGGTTTGTGAAGGGCCGATCTTGTCTCCTGAATTTGACTGACTTCTTCGAATCAGTCTCGAGAGCTGTGGACGAGGGTAAGGCAGTTCACACAGCCTATCTGGACCTCAGCAAGGCCTTCAACACCATCCACCACTCTGGAATCATAGATAAACTTACTAAGCTGGGCATAAATCCCTACATCACTCGATGGGTTGCCAACTGGCTTACTGACAAAACCCAGACTGTAAAAGTAGCTGACTCCAAATCCATCTCCAGACAAGTGACAAGTGGAGTACCTCAGGGTTCAGTCCTGGGACCACTCTTGTTTGGCATCTACTTCTCTGAAGTACAGGCCAACACTAAGGGACTCTGGCTAACTAAGTTCGCAGATGACTGCAAACTGGGAGCCATTATTGAATCCCCAAATGATGTAAGTGCCTTACAGAAACAGATGCCTGGTGCCAGAGCCATGAGCTCAAGCTTAATGCCAAGAAATGTATAGTTATCCTTTTTGGAAAAAACATGTACCCATGAATTACCACATAGGTCACAGGATACTAAACATTGAAAGTGTGATGAGAGACTTAGGGACACAGGTGAACAGTGGTCTCACTTTCAATAACCACATTGCCACAACAGTCAGGAAATATTTCTATGTGGCACATCTCATCACTAAGGGCTTTTCATCCAGAAAAAAGGATGTCATTGTCCCACTGTACTCATCCCTCATTAGACCCATTATAGAGTATAATGCCCTGTTTGGTATATACCTCACAAGACATCTGCAACAGCAGGAAAGGCCACATAAATACCTCACTAAAAGAATCATAGGCCTAAAGCAGCTGCCATGTGCTGACCATCTAAAAAAACTCCAGCTATACTCTGTGGCATATCGTCTACTCAGAGGCAATCTCTGCTTATCATACAAGGCCATGTCAAACCCTGAGCTGGTAGACATGCTCCACTTAAAGAAATCCCAATCCCTCAGAGCCACATGATCCAGGGATCTAAGCCTTGTCATCACAATGAACAAAACATGCTAGAGGGATAGGTTCCTGACCCAAAGACTCTGGAATAGACTGCCCAAACATATCAAGCAGAGCGCCTCATTGACCATCTTCAAAAGGAACCTTCATGATTGGATCGGAGATAGGAAATTCACCCCAGGGAAAATGTCAGTCACCCTGCTAGACAGGGATCCAGAGAAGTAAATATTGTGGGAAGAAATATCCAGGGAATTGTTATGGCTAGGCTTGCATAGGCCCTAGGGCCAATAGCCTAGTACCAGCCTATGAACCTATGAACCTATGATGTATACATTTACTGTGAAAAGACACAGAGCTCAACAATTCTGAGAATTAGGATTTCTCAGTGAACAGGAGCTTCTCTGCTCTGACATGGCAAATTCATTTAGTGTGAAAAGACACTGTGCTCATTGATTCAAAGAACAAGGATTTCTCAGTGAGCAGGAGCTTCTTTGCTCTGACATGACGTATACATTTAGTGTAAAAAGACACTGTGCTCATTGATTCTGAGAACAAGGATTCCTCAGTGAGCAGGAGCTTCTCTGCTCTAACATGACGTATACATTTTGTGTGAAAAGACACTGTGCTCTTCGCTTTTACGAACTAGGATTTCTAAGTGAGCAGGAGATTCTCTGCTCTGACATGACGTATGCATTTAGTATGAAAAGACACTGTGCTCCTTGATTCTGAGAACTAGAATTTATCAGTGAGCAGGACCTTCTTTGCTCTGAAATGAAGTATACATTTAGTTTGAAAAGGCACTGTGCTCATCGATTCTGAGAACTAGGATTTCTCCGTGAACAGGAGCTTCTCTGCTCTGACATGATGTATACATTTAGTGTGAAAAGACACTGTGCTCATTGATTCTGAGACTAGGATTTCTCATTGAGCAGGGGCTTCTCTGCTCTGACATGACGTATACATTTAGTGTGAAAAGACACTGTGCTCAATGATTATGAGAACTAGGATTTCTTAGAGAGCAAGAGTTTCTCTGCTCTTAAATGACGGATACATTTAATGTGAAAAGACACTGTGCTCATTGATTCTGAGACTAGGATTTCTCGTTGAGCAGGGGCTTCTCTGCTCTGACATGACGTATACATTTAGTGTGAAAAGACACTGTGCTCATTGATTCTGAGACTAGGATTTCTTGTTGAGCAGTAGCTTCTCTGCTCTGACATGAAGTATACATTTAATGTGAAAAGACACTGTGCTCATCGAATAGGAGAGCAAGGAATGTTCAGTGAGCAGGAGCTTCTCTGCCCTGTCATGACGTATACATTTAGTGTGAAAAGACACTGTGCTCATCGATTCTGAGAACTAGGATTTCTCAGTGAGCAGGAGATTCTCTGCTTTGACATGACATATACATTTAGTGTGAAACGACTTTGTGCTCATCGATTCTGAGAACGAGGATTTCTGAGTGAGCAAGAGCTTCTCTGCTCTGACATGACATATACATTTAGTTTGAAAAGACACTGTATTCATCGATTCTGAGAACTAGGATTTCTCAGTGAGCAGGAGGTTCTCTGCTTTGACATGACATATACATTTAGTGTGAAACGACTTTGTGCTCATTGATTCTGAGAACGAGGATTTCTCAGTAAGCAAGAGCCTCTCTGCTCTGACATGACATATACATTTAGTTTGAAAAGACACTGTATTCATCGATTCTGGGAACTAGGATTTCTCAGTGAGCAGGAACTTCTCTGCTCTGACATGACATATACATTTAGTGTGAAACGACTTTGTGCTCATCGATTCTGAGAACGAGGATTTCTCAGTGAGCAGGAGCTTCTCTGCTCTGACATGGCATATACATTTAGTGTGAAACGACACTGTGCTCATCGATTCTGAGAACTAGGATTTCTCAGTGAGCAGGAGCTTTTCTGCTCTGACATGTCATTTACATTTAGTGTGAAAAGACACTGTGCTCATTGACTCTGGGAACTAGGATTTCTCAGTGAGCAGGAGCTTCTCTGCTCTGACATGACAAATACATTTAGTGTGAAAAGACACTGTGCTCATCAATTCTGAGAAGTAAGATTTCACAGTGAGCAGGAGCTTCTCTGCTCTGAAATGACGTATACATTTAGTGTGAAAAGACACTGTGCTCATCGATTCTGAGATCTAGG
This sequence comes from Protopterus annectens, assembly GCF_019279795.1. Taxonomy (NCBI): domain Eukaryota; kingdom Metazoa; phylum Chordata; order Ceratodontiformes; family Protopteridae; genus Protopterus; species Protopterus annectens. The sequence goes on from NC_056737.1 coordinate 1,182,263,861, forward strand.
ATTTCTCAGTGAGCAGGAGTTTCTCTGCTCTGACATGACGTATACATTTACTGTGAAAAGACACAGTTCTCATCGATTCTGAAAACTAGGATTTCTCAGAAAGCAGGAGCATCTCTGCTCTGACATGACGTATACTTTTAGTTTGAAAAGACACTGTGCTCATCGATTCTGAGAACTAGGATTTGTCAGTAAGCAGGAGCTTCTCTGCTCTGACATGACATTTACATTTAGTATGAAAAGACACAGTGCTCATCAATTCTGAGAACAAAGATTTCTCAGTGAGCAGGAGCTTCTCTGCTCTAACATGACGTATACATTTAGTGTGAAAAGACACTGTGCTCATCAGTTCTGAGAACCAGGTGTTCATGTTGAGCACTAGCTTCTCTGCTCTGACATGACCTATACATTTAGTGTGAAAAGACACTTTGCTCATCGAATCACAGAACAAGAATTGCTTAGTGAGCAGGAGTTTCTCTGCTCTGACATGACGAATACATTTAGTGTGAAAAGATACTGTGCTTATCGATTCTGAGAAATAGGATTTCTCAATGAGCAGGAGCTTCTCTGCTCTGACATGACGTATACATTTAGTGTGAAAAGACACTGTGCTCATCGATTCTGAGAACTTGGATTTCTCAGTGAGGAGGAGCTTCTCTACTCTGAGATGACATATACATTAAGCATGAAAAGACACTGTGCTCATCGAGTCTGAAAACTAGGATTTCTCAGTGAGCAGGAACTTCTCTGCTCTAACATGACCTATACATTTAGTGTGAAAAGAGACTGTGCTTATCGATTCTGAGAACTAGGATGTCTCAATGAGTAGGAGCTTTTCTGCTCTGACATGACGTATATTTGTAGTATGAAAAGACACTGTGGTCATCGATTCTGAGAACTAGGATTTCTCAGTGAGCAGGAGCTCCTCTGCTCTGACGGTTCTTGGAATTCATAAAGTCCAACGCCCTGGATCAACTAATCCATTATTCCACCAGGGGCTCCAATATCCTAGACCTGGTCATTACCAACATGGGAGATAGATGCTCCACACCAGTGGTCAACCCCTCATTGGTCAGGTCTGACCATAAGCAAATCACCGTTGACATCCACATCCCACCCCGATTCCCCACAGTAAGGAATCCTCCTTAAAAAAACTTCTCCAAAGCTAAGTTCATGCTACTGAAGTCAGAAGTGAGAAACTTCACGACACCCATTCAGATGGGATCTGAAAGTTTGACTGCAGAATCCTACACTAAGGCACTGTACGAGCACATCCACTCATGCATGAATTGTGCCATCCCAAATAGAACCAAGATGCTCTTCTCCAAAAAAAGGAAGCCAATTGGGTGGTCCCCTGCTATAAACAAACTATACAACAGGAGGAAGAAACTGATACAGAAAAGTAGAAATTCCCAGGATGCAAGAAAACTCCCTCACCAGCCTCAGTAAGAAGCTGAGATCCCTCATAAAATCTTCAAAAGCTAGTTATGAAAATAAAATTGCCAAAGATTCCAAATACAACCACAAGACATTCTATAGTTATGTCCAGAATCTAACTGGCAATGCTCAGATCTGCGATGAGCTACAACAGAATGGCATTAAATATACTGATCCCAAGGATATTGCCAATATCCTGGCAGATCAATTTAGTGCCAACTTCACCCCCCTCTCACCCCCTAAAGGGCCCGTCTCAATACCAAAAGATTACCAAATTCCAGTAATCACGGCCACACAGGTAGAAACCGCACTGTCCAAAGCTAAGAATACAGCATCCATGGGACCAGATGACATACCAGGCTGTGTACTATATGAACTACAAAATGAACTGGCATTTCACCTGTCATGTTTAATCATAGCCTCACCTCAGGCTTCGTGCCCATTAAGTGGCACACAGCTACAGTTATCCCACTCCACAAGGGGGGCTCCGCCTTGGATCCTGGGAACTACCGTCCCATCAGTCTGACAAGCCTGATCTGCAAGGGCATGGAACGCATTATCATGGAACTTATAAACAAAGACATTGGCAAACTTCAAACACTGGCCCCACCCAGTTTGGGTTTGTGAAGGGCCGATCTTGTCTCCAGAATTTGACTGACTTCTTCGAATCAGTCTCCAGAGTTGTGGACGAGGGTAAGGCAGTTCACACAGCCGATCTGGATCTCGCCAAGGCCTTCAACACCATCCACCACTCTGGAATCATAGATAAACTTACTAAGCTGGGCATAAATCCCTACATCACTCGATGGGTTGCCAACTGGCTTACTGACAAAACCCTTACTGTAAAAGTAGCTGACTCCAAATCCATCTCCAGACAAGTGACAAGTGGAGTACCTCAGGGTTCAGTCCTGGGACTACTCTTGTTTGGCATCTACTTCTCTGAAGTACAGGCCAACACTAAGGGACTTTGGCTAACAAAGTTCGCAGATGACTGCAAACTGGGAGCCATTATTGAATCCCCAAATGATGTAAGTGCCTTACAGAAACAGATGCCTGGTGCCAGAGCCATGAGCTCAAGCTTAATGCCAAGAAATGTATAGTTATCCTTTTTGGAAAAAACATGTACCCATGAATTACCACATAGGTCGCAGGATACTAAACATTGAAAGTGTGATGAGAGACTTAGGGACACAGGTGGACAGTGGTCTCACTTTCGATAACCACATTGCCACAACAGTCAGGAAATCTTTCTATGTGGCACACCTCATCACTAAGGGCTTTTCATCCAGAAAAAAGGATGTCATTGTCCCACTGTACTCATCCCTCATTAGACCCATTATAGAGTATAATGCCCTGTTTGGTATATACCTCACAAGACATCTGCAACAGCAGGAAAGGCCACATAAATACCTCACTAAAAGAATCACAGGCCTAAAGCAGCTGCTATGTGCTGACTGTCTAAAAAAACTCCAGCTATACTCTGTGGCATATCGTCTACTCAGAGGCAATCTCTGCTCAACATACAAGGCCATGTCAAACCCTGAGCTGGTAGACATGCTCCACTTAAAGAAATCCCAATCTCTCAGAGCCACACGATCCAGGGATCTAAACCTTGTCATAACAATGAACAAAACATGCTGGAGGGATAGGTTCCTGACCCAAAGACTCTGGAATAGGCTGCCCAAACATGTCAAGCAGAGCGCCTCATTGGCCATCTTCAAAAGGAACCTTCATGATTGGATGGGAGATAGGAAATTCACCCCAGGGAAAATGTCAGTCACCCTGCTAGACAGGGGTCCAGAGAAGTAAATATTGTGGAAAGAAATATCCAGGAAATTGTTATGGCTAGGCTTGTATAGGCCCTAGGGCCAATAGCCTAGTACCAGCCTATGAACCTATGATGTATACATTTACTGTGAAAAGACACAGATCTCAACGATTCTGAGAATTAGGATTTCTCAGTGAACAGGAGCTTCTCTGCTCTGAAATGACGTGTACATTTAGTGTGAAAATACACTGTGCTCATCTATTCTGTGATTTAGGATTTCTCAGTGAGCAGGAGCTTCTCTGCTCTGAAATGACGTATACATTTAGTGTGAAAAGACACTGTGCTCATCGATTCTGAGAAGTATAATTTCTCAGTGAGGAGGAGCTTCTCTGCTCTGATGGGACATATACATTTAGTGTGAAAAGACACTGTGCTCATCGATTCTGAGAACTAGGATTTCTCAGTGAGCAGGAGCTGCTCTGCTCTGACATGACGTGTACATTTAGTGTGAAAAGACACTGTGCTCATTGATTCTGAGAACTAGGATTTCTCAGTGAGCAGGAGCTGCTCTGCTCTGACATGATGTATACATTTTGTGTGAAAAGACACTGTGCTCATCGATTCTGAGACTAGGATTTCTCGTTGAGCAGGGGCTTCTCTCCTCTGACATGACATATACATTTAGTGTGAAAAGACATTGTGCTCATTGATTCTGAGAACTAGGATTTCTTAGTGAGCAAGAGTTTCTCTGCTCTTAAATGACGGATACATTTAATGTGAATAGGCAGTGCGCTCATCATATATGAGAACTAGGATTTCTTGTTGAGCAGTAGCTTCTCTGCTCTGACATGACATATACATTTAATGTGAAAAGACACTGTGCTCATCGAATAGGAGAGCAAGGAATGTTCAGTGAGCAGGAGTTTCTCTGCCCGGTCATGACGTATACATTTAGTGTGAAAACACACTGTGCTCATCGATTCTGAGAACTAGAATTTCTCAGAAAGCAGTAGCTTCTCTGCTCTGACATGACATATAAATTTAGTGTGAAATGACTTTGTGCTCATTGATTCTGAGAACGAGGATTTCTCAGTGAGCAAGAGCTTCTCTGCTCTGACATGGCATATACATTTAGTTTGAAAAGACACTGTATTCATCGATTCTGAGAACTAGGATTTCTCAGTGAGCAGGAGCTTCTCTGCCTTGACATGACCTCTACATTTAGTGCGAAACGACTTTGTGCTCATCGATTCTGAGAACCAGGATTTCTCAGTGAGCAAGAGCTTCTCTGCTCTGACATGACGTATACATTTAATGTGAAAAGACACTGTGCTCATCGATTCTGAGAACTAGGATTTGTCAGTAAGCAGGAGCTTCTCTGCTCTGACATGAGGTTTACATTTAGTGTGAAAAGACACAGTGCTTATTGATTCTGAGAACAAGGATTTCTCAGTGAGCAGGAGCTTCTCTGCTCTGACATGACATATACATTTAGTGTGAAAAATCACTGTGCTCATTGATTCTGAGAACTAAGATTTCACAGTGAGCAGGAGCTTCTCTGCTCTTACATGACATATACATTTAGTGTGAAAAGACACTGTGCTCATCGATTCTGAGAACTAGGATTTGTCAGTAAGCAAGAGCTTCTCTGCTCTGACATGACATTTACATTTAGTGTGAAAAGACACTGTGCTCATTGATTCTGAGAACTAGGATTTCTCGATGAGCAGGAGCTTCACTGCTCTGAAATTACCTATACATTTAGTGTGAAAAGACACTGTGCTCATCAATTCTAAAAACTAGGATTGCTCAGTGAGCAGGAGCTTCTCTGTTCTGACTTGACGTATACATTTAGTTTGAAAAGACACTGTGCTCATCGATTCTAAGAACTAGGATTTATAAGTGATAACGAGCTTCTCTGCTCAAACATGACGTATATATTTAGTGTGAAAAGACACTGTACTCATCGATTCTGAGAACTAGGATTTTTCAGTGAGCTGAAGCTTCTCTGCTCTGACATGACATATACATTTACTGTGAAAAGGCACTGTGCTCAACGAATATGAGAACTAGGATTTCTCAGTGAGCAGGAGCTTGTCTGCTCTGAAATGACGAATACATTTAATGTGAAAAGACACTGTGATCATCGATTCTGAGAACTAAGATTTCTCAATGAGCAGGAGCTTCTCTGCTCTGACATAACGTATATATTTAGTGTGAAAAGACACTGTGCTCATCGATTCGGAGATCAAGGATTTCTCAGTGAGCAGGAGCTTCTCTGCTCTGAAATGATGTATACATTTAGTGTGAAAAGGCACTGTGCTCAGCGATTCTAAGAACTAAGATTTATAAGTGATTCGGAGCTTCTCTGCTCTGACATCACGTATACATTTAGTGTGAAAAGAAACTGTGCTCATCGATTTTGAGAACTAGGACTTCTCAGTGAGCAGGAGCTACTCTGCTTTAACATGACATATACATTCAGTGTGAAAAGTCTCTGTGCTCATTGATTCTGAGAACTAGGTTTTCTCAGTAAGCAGGATCTTCTCTGCTCTGAAATGACATATACATTTAGTGTGAAAAGACACTGTGCTGATCAATTCTAAGAACTAGTATTTATAAGTGATCAGGAGCTTCTCTGCTCTGACAGGACGTATAGATTTTGTGTGAAAAGACACTGTGCTCATCGATTCTGAGAACTAGGATTTGTCAGTAAGCAGGAGCTTCTCTGGTCTGACATGACGTATATATTTATTGTGAAAAAACACTGTGCTCATCGATTCTAAAAACTAGGATTTCTTAGTGAGCTGGAGTTTCTCTGCTCTGACATGACGTATACATTTAGTGTGAAAAGACACTGTGCTGAATGATTTTGAGAACTAGCATATCTCAGTGAGCAGGAGCTTCTCTGCTCTAACATGACGTATACATTTAGTGTGAAAAGAGACTGTGCTCGTTGATTCTAAGAACTAGGATTTCTCAGTGAGCAGGAGCTTCTCTGCTCTGAAATGACGTGTACATTTAGTGTGAAAATACACTGTGCTCATCTATTCTGTGATTTAGGATTTCTCAGTGAGCAGGAGCTTCTCTGCTCTGAAATGACGTATACATTTAGTGTGAAAAGACACTGTGCTCATCGATTCTGAGAAGTATAATTTCTCAGTGAGGAGGAGCTTCTCTGCTCTGATGGGACATATACATTTAGTGTGAAAAGACACTGTGCTCATTGGTTCTGAGAACTAGGATTTTTCAGTAACCAGGAGCTTCTCTGCTCTGACATGACGTATACATTTTGTGTGAAAGTCACTGTGCTCATCGGTTTTGAGAACTAGGATTTCTCAGTGAGCAGGAGCTCCTCTGCTCTAAAATTACATGTACATTTGGTGTAAAAATACACTGTGCTCATCAGTTCTGAGAACCAGGTGTTCATGTTGAGCAGTAGCTTCTCTGCTCTGACATGACCTATACATTTAGTGTGAAAAGACACTTTACTCATCGAATCACAGAACAAGAATTGCTTAGTGATCAGGAGCTTCTCTGCTCTGACATGACGAATACATTTGGTGTGAAAAGACACTGTGTTCATCGATTCTGAGAACAAGGATTGCTCAGTGAGCAGGAGCATCTCTGCTCTGACATGACATATACATGTAGTGTGAAAAGACACTGTGGTCATCGATTCTGAGAACTAGGATTTCTCAGAAAGCAGCAGCTTCTCTGCTCTGACAAGATGTAAGACACTGTTCTTATCAATTCTGGGAACTAGGATGTCTCAGTGAGCAGGAGCTTTTCTGCTCTGACATGACGTATACATTTAGTGTGAAAAGACACAGTGCTCATCGATTCTGAAAACTAGGATTTCACAGAAAACAGGAGAGTCTCTGCTCTGAAATGATGTATACATTTAATGTGAAAGGACACTGCGCTCATTGATTCTGAGAACTAGGATTTATCAGTGAGCAGGAGCTCCTCTGCTCTGAAATGACGTATACATTTAGTGTGAAAAGACACTGTGCTCATCGATTCTGAGAAGTATAATTTCTCAGTGAGGAGGAGCTTCTCTGCTCTGACAGGACATATACATTTAGTGTGAAAAGACACTGTGCTCATCGATTCTGAGAACAAGGATTTTTCAGTAACCAGGAGCTTCTCTGCTCTGACATGACGTATACATTTTGTGTGAAAGTCACTGTGCTCATCGGTTTTGAGAACTAGGATTTCTCGGTGAGCAGGAGCTCCTCAAGTCCACTAAATTAGCCCCATGAGCTAATTCTCACAGCAGCTGAAACATGCTTATAAAAACATCTATTTTATTTATTTTATTTTTTATTTTATTTATTTTACATTTGTTGACCGGGCTAGTCTAGCTGGATATATGTCCATTTTCAGTAGAGGCCCGGGGAGAAAAGCTCCAAGCAAAGGCACAGACAATCAATATTATATATAGTAATAGTTGACAGAAATACAGTAGATGGTTTATAATTGAGGTTCAGTTAGACTTGAAACAAAGCAGTATAGTAGGATATACTAAAACAAAATACATTTAGTGAGCATTTGAGAGATAACAATTAAATAAAATTATTGACTAATTTACTTTCATTACCACAAGGACTGATAGTGCAGTAGATCAGGAGAATAGAGAGAGCAGCAAGGCGAAGGAGGTGTTAGTCAGGGTTAGAGCAGGGACAGAGCCAGTGAGTTTTAAGGTATTTTTTAAGTAGTGTTTTGAAAAGAAGAGTGGAAGTGAGGGTGGTAAGTTCATTAGGGAGCTGGTTCCAACTTTTTCCTATTGTGTTGGAGAAAAGAGAGTCCCCTGCTTTGTTGTTGGATTTAATAGTGGAAACTAGTAGCTTATTAGCTGATCGAAGTGTAGTAAGATTTTTGTAGGGGGTGATCAGATTATTGAGGATATGGGTATTGTTAGGATGATAGAGAATCTTATGGGAGATGACAAGTTGTTGGCATAGCAGTTGGTTCTGCAGTTCTAACCATCCCAGTTGTTTGATGTTGTGACAATGGTGGGTTCTAAAGGGGGTGCCAGTGGAAAATCTGGCTATGTTATTGTAACATGCTGAGAGTTTGGAGAGGTTGCTTTTAGAAAGATTAGTATATATTGCAGAGGCATAGAATAAGGTAGAAATCAGATGGGTCTGGGAAATGGCTATCCTGGCAGAAGGGGTTAGGAAGGGTTTGATTCTGTAAAGGGTGCCAAGTTTTTTGTTAACAGACTTTATTGTAGAGTTAATATGGTGATCATAGCTAAGGTGGTTATCAATTGTTACTCCCAGTAGACGGGTAGTAGTGTCAGGGGATATGTTAGTACCATTGTTAGATGTTACAGTGAAGTACAGTTGAGATGACTTAAAAGTAGGAGCAAAGAGCAATAATTTAGTTTTTTTGGGGTTCAGTAGGAGACCATGTTGCAAGAACCAGTTTTCAGCACTGTTAAATACGGATTGGGTGATTGACTGGAGAGAGGTTATGGACTTGGCTGAACAAATTAAGGTAGAATCATCTGCATATTGTATGCAGGTGGCTTGTGGAATTGTGGTGTGTAGGTTATTTATAAATAAAGAGAAGAGAAGAGGACCTAAAATAGAGCCTTGAGGTACTACTATGTTCACAGGGAGTGGTGTGGAAAGATTATTATTCCAGAGTATGGCTTGATGTTTGTTTTCCAGATAGGATTTAAACCATTGTAATGCCTGTGCATCAAGTGATTGGACCTTTAGTATGTCAATAAGCAAGTTATGATTCACCATATCGAAGGCCTTTGAAAGGTCAATGAAAAGTGTAGATGAAAATGTGTTATTGTTTCGGTTTTTGTTTATGGTGTCAGAGAAAGATAGCAGGGCAGTTGTTGTGTTATGGAATGGTCTAAAACCATGTTGGCAGCTTGCAAGTAAGTTATTCTGGAGAAGGTGGTCAAGTAGTTGTCTGTGAATGCATTTCTCCATTATTTTAGCTATTGGAGAGAGTAAAGCAATGGGGCGAAAGTTGGAAAGTTCAGTAGATGGGCCACCTTTGTGTAGAGGGATGATATGTGATACTTTCCATATGGATGGAATTTTGCTTTCTGAGATTGTTCTATTTATAAGTATGGAGATGGGATAGGCAATGGCTTTAGCTACAATTTGCAGGAATTCAGCAGGAAGACAATCAGCAGAAGGGGTGCAGGGCTTAAGTTTTAAGAGGAGGTTGCATATGAAGGATGTGGGTACTGGTTTTATGTGAAAAGTAGGAGATGGAGTATTAGTGGTATCTAACTGGGAAGAGGTGACAGGTGGCAAAGTATTAGCTAGGGTTAGAATGGCTTTGGTAAAGTAGTTATTAAAGGCATCTGGAATCTGGTTGGCATTATTATGGTTGAAGTCTGAGGGGGCAGGAGTTGTAGAGTGGCCTGGCTTAAGAAGATTGTTTATGCCTGACCGGAATATTTGTGGTTTTTGTTGGTGGGTTTGTTGGAGGTGAAGGTAATATTCTTTTTTGTCTTGGAGAATTTGTTTTTTGGTGGCATTTCTTAATTGTTTGAAGTGGAGGTGATCTGATGGGTTTTTTGTGGCTCTCCATTTGGCCCAGATTTTATTTCTGAGGAGGATCTTTTGTTTGGTTAGTTTTGAGAGCCAGGGGGCAGTTTTGGTCCTTATTCGGGAAGTGTGATATGAGGCATGGAAATCTAGGATTTGAAGGAATCTGGTATTGAAATAGGTCACTGCTTCATCAAGTTGAAGATGAAGCAAAGGTGACCAGTCACATGCTTTTAGTTCATTTTGGAAACTGACTGGGTTAAAGTGTTTTTTGGAACGGGAGGTTTTAAAAGTATTAGTGTTAGGGCTATGAACTTTTTGTCTACTAATATAGGTTAGCATATGGTCACTAATGTCATCAGGAAGGGTTCCTGGTTTATAAGTATCAACATGGCTGTTGAGTAGTATCCAGTCAAGGGTGGATTCCTTACTGCTTGGCTTATGGATTCTAGTAGGAGTGGTTATTATTTGAGAGAAACCATGAAGATTTATGTGATTGGTAGGATTAGGGGAATTACAGGTTGCCCAGTCTATATTAAAGTCGCCTAAGACAATGGTTCCCTGAGGTAGGTTTGTAGAGAGGTAGCTAAGAATATTTTCCAGAGTGCTGATATTATTTCCAGGGGGGAGATATGTGCAAATTATATAGATAGATTTTGAGTTGTTAATTTAGAGTTTTATACTGAGGGTTTCAGCATTTGTATCTGAGGGTAGGGGCATATTGAGAGGTAAGATTTGGAGTTCAGATTTGTATAAAATGGCTACTTCTCTGCCCTTTTTATTATTGCGGTCACATCTCAGGATATTATATCTGGGAGGGGTAATCTCCTGGTCCAGAGTTGAGGGCTTTAGCCATGTCTCTGTAATACATAATCTATATGATATATATGGTTCAAAGAAATATATGTAAAATCCGTAGGAATGCTAAGTTATAAGTAAAATATTGTTAATTATTGTAGGGATCTATGGACTGCTTCCACACCTCATCGCCCTTCCTTCGCAGCTCAGCTGCATCCCTCTGATGGAGATCATCATAGCTGTGACAAACTGCATTGCACTGCCGTATATCCCCATCCTCCCTCCCTCCCTCTTGATCTGGTTTCACACATTGATCATAGCGAAGTTCCTGAATCTGGCTCTTATCCGCTGCTTCAATCCACTGTACACATTCAACATCTGGGTCATCTCCTTGTCAGTCTGGTTGGATGCACAGACATGTCTCAGACTTCTCGAAGTAACCATCATGATCCTCAAGTAGTAGAAAATGTGAAAAACACAAAACTACGGAAATGCTCACCGACGCACTACTCAGTTCACAGTTAGCAATGGTCTGGTCAGTAAATGTATCAAAATCAATATTTGACAATGGCACTGATGTATATTCTACGATTATTGGAAGATAATCGGCACGTGCCACATGTGGTACTGTTTATTGATACCTATTGGGTGTTTATGTGGTACAATTGTATGTTTCTGTGCATAACAGCAATTTATGCAGATGTGTGCAAATGGGATTCCAAAAACCTGAATTTTAATTAACCTCATTAATTATGTAAGGTGCAAATGGTACTTAAAGCTTGGTGCACACAAGGTGCACTTTTGATTCTGTGAGTCTGAGTGTGAGGTACATTGGTAGCTGGTGGAAGTTCTGTAATGGTAATTAGTAAATCTGTTAAAGATAATCATTTTAAAAGGTACACGTTAAAAATCATATTTACTCAAAATGATAGGGAGTCGTGTTGTCTGGAAATGTATGCATACAGGTACTGTTCTTCTAAATATTTTGGTTCAGTCACATATGCAGTTGTATAGACAGACTTCCACTACAAATGATAACAGTATATACAGTAGGATTTACAATTCATCCACAAGTCTTACTGGTAATTCCCAGTATATACAGGAGGATTTACAATTCATCCATAACTCTTACTGGTAACTCCCAGTATATACAGGAGGATACAATTCATCCACAAGTCTTACTGGTAATTCCTTTTACTCTGTGGTCTTATAGAAACCTACAGATTACGACAGTATCCCTATCTAGTATGCACTGTTGATATTACAGATATTTCCTAAATCATGTTTCCTTAAACAGTGTTAAAATGTGATGTTGCTGTTATGAATATTTCTTCAATGATTTATTTATTTATTTATTTTACATTTGTTGACCGGGATTGTCCGACTGAGCTGAAGAGCCGTTTTTAGCAGAGGCCCGGGGAGAAAAGCCCCAACATATTACACAATTTTCATTATAAATTAGCATTAAACAGCAATGTTACAGGATTATTACAAGGCATTAAGTAGCAATACAATGTTATACAGTGTCAGTAATCAGGAGCATAGCAAAGCTGTTTCAAGATGTATAAAAAGAAATATGTCATTAAGATGAATATAGTCTAAGGGGTAAGGTTACAAAAACCCAGTTTTATCATAATGTAGTTGCATGAAGGCAAGACAATTACAATAGAATGTTTCTCTGAGGCAATTTGCAGATTTTAGAAGACAGTAGAAAGAGTAGTCAAGGAGGATTAGAGAGAGCTAGTGAGAAGAGTGAGTTAAGGGCAGAAAGTAGATTAAGGTATGAGAAGTAGGGGGTGTTTAAGGAGGGAGAGTGCAGTGGCAGGACCGGTGACTTTTAAAGTGCTCTTTGCTGGCTGCTAATTTGTTTAGGATGTGTGATTGTGATGCCTCTTAAGAAAGGTGTTATCACTACCAACTCAGTTTCCTATGTAGCTGTACTGAAGGTGTTATCACTACCATCTCAGTTTCCTATGTAGGTGTACTGAAGGTGTTATCACTACCATCTCAGTTTCCTATGTAGCTGTACTGAAGGTGTTATCACTACTATCTCAGTTTCCTATGTAGTTGTACTGAAGGTGTTATCACTACCATCTCAGTTTCCTATGTAGGTGTACTGAAGGTGTTATCACTACCATCTCAGTTTCCTATGTAGCTGTACTGAAGGTGTTATCACTACCATCTCAGTTTCCTATGTAGGTGTACTGAAGGTGTTATCACTACCATCTCAGTTTCCTATGTAGGTGTACTGAAGGTGTTATCACTACCATCTCAGTTTCCTATGTAGCTGTACTGAAGGTGTTATCACTACCATCTCAGTTTCCTATGTAGGTGTACTGAAGGTGTTATCACTACCATCTCAGTTTCCTATGTAGCTCCACTGAACTGAAGGTGTTATCACTACCATCTCAGTTCCTATGTAGCTGTACTGAAGGTGTTATCACTACCATCTCAGTTTCCTATGTAGCTGCACTGAAAGTGTTATCACTACCATCTCAGTTTCTTATGTAGCTGTACTGAAGATGTTATCACTACCATCTCAGTTTCCTATGTAGGTGTACTGAAGGTGTTATCACTACCATCTCAGTTTCCTATGTAGCTGTACTGAAGGTGTTATCACTAGCATCTCAGTTTCCTATGCAGCTCTACTGAAGGTGTTATCACTACCATCTCAGTTTCCTATGTAGGTGTACTGAAGGTGTTATCACTACCATCTCAGTTTCCTATGTAGCTGTACTGAAGGTGTTATCACTAGCATCTCAGTTTCCTATGCAGCTCTACTGAAGGTGTTATCACTACCATCTCAGTTTCCTATGTAGCTGCACTGAAGGTGTTATCACTGCCATCTCAGTTTCCTATGTAGCTGTACTGAAGGTGTTATCACTGCCATCTCAGTTTCCTATGTAGCTGTATTGAAGGAGTTATCACTACCATCTCAGTTTCCTACGTAGCTGTACTGCCTATGGATCCTGAGTTATTCCAACACATTCCGTCAGTTATTTAATTAATTGATGTAGTATTTTAATATGAAATGCAAGCAGACTTTGGTGGCATGATGCTCCTGCCTTTAGACTTTCCTTCAACACACACACACATATATATATATATATATATATATATATATATATATATATATATATATATATATATATATATATATATATATATATATATATATATATATATATAATGTCAGGGGTTCTGATTCCAGTCATAAAACTGCACAGATATTGCAAGTTGCATTGATTTTACAGATGCTGTATGAATGCATTGTTGATACTTTTTGCATGTCATTTTAGTATTTATCACATACAGTGTTATACATAAGTTTGCATACCACTGGAACGCATAGTTTTTATTTTGACATATGCTGTTTACAGAATCAAATGCATAAATGTGCTCAACCATGATTATTATGTGCGTATCAATGTTTTCCAGATGGCCAACCATTTTAGTGGTGACAACTTCCCTCCCAGGAAAATGGCATCATAGTTGATGCTCTGTCAACATGGAAGGAAATTTCTAGGTGAGTCAGGAGATACTATTTGGAGAAATGAAATCTGGATGGACCTCACCAACATGATCAATGCAGTTGTAGGCCACAACTGATCCCATGATGCCTGTAGACAGCACTGCTCAGACATGGTCATTCGTGCAGCCAACAGAGTGACACATTAGAAGACATCAAAGGATGCCACTGGTGGTGGAGCAGCACTGACCCCCCCCATGACATCACAATTGTTTTGGCTTCACTGCATACAATAAGAGGACAGCAATGCATCCCTGCTAGTGGGGTTGAAGCTGGAGTTCCAGGATGGACATGTATGTATTTACTTTCAGTACAAGGATGAGTGCTGTGACACTCACTGTGTATTGTCTCAACATGCATGTTCATTTATTGCTTTGATTTACAGCAGCAGAGTTGAGCCATAACCACACATCCACACCGAGTGACGGTAATGTGAGTCACATCCACACCGAGTGACGGTGATGTGAGTCACATCCACACCGAGTGATGGTGATGTGAGTCATATCCACACCGAGTGACGGTGATGTGAGTCACATCCACACCGAGTGACGGTGATGTGAGTCACATCCACACCTAGTGACGGTGATGTGAGTGACATCCACACCGAGTGACGGTGATGTGAGTCACATCCACACCGAGTGACGGTGATGTGAGTCACATCCACACCGAGTGACGGTGATGTGAGTCACATCCACACTGAGTGACGGTGATGTGAGTCACATCCACACCGAGTGAAGGTGATGTGAGTCACATCCACATCAAGTGAAGGTGATGTGAGTATAATTACAGAGAGAGCTGCACACAACATTTGTAATGTTTATTGCATTAGCATTCACAGGTTCATCTACTTTGGGTCTACACCAGGGAGCAGCAGGTGAGTGTCTCTATACTGTTGCTGTGCACACTACCTTGTTAGTGCCCCCACCTCATGTAATGTACTGTTGCTGTGCACACTACCTTGTTAGTGCCCCCACCTCATGTAATGACACAGCTGTTTACTGTTACTTTGTTGTTTCCATAACCTTGAACACTACAGGTACATCCAGTGGTCAGGCAAGCCATGCATTATCAAATGCAAGACGACCAGGTATGTTACAGTGACATTGTCAGAGCTTTCAACAATGTTTATCACACATGATGCCTGACATTTATGTCAGTATTTGTCAATATGGGCCCTTCTGGTGTACATTTGCAACACCCATCACATAAGTATTTGCAGTCCATATTACTGTGTTGTATATGTGATGGTGTCAGTATTCATTTTGCTATATACATGACTGTGTTGTCTTTCTTTTTACTTTCCCCCACAGGATACACAGTACAACCCACAACCTCTACACAGCAGGAGTCCTCAAGTGTGCATACGAGTGGTATATGAATGACACACATTCTGTATGTTTTAACTGTGTGCACCTGGTTAATGTTGTAAATGGTGTGATTCACAATGTTTTTCCCTACACTAGTTGAAATTCACCCCATGAGTGTCAGCCAGGTATGTTTTTATTTTTAATAAATCACATATGTCATGTATGTTGGCCATGTTAATAGATTATATAGTTATGGTAGGTATATTCTATGAAACATGCACACATTACCACTGCAAGTGAAATAATTAGTATTTGTAATATACATGTCAAGTGTGTTTTATATCCATCATGTGCTGTAGACACAGTGTCCTGATCTGTGCATTTGTATCTGGTAATTCATCACCTATCTGTACCATCCAGCATCCCGTCTAGTGACCATGATGTTGTTCATGATGTGTCTTAGCATGGTAGTGTGGCTCCTGCCATAGAGGACATTGAGTTGTTTAGAGAGTCCATCAATGAGGTTGACACTGGTGTTGCATCAGATGTATCCTTAAATGTGGATGTCCACTTGTCAATGCATTCAGAGGATGATGGCGCAGTGGACATTGAATAGGGTGAAACCATTGATCACTACACCACAGTTGGGACTTCTGCTCAGGGCAGGTCCACATAACAACCAGACACAAGGCATTGCTGTGGATGTAGGCAAGCAGACATTGTACATGGCCAGGTGTCAGAGGGTGTCCACCTCCTGCTGCAGGCAAATGAATACTCACAGCAATGGAATTGTTTAGACTTCCATGCTCTTGGCCATGTCATTGATCATATGGTACACCAGGTACATGTCATGCATAAGGACAAGAGTGCAGACACAGTGATATTATCATAGCAACAGAATCGTTTAGACTTCTGTGCACTTGGCTGTGTCACTGATCATATGATACACCAGGTACATGTCATGCATAAGGACAAGAGTGCAGACACAGTGATATGATCACAGCAATGGAATTGTTTAGACTTCCATGCACTTTGCCATGTCACTGATCGTATATTACACCAGGTACATGTCATACATAAGGACAAGAGTGCAGACATAGTGATATTATGGCTGCACTGGCAACTCAAAATGAGAAACTGCTTGTTGTGGCATGGTCAGTGAAAACCTTGGCTTCTACATTACTGCAGCAGTGTTGTATTACAAGCAGGATTTTGCATTTCATGACTATGCACAGCAGATTGCAACCTGTGAGAGGCAGTACAGCTGTCCGCAGAACCACCATTGGGCAATCCCTGTTTGTGGTCCATCTTGCACAAATGTCAACTGCTAGCCCATCTGCTGAGGTTCCGCCTGTCACAAGGCCTTTGACTCACAGTCATACTCCTTCATCTCAACATTGTGTTGGACCCCCATCCATCTCCTTTCTGGAGCAACCAGAGCAGGATGTGTCTGTATGTGGTCATGGCAGGGTGGACTATGGTGTGAGACATCAGAGAGGTTGACCAAGACTGCATTAGAGTGTGTCCAGCAGTGTGGTACACATAGCTGACTCATATTATTTCAATACCACAATACTGTGAAATGTGTTTTCTGAAATAAAAAATGTCTGCATTATGTCGTGTGTGATTTCTCATTTTTCATGTTATGATATTGTAGAGATATGCAAGTGCAGCACTGATATGTGTCCCTTATTGTTTACCATAGAGCGATACAACAAACTGAGTGTGCATGCATACCTGCTTCAATTGTGCCCTGAGTTTTCTTTTGACACATTTGCATCTGTTCCTGTTGGAATAAGTTAAATGTGGTGCTCAGTGTGTACATCTAGTGGGTACTTGCCATTAGATGCAATCTGTGTTGCTGTGGTGGGGCAAAACCTGGACATCACTGTTCAGTCTGTGTATTTATGTACATATGGCTTGTCAGGACTCAGATGTTTGGGTCAGATGCTGCCATGTAGCCTGGGCCTGCAGTTGTGGTCACACCCTACATTACCTACACCTGTGACTTCTGCCCCCTGTGTCCTCTTCCTCCGATAACTATGGGATGTCCTCTTCAGACATTGCGGTTCTTGGGGTAGTTTATCCAAACCTACAGCTGGAAAGCTGCCATGTGCTTAGGTTAGCATGTTATGCAGCATGGCACACACCATTATCATCTGTGCTGTCTTCTCCAGTCTGTATTACAGTGCAGCCCCAGATGTGTCCAAATAGCTGAACTGAGCTTTCAGTACACCAAACACAAGATGTATGGTGTTTCTGGTTGTTGCGTGTGTTCTGTTGTAGGCCTCCTGCACAGGGTTGGATCGTTCATGGTATGGGGTAATTAGCCACAGTTCAAGTGGATAACCACAGTCACATGTTGTGGGAAATAAAAATACTTTTGGTCAGAATGGATATTGTTGAGAGGGGCAGCCTTAGATTGCATCTTAGCTGTGTTCCTGTACTTACCCAGTAGCAATCTCTCAGGTATTTCACCTTGCTGGAATGCAGCCCTGAGTCCACTTTCCCTCTAAATGGCAGCTTCATGGACACTTCCTGGCTGTGTTTCCATGACATTTTGTTATACTGCCATCTGCTGCACATACAACTTAGCAGGTGATGGACGGCCATCCCTTTCTGTTTATGTATCAGTCTGCTTCTGGATGTAATGGTGTCTTGATATGTATGTGTGTGAAATCCTTTGCACTGAGTATATGGTGGAAGTTTGCAATGTCATAGAATTGAAGCATTACAGTTCTCTGCTCTATGGGGGTGGATGGGAAGTGAATGTAGTCATCCACCTTGCTGGTAGGAATTTTGCCAGGACATGACTGGCAGCTGTCTGTGATATACCCATAGTATTCCCCATGTGTCTCTGGAATGTCCCAGATGCAAGTACACTCATGCTGAGATGCACTTTGGTTTCAAAGGGGAATGGGGTTTCGTCTCAGGGTCTGCACAGACATGTGTGGGGCATACAAGTTACAGACATCCTGCACCATTTGTCTGTCTAGAAAACAATATCTGTCAATTATATGCTGCTCTGACAGCTGATTTAGTTGCAACCTTGCTCTGACTCTAGCTGATACCTGCTGATTATTTGCTGGACTGACAGCTGGTTTAGTTGCAGCCTTGCTCTGACTCTAGCTGGTACCTACTGATTATTTGCTGATCTGACAGCTGGTTTCATTGCAGCCTTGTTCTGACTCCAGTTGGCTGCCTTCTAGGATGAACAGCCACAGCCTAGTTTATGGCTTGCATCGCTGCAACTTGTTGCATTAAATTACCAGCAGGTTGCATTCTATATTTTTTCGTTTTGCAACATATTTCACTATAATGGGTGGTGCAGGGGTGCAGCAATTAACATTGTCACCTCACAGCAAGAGTATTTTTCGTTCGATTCTCATCTGGAGTGCCTTCTGTGTGGCGTCTGTATGTCCTCCCTATGTTCGCATGGGTTTCCTCCCACATTCCAAAGACATACATCTGAAACATTTCTCACCGAGCCTCTGCTGAAAATAGGCTCTGTCCTAGTCAGACTTTCCCAGTCAACTAATATTAAATAAATAATCTGTAGTATTTACTTGAATTCCCTGGTGTCCATAATGTATGCACCGGGGATTTGAAAAACTGGGTTGGCGTGTCTGTCACATTTGAGTTGCTTTGTGTGTGCATGATATGTTTTGGAATCACACGGGTGTGCGCGGAATTCCTAATTATCCTGCAGTGGATACTTATGTGCTCAGTCTGTCTTCAGCCTGTCTTCTGGAATCGCATCCACACCAGGTGTGTGGAAGTCTTCGTTTAGCATGCTGTACTCTCTGCAAATAGCGTCCACAAACTTTATGGAATCTGGCCAGACAGAAAGTTTAGACTGGGGATCACTTCAGTGGCTCTGCTGGACAGAGTCACAGAGACCTAATCTAAGGGGGCAGCAAAAGCCAACACATTCTGGCTAGGCTTATAAATGCCTTCAGACAGATAGCCTAGTACCTACCTATGAACCTATGAATGTATGGCCCCAATGTATATATATCTATACCGTTGTTCACTAATAGTAGAGGTATATTGTTTCTAAGGCTTCTCTGATATATATATATATATATATATATATATATATATACTCAGTGACAGCTGGCTTGGTCAAACATTTCAGTCAAGCAAATAAATATTCCTTCTCTGGGTAGCACCAGCTAACAAATATACTTCTCCACTTACTGTTTTGATGAATCTGCTCTTCCAATCCTTTAATTTCCAAAAGGCTTGGAGAAACAATTTCTTCAGAACAGCTAAGCTGTTCCATTTCTTCTATCTTTTTGTCAAGTAGTTGCTACAGTTCCTTCTGCTTAATCATCACCAGTTTAAGACTAGGAAACATTGCACACCATTTAAGAAAAAAAAACACTTTCAACACCACCAGAAAGATTAAGCTATATTTAATTTCCATATTCTGCATTATCTAATTGCCTTAGTAAATATATAATCTTTATTGTAAAGTGACCACTTAAAATATAATCTATAAGGATTAGGCAGCCTTCCCCAGTACATATATTTTCTGGTTGCCAGAGGTGTTGCAAAACTTGTTTCTTTTCACACTAAGTCAGAAAGTGAACCAATATTATTATTCTCTTTGCAAACCTTTGCTTATCTGGAGATACTGGCAATCAGTAAGGCCTCTCACTTCTGAGAGTCTTTCCATCATACCAGCCTTTTTTGTTTTAATAAAACAAACAATTCAACCCTTCCACACCTTCTGCCTTATCATGAAGTTCATGTACCCTCTGCTATACTGAAAACAGTACATCGTATTGATCTTGTCAAAAAATCACAGCTAACAACTTCATGCACTTCCAAACATTTAGCATATCCTACTAACAGTCCTGATAAATGCTGTAAGAAGTAGAGGATCCCTTCTGATATGTTCTTCGTGGGTGTAGGAGTACAGCAAAGGCATCTATCACCCAGCCTGTTTGTGATTTTTATGGACAGGATATGAAGACACAGCCAAAGGTTGGAGAGTATTCAGTCTGGGGACATTTCTTTATTGTTTGCCAGTCATGTTGCCCACTTACCCTCAAGAGAAGGTAATCTCCAGGGTGTACTGGAACAATTAACTGGTGAATATTAAGCAACTGGATAAAGATCAGCCCATTTAAATCAGACGTCATACTTCACTCTCTCTCACAGATCCTGTCTCCAGATGGTGGGAATTTAAGAGGGAAACAGCTATCTTTTAGGTGAAGAAGTTTTGAGTGTCTTGTGGTCTTGCTCATGAGTGAGGGTAAAGGGACTCAGAATATTGACCAGTGGATTAATACAGTGGTGACAGCACTGCAGACAATGCATCAGAAGATGGCAATGAAGGTATAAGTGAATCACAGGATGAAGCTCTCAGGTTACAAGTCATTTAATGCCTTCATCCAAACTCGGAGTAATAAGCTTTGGCTAGTGGCTGAAATGGTAAGATTATGAATAGAAGATGCAGAAGAGATGTTCCTTCTCAGGACAGCAAGGCTGACTCTCCAGAATCCAGGAAGAATCTGGAAGGATCTTGGATTATCAACTCTGCTTTTTGTGCTGAGAAGATCCATTTGAGGTCATGATGGCAGTTTGTGAGGATGCCTCCCACAAGAGATGTAGGCAGTATGGCTCATGGTGGGAGTAGGCCATGGGGCATACTCATGACATGTTAGGGGTATCTCCCTACTTACCTGGAAACATCTTTGACTCTACAGGATGAGATGGAGACTGTTGCTGGGGGTACAGAGGTCAGCTCCGCCCTACTCAGCCAGAAATGTGATCCTTGCCAAGGTAAGCTGCTTAAACTATTAATGGCAAATGAATGGATAAATACATAAATGAATGAATAGATGGATAGACATATGATCATGGCTGGATTGATGGCTGGATGGAAAGATGGATGGATGACCTAGCAAACCCTGTAAATGAATGCTTTGTTATTAAGGAAAAACATCAATTTCCAGTTATTGTTCCATCTCCCTTATCTCTTCATCTGCTCACCTCATTCACACCTCTTTCCTTCCATAAGAATAGCTTCATAGGTCTTTCATAGGTGTTTACTAGGCTAATGACCACAAGAGCCTTTTTAAGCCTAGCTATGCATCCCAAATCTCTGACAAGTTCTGACACCTTTGATAAGTATAAGCAGGGGTTTAGGAGATGAAACATTTATAAGCAGCAGCCTGGAGGATGATCTATTTACAGGTTGCCTGTGTCCATTAGACACATAGGTGTCAAACCAGGGCTGAATTTCTGGTTTGCCATCCAATTGTCCAAGTTGCACTTGAATTGGGTTAGGGAGGGACCCTGCTTCACGTGGATGGGGAGCCTGTTCCAAAGACGGGGTAGTCTCTGAGATACATGCCTGAGAATGTCATCTCCAGCCTTCTTTCAGTTCTGTCTTTTGTCATGTTATCCTCTCATCCTGTTTTATCCAATGTTGCTTCATCTTCTTCCTTTATGTATTTCATCTTACAACTTCTCTGAGTCTGTAATATTTCTTTCACTTTTTCCAAATATGTTTGACAATCTCCCCCTCCCCCTCCTACTTTATGCTCTCTAACTTCCTTTATTAACATACTCATGGATCCTTTTCTTATCTCTGTTGTGCTTTGTTCCCTTCCTTCCTTCCTTCCTTTCCTTTGCCATGTGGATTTTTACCTATCCCAACATAATATTCCTTTCTTCCTTTAGATATCTTCCCTGTGTATCTCCCAGTACATATAAGTGGCCTTTCTGTGAATTCTTAATTATTTTCTCGAGGATCACTTCCCTGTTATTACTCTTCCCCATATTTCATTCACCCATCCAAATTCCTAGGGCACATGCATCATCCATGCATTTCCTTTTCAATAAGCCACATTTATCTTTCTCCCTTCATTATGAAACCCAGCAAGCATATAATACCAGCTATGTTGGAACCATGGGAAAAAGACGTTGTGGAGAGATGTATGTTGGAACTTCATTTATTGCCCCCCAACTGAACAGACTCTCTTTATCTGTATAGATAGTTGCACTGGTTTCTATCAGTCTCCCTTTTGCCAGTCACTCCTTAGTTCCTCCTTCCAGCTTATTGCCAGTGCCTTCATTTCTGTCATACTGACTCTGGCTCTATCAATAGTCTGTATATTGCTTCTGCCAGCACATCCCACAACTACTCATATGACACCAAACTCCACTGCTCCCCATGTTCCAGCCCTTCCTCCTTCTTCCTTCATTCATCACCATTTTGTTTGCTTTCCTTTTGAACTGCAGATAATCGCACAACTTTCATGGCCAGCCTTAGGCATAAACCAGCTAGGCAGCCGCCTAGGGCACCGCGGTAGTAGGGGCACTTTTCCAGTATTTATTTGGAGTAGATAGACTAGGATGGGGGCACCAGATGGTACGGTGGGGGGGTGCCATGGAGCCCTTTTGCCGAGGGCACCAGTTGACTAAGGCCGCTCCTGACCACTCTCCATTCCTAGCTCCACACTTCCTGTGCAGTTCTGTGAATTCCTTGAAATGGGTATTATTCCCATCCACTGAATTCCCAGTGCATTTTATCCTTTCTAGCTGAAAATTCTCAGATTTCTTTTTCTTTTCCTTCATATCACCATATTCTCCAAAACATTTGTTCCTTAGTTTTTATTTGTTTTGATTACTTAAATGTTTATTGAGTTATAACATATTTACAGTAGAGACACGGTTAGTATATTCAAAAATAATAAATAAATAAGAGTAAACAGGACACACAGCCAAACCAATAAGTAAAAAAAAGTAACAAGAAAATCCTAACCAAGGTAGAGTTTTCACTGTATGATTCCTTATAAACCTCTTGTAAGACAGGATAAGTGAATGCATGCAAATGACTCTTGAAGGACATCAGGTATTTCAGCTATATGGCATTTCTGAAAACCAATGACTTTTTTCTTTTCAAGTCAGTTAACAGAGGAGTCCAGGCTAATAAATCCAGACCCAGCTGGCTATGAACATACATATTTCAGTCTTCTTATAACTTTATCAGTATAGCATAAGTGGACTGTTTGGCTAACCTTTAGAAACATAGGGTTGTCGTACTCAAAATGTACCATCTAACAACTAAATAAAAGAGTAAACATGACACATGACCAAACCAATTAGTAAAAAATTACAAGAAAATCCTAGCCAAGCTAGAGTTTTCACTGCATGATTCCTTAACACCCCTTGCTAAAGAAGTTAATGAGGTGTATGTAAATGACCCCTTAAGGACATCAGGAGTTTCAGTTATATGGCAGTTCTGAACGCCCACAATGTTTTTTTCTTTTTAAGTCTGTTAATGGAGAAATTCAGACCAATAAAGGTGTTTCGAAACTCCCAGCTGTGCCTTTTTTCTGTTGACTGTTATTTGGCAGAGCTTCGGCTGATTTTCATATGACAAAGCTTCGGCTGATTTTCATATGACAAAGCTTCGGTTTGACTACTTGACTCACTTTTTGTGTGACTGAAGGTTTTATTACTTGTCATCCTTTGGATGAGACATAAACCAAGGCCCCATGTACCTGAGTTGGTGGTAGCTAAGATGGATGTAAAAGATCCCATGGCACATATCGAAAAGAGCAGGGGAAGTTCCCTAGTGTCCTGGCCCAATTTCCCAAGTCAGTATGAATGCCATCTCAGGTTTGCCCTGAAAAAGGGCATTGGCCTAGTGGTACCTGGTCAACAAAGTGTAAATAAATAAATAAATAAGATTAAGCATTCCTATTAGTGCATCATTATGCAAGTGGTGGGTTACAAACAGATTTTTAGCAGCACAGGGACTGGCCAAGAATAATTATGTTGTGACAAAAAATAGAAAGTCAAACTCACACCTTTTGCTGAGATTTTTAACTATTAATATTGCATTAGATCAGGAAAAAGTTACTGACATGCTTCCCAAGCATAAAATGTTGGAGTGATGATTACAGATAATAAATGAACTCGTAATAATCCAGTCACAGTGAAAAGATTGAAGCTGTTGAACAGAGATTAGCTATTTTTGTAGAGGATCATATGATGCTTTACCAGAGTCACTGAGGATTATGTTAAGCAGGGCACTTTGTTTATCTTTATTTGATTACAGTTTGCTTTTTGTAGCAGGTACTAATGCATTTGATTTGCAAAATATGAACTTTTATTATAGTTCTATTTTAAGATGTACACATAGGTTTAGGAAACAACATCCTCATTTTATTTAGTTTGTGCAAAGTAATCGAATACCTGTAACAGAGAGTAACTAAAAGAAACAGTAATAGCATTTAAACTATTAAAATATTTCCTCAGAATGTATTTTTTATTTCAGACCAATATTATATTAGTATACCAAGGGTTAGAGGTTATTTTGCACCACCTACATATAGGAAATCATTATCACAGAAATGTCTACCATATAAGATTATACAATTTATGGAAAATCTTGAAAAATATTTCCACAGACTTAGTCCATGTATCATTTTAAAAGATGTGCATTTAAATATTATGTGACTCCTAGAATGTAGTAGCTGTTGACTTCTATGATGTTTGAATGTATGTTCATTTATCTTATCTGTGAAAGGGCATGTTTCCACTGTGTAGAAGAACAAAATATTTCTGAATTTGAATCTTTATTGTAAAGCAGTGACCCTGTCCAACTATCTGTTCCTAACGATGTTCATTCTCTAAACCAAAGCTAAGGCCTTGGCCTTGGCATCTACATGAAGTAAGGAGGAAGAGCTGGAATTCCAGGTCTGTCTTCTATCCACACCCCATATGCTGCCTATATATCTTAATTCTGAGATCACGGTCTCTTGAGAAAAAGGGGAAATCCGTAGGACACAACGGTCTTGATTTTTAGTAGCAGAACCAATTAATGATTTCACATTAGAATGACAATCACTAGTGTGTTAATCATAAGCCTGGAAGCTGGTCTGATATACTTTTCCAAAACTGTGTTCCCTCACTCTAGTTCTCCACTCCTTTCTCATCACCAGTCTGTGCAAGTTATTATTATACGATGCTTTTTAATTTTTTTGAAAATGCATATCCACACTTCCTTATATGTTCCTCTCCAGATTTCAATGCAGCCATTGCTATCCCTGTCCCGCTAAAATGTTTTGCTTTTTATGAAGTGCCATTCTTATCAACATTCTCTGTTTCCAAAGTCCAATGTCATATTAAAGTCTCCTAATGATCACATATCACAGTTCACTCTCCCTTTCTTTTCATGCAGTGAAAAAAAGAAACTTGTAAAGAACCCCCAGTTAATTTATTTCAGACTATAGGCATTACTAACTTTCCACCATTTATCTTGTATCCCACCTTCTGAGATCAACTGTTTTCCATTTTAGCTCCTTTTTATATCCCTATTGACTTCCTCCTTCACTCATTATGGGGCAGCCGCTGTTATTCGGTTTCATTGTGTTTTTTTTAGCTTCCATATGACTCTGATCTTTGTTTTTGTCTCCTGCAGTAACATCCCATCCCCTTCCCCTCTTTATCTTTCTGATTACTCGTACTCCACTTAACTGGACAAGAGACCCCTCCTTTATTCTATGTCCCAAACTTAAATTCTCAAGCTATTCTCCAATCTGTACCTTACTTTTCAAAACTTTACTCTAACAGCCTGACTCATACACATTCCTTGTCTTCTGATGGAATACTGCCTAACCTCCCCAGAGGCAGAAGAATAGAACTGTAGCCCCCTTCATTCCCAGCACCCATGGGTGCCTAGTGCCTACATTTAATGATCTCCTAGTACAAAGGTACTCAGCGTGTCTAGATAATGTCCCCATGCCTTGCCGGCACTTCACACTCTCCCCATAACTCTTCTTCCGCAGTTTTATATTCACCCCTTCCTGTCATTCGGTTTCTCCATTTATATTCACCCCTTCCTGTCATTCAGTTTCTCCTTTTATATTCACCCCTTCCTGTCATTCGGTTTCTCCCTTTATATTCACCCCTTCCTGTCATTCGGTTTCTCCCTTTATATTCACCCCTTCCTGTCATTCGGTTTCTCCATTTATATTCACCCCCTTCCTGTCATTCAGTTTCTCCCTTTATATTCACCCCTTCCTGTCATTCGGTTTCTCCTTTATATTCACCTCTTTCTGTCATTCAGTTTCTCCCTTTATATTCACCCCCTTCCTGTCATTCGTTTTCCCTTTATATTCACCCCTTCCTGTCATTCGGTTTCTCCCTTTATATTCACCCCTTCCTGTCATTCAGTTTCTCCCTTTATATTCACCCCCTTCCTGTCATTTGGTTTCTCCCTTTATATTCACCCCTTCCTGTCATTCGGTTTCTCCCTTTATATTCACCCCCTTCCTGTCATTTGGTTTCTCCCTTTATATTCACCCCTTCCTGTCATTCGGTTTCTCCTTTATATTCACCCCCTTCCTGTCATTTGGTTTCTCCCTTTATATTCACCCCTTCCTGTCATTCAGTTTCTCCCTTTATATTCACCCCTTCCTGTCATTCAGTTTCTCCTTTTATATTCACCCTCTTTCTGTCATTCGGTTTCTCCCTTTATATTCACTCCCTTCCTGTCATTCAGTTTCTCCCTTTATATTCACCCCTTCCTGTCATTCGGTTTCTCCCTTTATATTCACCCCTTCCTGTCATTCAGTTTCTCCCTTTATATTCACCCCTTCCTGTCATTCAGTTTCTCCCATT
>NC_056737.1:1182291372-1182308872 GCF_019279795.1 Protopterus annectens
TTTGACTTATATGTATAAAATACATTAAAAAAGTTGTTAAAAAAGTAAAAATACATTAAAATAAATTAAAACGTGGATATATGCAGAGAAGGGACCAGCTAGCCTGGTTTACAAGTTTTAAAGCACTACTACACCTAACTTTAATGTGAAGAATTACTTGTATAAGGCTACGGATCCTTAATTAATTCAAATTCATATTCATCCCCTTCCTGTCATTAAGTTTCTCTCTTTATATTCACCCCCTTCCTGTCATTCAGTTTCTCCCTTTATATTCACCCCTTCCTGTCATTCAGTTTCTCCCTTTATATTCACCCCCTTCCTGTCATTCAGTTTCTCCCTTTATATTCACTCCCTTCCTGTCATTCAGTTTCTCCTTTTATATTCACCCTCTTTCTGTCATTCGGTTTCTCCCTTTATATTCACCCCTTCCTGTCATTCGGTTTCTCCCTTTATATTCACCCCCTCCCTGTCATTCGGTTTCTCCCTTTATATTCACCCCTTCCTGTCATTTGGTTTCTCCCTTTATATTCACCCCTTCCTGTCATTCAGTTTCATTCAGGGGATCACTTCTGTGGCTCTGCTCAACAGGGGCATAGGAAATTAACTTTCTTGGGTGGCGTATGCCAGGGAACATTGTTGGCTAGGTTTACTTAGGCCCTTGGGCCGATAGCCTAATATCTACCTATGAACCTATGAACCTATATAGTTGCAAGTACAGAACACTCCTGGAACAACCTCATGTCATATAGGATGCGATGCAGGAGTGGTTATGTACAGTTCAGTTTAAATTAAAAGACAAAAAGGTTAATATTGGCAGCCCAGGATAGTGGACTATGTACACACTGGTTTACAAAGTCCATTAAACATGTAGGAGAAACAGATAAATGCAGGTTTTGTAAAACAGAATTGGAAACAGTCGCACATCTTGTCGCACATCTTGTTGCTGGATGTGATATACTAATGGCAGAAGGACTGTATACTGAAAGGCATAATAATGTGGCAAGACTATTGTATTGGAGACTGTGCAAACATTATAATATTGAAGTAGCCGAGAAGCATTGGAAACATGAGGCACAAAGCATTATAGAAAATGATGAACTTTGTACCACGCAGGATCACCCGTTACCAACAGTTCAAAAAACAGATGTGAGAAAACCAGATATAATAGTCCATGAAAAGAAGACAAAAGTAGCATTGATCACTGAAATTGCTACATCCTGTGATTACAGTGTCTTATGTAAGGACAGACACAAACTCATAAAATACCAGGATTTGTAGGCAGTAATGAGGTCACTGTGGACGAATGATACCCAGACATTTGCAGTAATAGCAGGAACAATGAGTCTAATAAAAAAGAAACTACAATTGTATTTACAATAACGCAAAGACCAAAAACCAAACCAATCAAAGGAAAAGACAGTCCAGGGCAACTCCACCAGAAAATTAGTGGAAACGTTCCAAAACAGCTTACAATGAAGGCACAATGCTCAATTCCACAACTGTTAGTTTATTAACGCCACACAATTTCCAACGTTTTCGTCAAGGATATGACTTCATCAGATAAGGACAGGTAGATTACAACAGTTTAAATACTAAATTAATTAAACACTTCACTCCAATTAAGTAATTACACCACATTTAAAGGCACAAAATAAATATCTTAAAATCCTGCTCATTTACCTCAATTCCTAAACTGTTTTAAAAAATCCACAGTAAACACAGTATGAAAAACTGTACATATATAAATATTAAAACGCAAACAATATTGCATAACAGGTCTTTATATAATAAAATTATATATAAAAATATAAAAATATTCTTCAAATTCTGTCTGATTTAAGTTTTAAATATGGGATGATGGACACAGAATCATTAATCCCTGGAAATCTGTAAGATTCTAACAAAATTTGCCAGTATGTTTCCCTGTGGGATAACATTACCTCCCAGGGTCCACCTCTGGCTTCTTTAAAAACAGAGTAGGAGTAGAATTAGAAGTAGAAAGTAGAAGTAGGAGGATAGTTTCCAGAAAACACTATAATTGTTCTTCCTACGGGGTTGTCTATCTGGCAGTGTGCCAGGTGTGCCAGGCATTTTATGTAGGAAAGACAAAAAGGCAACTCCGTAGAAGGATATACGAGCACTATTATGACATGAAAAAATGTGACACCAATAATGCACTTTACAAGCACCTTACTATATGTCCTGGGGGAATTTTTTCCTTCTTTGTATTGGACTCTGTTTTTAAAGAAGCCAGAGGTGGACCCTGGGAGGTAATGTTATCCCACAGGGAAACATACTGGCAAATTTTGTTAGAATCTTACAGATTTCCAGGGATTAATGATTCTGTGTCCATCATCCCATATTTAAAACTTAAATCAGACAGAATTTGAAGAATATTTTTATATTTTTATATATTATATAATTTTATTATATAAAGACCTGTTATGCAATATTGTCTGCATTTTAATATTTATATACGTACAGTTTTTCATACTGTGTTTACTGTGGATTTTTTAAAACAGTTTAGGAATTGAGGTAAATGAGCAGGATTTTAAGATATTTATTTTGTGCCTTTAAATGTGGTGTAATTACTTAATTGGAGTGAAGTGTTTAATTAATTTAGTATTTAAACTGTTGTAATCTACCTGTCCTTATCTGATGAAGTCATATCCTTGACGAAAACGTTGGAAATTGTGTGGCGTTAATAAACTAACAGTTGTGGAATTGAGCATTGTGCCTTCATTGTAAGCTGTTTTGGAACGTTTCCACTAATTTTCTGGTGGAGTTGCCCTGGACTGTCTTTTCCTTTGATACAATTGTATTTAGATATGCTACAGATACATGTAACTCCTCATTAATTGCAGAAGGAGTCAGTTCTGGGAACACTGCGGGTGCTGCAAAGAGCACTTCTGGTTGACATCAAAGAGTGAAACAATACTAATTTCATGAACTTTAGAAATACTTAGACTTAGGAATGGGTTCCCTTCCTGTCGTGGTATTAGAAACCCAAAAGACATGGAGAAACTAATCTAAATGAAAAAAAAATAAACATAACTTCACTTTTCTTACAATGTAAAACAACCTAAAATATATACAAGATTATGAAGAACAAACTTGTGCCTTGTTAGTATGCATAAGTCTCACCCTTGCTTTCTCAACAGTTTACAGTGCACTTTGTATATTCTAAACCACTTTCCTTACACAGATACTGTTTATATATAAAAAGCGGTATGTGATCTATTTTAAAGTGATCTATTTTAAAGTGATCTATTTGTTGTGAGGCTTTTCTCCCCTTGTATATAATTATCAGCTATGGCAAAATATCTTTATGTGTCTTTGTAGAGCCTTTCTCACCAACTCATTGTAAAATATTTAATCTTAAACCAAGGAAAAAATCAAGGTAAGTAGATAAATAAGTAAAAAATACAAACTTAAAACAGAAATACCGCTATCAAAATGGCTCGTTATATATAATCTGACAGTTTCAAAATATAGTATACACACCTTCATTCAAAAATTCTTTCATATGAAATAGAGTAACTACTAGTCAGGACCCTTACTATGAATTCCCTGTACACCAGGCCTTATATAAACGCCTAACTAAATCAATACTTAATAGCTTGGCTAACTGCAGCTTTAAAACTGGTAAAAAGGTAAAAGGGAAACATATTCATTAAGACCTGGTTGTGAAATAGCATTTAACATAAGTTGCCAAAGCAGCTCTTTATAGTTCAGCTTTGTTTCCCACTGACCTCCCCGTGGGTCAATTTCCACTTTTTCCAAGATCTCTGACTTAACGTTCTTAAATTCTTTATAAGTCTGAGTGCGATTAAAAAGTGTACTATTAATAATTAATAAATTATTAGAAATATCTTATTTCGGCTCACATATTCTTTTTCTCAATACCCTTTTGGTTTTACCTAAAAAAACTTTGACAGACTGAACAGACAGCAATATACAGTATACCAATCCTGATGTGGAACAATTGCCATTCTGTAGTCCAACAATGAAAAAAAACAGCAAAGACAATGAATTATTCCCACCAGGTTACAGCCTACTTAGAAAAGACTGCACACCCAAAAGAAGAGGGGGTGTCACTCTGCTTTTCAAGAATAACCTTACAGTTGACCTTATTAACATAAACATCCCTACTTTCAACAATGCCAAAACCCTACTCACAAAGGTAAAAATTAACCCGCAAAAACAACTAACCCGGGGACAATACAAATGCACTAGAATCCATAACCCACTGGGCATCGGAATCCCTCCCCCATGAAACACTCATATTACGTGATTTCAATATAGACTGGAAATTAATAAATTCACCCCTCACACTACTTATAAACCTACATGGTTTTACTCAGATCGTCCAAACCCCAACTAGAATTGACAAAGCTACCAGAAAGGAATCCATTTTAGACAGGATCCTCACTAATCGCCCAGCCATGACACATTAATCTGGCACATTACCTGACACCCTAAGTTACCACCTCCCTACTTTTCTGCTAAGACAACAAATTAAACCCACTAAAACTAATCCCTTTAAACAAATATGCTACAAAAAAAAACTTAGAGCAGAAGACATAATAGCACCAGTAAATCACTGCAACTGGTCCCCCCTACTTAGCCTCTCCCCTTGACAAGGCAGTAGACTACTTTAACTCCACCTTTCTGAACATACTTAACCAGTTTGACTCCCCAAGAATAATTTGATAAAGCGTGGACACTCGGTGTGACAACAAATCCAATACTAATAGACAACGATTTCTTGAATTAACAAATAAAGTGAAAAAAAATAAGAACAGATAAAAAAAATTCCAATATACAAACTAAGCATAAAGCTAACCCTCACAAATTCAAGATTGCCATAAATACAATTCTCCAACTAAGGAAAACTGGTACCCCATCTCCAAACATTGGCATATCTATACCCAATATTGCAGCACAACTGAATTAATTACCAACTCCATTTTAAATCTATGGACAAATTCTCTGCCCACAACCCTCCAAACTTACCAAGCTCCCCATATGACCAAACTATTTCTCCTTCCAACCAGTCCAGTCCAGTACAATTCTCATATACCTGTCCAAATTAAGACCCACTACCTTGCCTGCTGATAAATTCCCAGCAGAGTATCTCCAAATCACAGCCAAAGCTATCTCATACCATGTCTCTATAATCATAAATAGGTCAATCTGAAATTCTCACATATAATACATCTAAACAAAGGTGGAAACTCAAATGAGTTATCCAACTATCACCCAATAGCTGTACTATCCTACCTATCAAAAATCCTAGAGAAATGCATACATTTCCAAATACTAAAATACCTTCTCTCTAACAATCTCCTACTAAAACTCAACATGGTTTTTGACCTGGCACAGCTCCACCACTGCCCTTTGACCTGGTACAGCACCACCACTGCCCTTTGACCAGGTACATCACCACCACTGCCCTTAGACCTGGTACAGCACCACCACTGCCCTTTGACCAGGTACATCACCACCATTGCCCTTTGACCTGGTACATCACCACCACTGCCCTTTGACCTGGTACATCACCACCACTGTCCTTATCATCTTCACCAATCAAGTTAATCAACAGCAGAATGTAGGCAATCTGGTATCAAATGTCTCTTTAGACCACTCACAAGCATTTGATGCAGTCTCCCATAACAGACTATTGACTGTTCTCTCAGAACTTAAACTAAATAATGCTGCACTCCTATGGCTTAAAGGCTATCTTTATAACTGACAACAGGCCATTAAGTGGCAGGACAATCTATCCCCTCTTCTCCCTGTCACCCCTAGGTATACCTCAAGGATCAATACTTGGCCACCTGCTTTCACGATATTCACTAACAACCTCCACAAAGCCACCCTTCATGCAAGCCTAGTCCAATACACCGATGACTCTACCCTAATCTGCTCTGCCCCCTCTCCAACTTCTACAGAAAATAACCCAAGAATCTTTCACTGCAGTTGAAATATGGTTAGCAAAATCCCAATTAATACTCAACCCCAAAAAAACCCAGCTTATGCTCTTTCATCCCTCCAAAGCTATAGACCCCATTCCCCCTTTCACAATTATTGCCTCTGACAACACCCATATCACATCAGTTGCACATACCAAGCTAGTAGGAGTTATCATAGACCAAAACATGAAATTCGACAAGCACATAGCTCAAACCATAACTAAGGTGCACAAAACACTAAACACACTCTACAGATGTAAAAACTACCTGACCTCCAATAGTAAAACTACCATAGCTTCCAGTCTGCCCTCATCTCCTCCCAACACAACCTCAAATAATTCTGGACCTCCATAAACTCCATCCTCCACCCAGGTAAAATCAATACCCCTACACCTAACATTCCTCACTCCTCAGAAAATATTGCTACCTCATTCAGCACACACTTCACACAAACCGTACCATCACTAGCTAGACAACACAACCCCCCCTACACCCCACACCTTCACCCAGTAATCCCCCAGACAACACAACCCTCCCCTACACCCCACACCTTCGCCCAGTAATCCCCCAGACAACACAACCCCTCCCTACACCCCACACTTTCACCCAGTAATCCCCCAGACAACACAACCCTCCCTACACCCCACACCTTCGCCCAGTAATCACCCCAGACAACGCAACCCCCCTCTCCTACACCCCACACCTTCTCCCAGTAACGGCCCCAGACAACACCCCCCCCTACACACCACATCTTCACCCAGTAATCCCCAGACAACACAACCCCTCCCTACACCCCACACCTTCACCCAGTAATCCCTCCAGACAACACAACCCCCCCCCCCACACCTCACACCTTCACCCAGTAATCCCCCAGACAACACAACCCCCTCCCTACACCCCACATCTTCACCCAGTAATCCCCCCAGACAACACAACCCTTCCCTGCACCCCACACCTTCACTCGGTAATCCCCCCAGACAACACAACCCTCCCTACACCCCACACCTTCACTCGGTAATCCCCCCAGACAACACAACCCCCCTCCCCTACACCCCACACCTTCACCCAGTAATCCCCCCACACTCTTCTCATTTTCTCCCATTCCTACCTCCAACATAAGAAAACTCGTAACTAATCTTAAACCCACCAAATTAGCAGCAGACAACCTCCCAAGTGAATTCCTACAAACTGCAGCTGACTCCCCAGCCTACCCAGTATCCATCTTGATTAACCAATCTCTGTCAGAATGCTATGTCCCTACACTATGGAAAACATCACACATCATTCCCTTTCACAAAGGCAGCCCCTCCACAGAACTAACCAACTACCTCCCCATAGCGGTTCTATCTCCACTCTCCAAAATACTAGAGAGATGCATTCACTCTCAAATCTCAGACTACCTCCTTACTAACAACCTCCTTTCTAATACTCAACATGGTTTCCAACCAAACCATTGCACCACCACTGCCTTACTCTCCTTTACTAACGATATCCTTCACCATAAAAACAATGGCCATCCCTCCTCTGCTACTTTCCTAGACCTATCTAAAATATTTGATATGGTTCTACACAAACAACTCCTCTCTGTACTCAATAACCTCTCCTCTTCTCAAGCAGTCAGCAACTGGTTTCAAAGTTACCTGTCTGACCGCCAGCAATCTGTTGTATGGTAAAATGACATATCTCCCCAACTACCTGCCTCTATTTGTGTTCCCCAAGGATCCATCCTTGGACCCCTACTCTTCTCTATTTTCACCAATAATCTAGCCTCTGCCACCAAACATGGCACATTCATAGAATATGCAGATGACTCAACCATCATCTGCTCCACCCAGTCCCTACCCAAACTGCAAAAGGTCACACAGCATGCCTTTTCCTCTGTTGAAACTTGGATATCCAATGCCCAGTTAATACTCAACCCAAACAAAACTAAACTCCTCATCTTTGAACCCACCAAACATACTCAAAACAACTTTCACTTTAACATCACAGCAAAAGACAACACCACTATCCACCTAAAAGATCACACCAAATTGCTAGGAGTTGAAATAGACAACAATCTCAAATTTGACATTCACATATCCATGACCATAAACAAAGTCCACCAAAAACTAGGAGCCTTATACAGAAATAAGCAACTCCTCACCAAAGCAGCTAGGATTTCAGTTGCAAATTCACATCGTATCTCCACCCTACTTTATGCCTCTCCAGTATATACCAACCTTAGGAAATGCGATCTAAATAAACTCGAGACCTGCTACAACAAAATCACCAAATTCACCTCCGGGCCATCCTACCACAGTCACCACTGTCTCTCACTTACTGAACTAGGCTGGCTAGAACTCCCTCACCTCCTTCAATGGTATCAACTCACACTCGCCCACAAACTGGTTAACCATCCTCTAAACGTCCCATCCGTCCAGTATCTACTCCAACTCTAACTCACCACCAGACTACTACGATCCAGCAACAAAAATCAATTACAGGTTACTAGAGCCAATAACACTGCTGAAGAAGCACTATTCTCCAGCACTATAGCCAAATTATGGAACACCCTCCTCCCAACAATAACCTCTCTACCATCATGCACCCACTTTAAAGCTTTACTTAAAGCGCACCTAAAAACATGCTGGCTATGCCCTTGTAACTCTCCCCTCTAACTTCTCCCACTCCGTCTACCCTCTACCTCTCTTCCACCCCACAGACTACCTTTGATTACAGCAAGCTCTGATACTTCCATGCCTATATGGCAGTAACTTCTTATTGTAACAATTGTTAATATCTGCTATGACTTCGTGGATAGAACAGATGCTAGTTATTTACTGAATGTACTATGTTCTTCATCTGTAACTATGTCTGTAATATTTTAATTTGCAGAGCTTTTCTCCCTGGGCTTCCACTGAAAATGGACCTGCGTCCAGTTGGACATTCCCTGTCAACAAATGTAAATAAATAAATAAATAAATAAATAAATAAATAATAGCAAGAACCCACCTACTCACCATACTACTTTATGCATCTCCCATCCTAGTTAACCTAAATAAAGGTGATCTAAACAAACTATCCACATGTTATCACAAATGCTAAATTCACTACTAACTCTTCCTACAAATGTCACCATTGTCTAGCCCTTCACAAACTGTCCTGGATGGAATTACCTAACTTACTTACCCTAAACCAACTCACCCTAGCTCACCAAATTCTCTATTACCCAAACAAAACCTCAGGCCTATATGACCTAATTAAACAGTACACCAACAGCTATCAGCTAAGGTTCACCAATAAAGTACTGGCAAAAGTATCCAAAAGTAGACTTAACGCAGGTGATTCCTTATACTCCTGTACTATCGGAAAAATGTGGAACTCCCTCCTACTTGAAGTCAGGATACAGACAAACAAAGTCAGTTTCAAAAATCAATTAAAATCCTACCTCACCAAGTCTTGGATATGTACATGCACTGAGCAGGGCTAACCCCTTTAAGTCCCCTCTAGCCCCATTACTCCTCTATATATCTGTTATAAGGTCTTCCTATAACTTCAAAACCCATATAATTACTTGTAAGACAAACTATACCAATATTTATGGAGTTAAGTATTTAGTCTTTTGGCTAAACATTGCTGTTATGTTTAACAATGTTGTGAATATTCTCATCTCTTCACTGTACTACTAATACTCCTGTGGGAATTTTTGAGAAAATTGCTTGCTTCTTTTCTAAATTGTTTTAAGTTTTTCTGTGAACTGACATTTATATGTTTCATGGATTGTCATATTGTATGTAGCTTTTCTCCCTGGGCCTCCGCTGAAACCGGGCAACCCTGCCCAGTCGGACTTCCCCGGTAAACAAATGTAAAATAAAATAAATAAATAAAATAAATAAAAGTATGGGGCAGCAAGTCTGTTTACAGAGGCAATATGGAGTTTCTTAATTAGGTATTTTGATTTGACCTGCAAAGTCATGTTATTGGAAATGTTTTTAATTTATGAGTGTGTTTTAGGTTGTAGTGTTCATTTATTAAATATTCTGCGTTTGGCTTCTTCTCTGGCCTTGTTTTTTCTTTTTTGTTGGTTTGCCAGATTGGTTTATTTCTCTCTTGGTAAGTTATTTATGTCACCTATTAGTTCATTCACTTGATAAAGTCAATAACCTGAAATTTAAAAGCATGTTGGTGTTATTTTATTTTTATTTTATTGTTACATTTGTTAACTGGGTTGCTACTTGGTCCAGAAACTGTTTTTAGACATAAAAACATGTATGAATGTGTGTGCATGTGTGCGTGTGTGCGTGCATGCATGTGTGCGCGCGCGCGTGTGTGTGTACATACATATGTATGCACACAACGTTACAGAAAATGCCATTGACAACTTATACAACAACTATCAAGTAAATAATGTAAATATCATCTCTACATTTTCAGACGGGTTTTATGAAATTTGAGAGTGACCATGTTTTTTTAATGTTCTGACAGTTATAATGAGAGAGGCTACACCAGGGGCACACAACATTTTGTGAATTTAAAAGAGTGAAAAAAGTTATTTCTAGTATTTTTCTGAAAAGAAGTGCAAAGGTGCTGTTCGACAAACTCCTGTACTATTTACTAAGCTTTTTTCTAGGAATTAAACCTATGGCATGTCACTTTTTACGTAGACATGTTTCCAGACTTGAATGATTATGACATAATACACTTCAATATGGAATTCACCATGGGCTCATTGTGGGTGTGTGTAAAGTTAGCATTTTGAATCCTTCACTCTGACTGGTACAGAAGATGTAGCAACAAACAAACAAGCAATTGTTTCTTGCAACAATGGGATCTAAGTGCTCTGTAGCTCCTCGTCACTGGTAAACCTTCTCAGATTGCAACTCACATTCCGCCTGAGGTTAATGCTGACCGATTGACCGGCTGGATTTGCTCTCAGTGTAAGTGACTTACTCTGACATAAGTCCTATCGACAATGAAGGCTTACACAATAGTAAGTCACTTAAACCAAAAGAAAATATTTCACAATCAGGTCGTTAGTCACTAGTACCAAATTGGTAATATATAGTATTTAATCATTTGTTTGAATTATTATCATTGCAAAAAATGGGATGTTGAAACAGTACAACCATTTTAACAACATGTTTATGTGTTAGAGCTATATCTCAAATTTGTATTTTCCATTAATTCCAGTTGTAAGGGAGGGGGGATGTCCCACTTCAATCCCCCATACCAGATAGTTCTAAAGGAGAATTGAGTTTGTTACAAATGGAATTAATACAAATATAGTTCCATCACTAATTGTGCTGAAGCAGAAGCAATTCATTCCAAAAGTCACACAACTCACATGACAATCCTATTCTCAGTCGTTTAGTTGTTGATAATAATTTCATTAAATTTATAGGTAATATTATAATCTTAGAATCCTTAACTAAATTGAAAGTATAAAGCACAGCTGTGTAAGATAAACTTACCATAACAGTAAATATTTGACTGATCACTGCTGCAGTAGCCTTAGCTATATGGATTATACCCTGCCAAGGATATAATAGCCGGCCAGCTTCCAAAGCTTCAGGGCACCTTCCACATGTCCAAACTGTCAAACAGCTCAAGCCGAGTTGACTAAAAGATAAATCTGGGTGCAAAGCCCTTCAGAACTTTCCTGCCAGCAGAGAAAGGGGGGCTGAGCCCTGAAATGACAATACTAAGAACAACAAAAAAATAAATGTACACACCCTGACATAAAATCACACACAAAAAAACAAGGGAGATGGAGGTAGGGAGCAGCTATCGCAGGAGTGACCACTTGAACATCTACTGTTATGGTATGTTCAGTTTTCTGTACTGTGTTCATCATACTGATCGCTGCTGCAGTAGCCTTAGTTATATGGATAGATTACCATAGCTTACTGCATTTGGGAGGTGGAAGGAGAAGAATCCAGGAGTCCCTGGAGAATAGTCCTTGCAAAGTTTCATCTGGACTTAAAGAAGGAATCAAACTAGAGGACTAAATAGCAGTTTCTAGAATAATTCTAGACTCCAACCTTTTCCAAAAAGCCATAGATGAAGCCAAGGGCTTGGCAGGGTGGACCTTGCACCTGCCTGGAATTGTTTTGTCATGGTGAGTATAACAAAAGGTAAACAGCCTTAGCCATCCATTTGAAAATAGTCTGTTTTCACACAGGTTGCTCCTTCTTCTTAAATTCATAAGAAATGAACAACTGATCCAAAGAGCTGAAATATTTAGTTGTGTCAGGATAGTACCTGAGTTATCTGTGTTCATCCAAGGTATGGAGTATCCTTTCTCCCTCGTTTTTAGATTCAGGAAAGAAAACGGGGAGATGGATAGTTTGGCTTAAAGTAAACTTGGTTCCCACTTTAGAGATAAAAGAAGGATTAGTTCTCAAAGAAACCCTGTCTCTATGGAAAATGAGGTAGGGCTGACTCACCATAAGAGCTGGTAACTCAGACACTCTTCTTACAGAGGTCAGAGTAATCAGTAAAACTGTTTTCTATGTTAAGAACCTCAAGTCAACCAGGTTAGCTGGTTCAAATGGAGCAGGTGTTAGCTTCTTTAACACAAAATTAAGATTACAAGGAGGAGCCACAGATTTTCTTGGAAGCCTCTTATGCAAAACCTCTTTCAAAAACATTTTGATATGAGACTGCAATGAAAGAGTTGGATCCATGATCAGGCATGCTGAAATGGTGGATAAATGAACCTTTACAGAGAAATAAGAAATGCCTTAGAATAGAAACTCGCACAAATATTCTAAAACCAGAGAACAACTACCCTGAATAGGTGCTGGTTATGTCGATGGCACCATCTAAAAACCTTTTCCATTTGCTAATATATGATTTTTTTAATAGCCGGCTTTCTTGCCTCCATTAGTACCTACCTGCTGCATGTCCTCAGTAAACAGGTGCCCAAAAGGAATTAAGACTATATCATCCAGGCAGTCAGTTGAAGTTGGTTGATGTTGGGGTGTATCAAATACCCCTGTTCTTGTGTGAGTAAATCCAGTCTGTGAGCGAGCCTGTAAAGTGCCCCAGGGTATTTCCAAGGGAAGGAGAATCATGACTGCCTGGGCCAGAATGGAGTTACCACACTGGGGTATTCCTTCTGAATCTTCAGAAGCACCCTGGATATTAATGGAAAGGGTGGAAAAGCATACAGGAACATTCCTGTCTAGTGAAAAGAAAAGGTATCTGTCTTCCAGGCCTTCTTGCACTGAGCCTTGGAACAGAATCCAGCTGATTGTTCAGAGAGGAGACAAAGAGAGCTACTTGAGGAAGTCCCCACAGATGGTTCAAATCTTGGAAGATCCCTGACCTAGTTTCTATTTATGAGGGTCTGCCCTGGTCCTGCTCAGCTTGCCTTCCACATAACTTTGCTCTAACAAAATGTGGGATGCCTCTAGAGTGAGCTTGTGCTATGAAGCTTTATTTCAAGCTAAGATGGCTAGTCTACAAAGGGGGTATGACTGGTTTCCCATGGCATATTGATGTACCACATGATTGTGATACTGGCTTTAACCACTTAAAGAGGTCCAGTGGACCAAAGATGGTTCAAAGAGTTGAGTGAATTGATAAGGGTGAGAATCTCCTTGATATTTATACTCTTGTATCTGTTCTTGGTGTTCTACACCCCCCTGCACTTTCATCCCTCCTGAAACTGCTCCCTAAGTGAAGTCCAAAGTGTCTGTGGTGACTGACTGCTTTGGAGCAGGAAGGGAGAAAGAGAGACCTGGATTTAAGGATATCTGTTGTCTCCACCAAAAGATTTATTTTTCTGACAAACCTCAGCACTGAGATTTGAAAAGATAAAGGGCGTTGATTCTGGGACCAAAGAGATTTCATATACCACTGTATCTTTCTCATATGGAATCTTGCCAGAGGTATCATGAGAATTATAGATACCATAGGCCTTTTCAGTAACTGAAGTCTCAGTGGAAAACATTAAAAATAGATCCAAATGTGTGGAAGAAAAGCTCTTTGTACTGAGGTTTCTAGTTGACATCCCAGGAACATAATCCTGTATGGAGGAGTAAAGAAACTTGAAAGAAGAAGAGGTAACAGGATGTGGTGTCATCCTTTTGAATTTGGGCACTATTACAAATACGTTTAGAAAAGAAAGCTCCAGAACTGGTCTCCAAGCATTTTCTTTTTTGGCACTATGACATCCTTCAGTAAAACCCTTCCCATCTGGGAAGGAGGAACTGGTTCTATCTCTTTTCTCTTTTTGGGACAGCATGAGATGAAGAGCATGTGGAAAATAAAAAGTCTGATGAGGAATATGAGGAATGACCCCCTGGAAAGGAGGAATTTCCTCCTGCTGTAGTCTGTAACCCTGATGAATGATTTTCAGAAACTGGGTCTATATCACAATGTTGAAGACACATTACTTCAAATGCGTTTTCATCTAACCCATAAAAACGAAAACTGAAAACAGCGAAACTACATATGAGCGATTTCTTTCCCACACCCCCCTAACTAAATATACTGACTCTGAGATTGCACTACAGTTTACAAAACAGCAAACTACCAGAGGTGAGCAAGCGATTTCTTTCCCAGGGAAAGAAATTGCTCATATGCCCCATAACTGTTTTCAGTTTTCGTTATTTTAAGTTTGGCTAAGATGCATTCAAAATTATGCGTCTTTGATGATCTAATAGGAACCCTCAGAAACCATTTGTCTGAAAGGTTCAAGACTTTCTTTTTCAAACCCCTTGCCATTTCTTCTATTGAAACTGTTTATTCTGTTTTTTTTTTTGTTTTTTTGCCAAAACTGGATGAGGAATTAAACAAATCCCTTCAACAATTTGGAAAAAGAGGGCTGAAAATCTTAGAGATTCTCTAGATCAGCTTGCCCCCTTCATCATACTTTTTTATCACCTCTGCAGTAGAGGGGCCAAACAAAATGTCTATCCAATGAAGAATTTAAAATCTCAGTTTTAACATCATCTGGGAGGTTCCCTGGAAGAAGTATCAGCAGAGTCGTAAACACAATGTGTACAATGAACAGCGACCTGAACAGTAAAAAAAACTATGTTATTTAAAGCAGATATTTTCCTCACAAGAAGAAACTGCAGATACAGCATTTCTCATACTTTCACAATTCATCAGAATAAAATTTAACATATGAGTCTGAAAATTCAAATTTCTGAAAAATGAAAGCTGCAGAAATATATACTTTTTCCCCACACCTATCAATAATTTCCCCATTCTTATTAGAAAGTGTAGGGTTGGAATTAGCTTAGAAGCAGGGGGGCCAACTGAGGCTATATCTGCTGGGTCAGGATTGGGAATAGTGTATAAAGTGTAAAAGTCTGAGGAACTTTGTATACCTTATCTGCCTGGCTGCTGGCTGGCTATCAGGAAATTTGCAGGCAGTAGCACACATATCCATTAAAGCAGACAGAACTGGAGGAATGGGTGTAGGTTCTAGAAACCCTCCTGTTTCAGTTCATAGTATTTTCTGAGGGACTGAGAAACCTCAGTGTTCTCCCACTGAAAACACTGGCTCATTCTAGAAATAGTCTCAGAAAAAGAGGACCCCCCCCCCCCCCCCACAGGGAGAATCAGAAACTGAGCTCCCCTCTGAGTCTGAATCATAAATCTGGGAAAAAGAAACACTCTCTATCCCTTCATTTTACTGTTCAGATTCAGAATCTTGAATCTCTTCAGGAAGGGAAATTTCCCCTCTTTCTTTTGTCAGAAACTGCTTTACAAGAAGGATCAACAGCCCGAATTAAAGCCTGAGCCACACCCAGTAAACTACTCCTACAGAAATAAATTAGAGGAAGAGTAGCTACATGCTTGGTTTTCTATTTTTTTCATTGGAAAAATTGGGCTAACCTTGTTATTAATGGCAGCAGCTGCTTCCCCAGGGATGGTACAGCATTCTGACATAACAAGGAAACCTTCTATGTTCCTTCTCTCCCAGAACTAACAAGAGTGGCTCTGCCTTGCCCACTAAGGGGACACCAACAGCTGCAAAGGATTTGTCTAACCCCTGGTCCATAGTGCTGTAGGTGCTACACCAGAGGTATCTGGGGTAAAAGGTGAGTGGTCTGAGGTACAATTAATGGTCACAGCAGAGTCAACCACCTACAGTTGAGGCAAATTGCTAGTCTGTTTTGGTGGCAAAGGCTGTTTGGTTAATTTTTTTCTTTCTGTGCCTGGAAGAAGTACTGACCATGGAATTGGTAGTCTGGTCTATGGTCAAGCCGAAAACGATGCATCTTTTCCAGGGAAGATAATCAGCAATTGCCAGTAAACACTACCAGTCAACAAAAGTTACTTTTATGACAGAAAAAATCAGTAAAAAGTCCTATGAAATAAAAACGAACACAATTTCTCCACAGAAGAAAATGTTTTTAGTTACTTTTTACTACTTTTAAATTGACAGGAAAAACTGAGTGTTCTGTTTAAAAGAACGTTGCACTCTCGAGAAAGTCCATTAAAACAAAACACTCCTGGTTCTAAAATAGCTTTCCTGGAGAAGAAAGTAATAAAACATTAAGAAAATTAATAAAATAGAAGTTGTTACCCCAAAGGGAATTTATATGCTCAACAAAGGAAAGCACAGGCTGACCATCAGTCCTCCAATGCCTCAGAGGAGAGCACTCTTCGATAGCAGTAAAGCTCTGAAAGGCTTCGCTCCCTAACTTGTCTTTTAGTCTGCTTAACTCTAGCTACTTAGTTTGAAAACATGAAAGCTGCATGGACATTGGAAGATGGTCAGCTGTCATATCCTTGCCATGATATAATCTGTATAACTAAAGCTACTGTATCATTGGCAGGATATAATCTGTATAACTAAAGCTACTGTATCATTGGCACGATATAATCTGTATAATTAAAGCTACTGTATCATTGGCAGGATATAATCTGTATAACTAAAGCTACTGTATCATTGGCAGGATATAATCTGTATAACTAAAGCTACTGTATCATTGGCACGATATAATCTGTATAACTAAAGCTACTGTATCATTGGCACAATATAATCTGTATAACTAAAGCTACTGTATCATTGGCAGGATATAATCTGTATAACTAAAGCTACTGTATCATTGGCAGGATATAATCTGTATAGCTAAAGCTACTGTATCATTGGCAGGATATAATCTGTATAACTAAAGATACTGTATCATTGGCAGGATATAATCTGTATAACTAAAGCTACTGTAGCATTGGCAGGATATAATCTGTATAACTAAAGTTACTGTATCATTGGCAGGATATAATCTGTATAGCTGAAGCTACTGTATCACTGGCAGGATATAATCTGTATAACTAAAGCTACTGTATCCTTCACATGATATAACTCATTTAGCTAAAGCTACTCTATCATTGGCAGGATATAATCCATATAGCTAAAGCTACTCTATCCTTGGCAGGATATAACCATTTAACTAAAGCTACTATATCCTTCACAGGATATAACTCATATAGCTAAAGCTACTCTATCCTTGGCAGGATATAACCATTTAGCTAAAGCTACTGTATCCTTGACAGGATATATCCTATATAGCTAAAGC
>NC_056737.1:1182313872-1182348872 GCF_019279795.1 Protopterus annectens
CTCATACACACAAGGCACAGGGATTTATCCTGACCTCAGGTCATTGGCTATGCTTAAAATGGCCCTTAAGGGCAATTAGCCTGGTATTTATCTATAAATGACTATTTGAAGAGCATGTACTTTGGTAGAATACCAAATGAGTATGATTTACAGGAGTGAAACGGGAGGTGGTAGTAAAGAGGGAAGAGGGATACAGGATACATGGTCAGAAAAATGAGAGTTATTATAGCTGGAGGACGTGAAGGTGAAGAATGGCTGCAAGGAAGTGGGGGGAGAAATACCATTGTGATTAGGCGATGAAGGTTTAGTGAAATAAAACAATGGATTATAGGATGG
Organism: Protopterus annectens; assembly: GCF_019279795.1. Classification (NCBI taxonomy): domain Eukaryota; kingdom Metazoa; phylum Chordata; order Ceratodontiformes; family Protopteridae; genus Protopterus; species Protopterus annectens. The sequence continues at coordinate 1,182,314,209 of NC_056737.1, forward strand.
GACTAGCCTGGAATGGAGCATGGGAATATCAAGGATGAGTTAGGAATGTTTTTAATGATGTTTTGAACATGTGGATGTTGGATGATGACTACTGATGTGTTCAACAGAGGCATCACTAGAGTTGGTCAAGGAAGGCAGCCACCCTGAATGGAAGGAATATGGGGGGGGGGCATAATAAGCAGATGAATCAATCAGGTGGAGTTCAGTAGCAGATACCGATATTGCATTTGCTGTAAACTCAGACGACGTTTGGGGAGGGGGGGGGTGTTCGGTCCTCAATTAGGAGAGAGGACCTTTTCTTCTTCTTTTTTTGTTTTTACTTTGCTCCTTAACTTAGAGTAGGGGGCGCCTGAACAAGGAACTGCACCTGGCACACAATAAACTGGCTATGACTCTGGTGTTACGGTAAGGGACAGTCTCTTGAAGCTTTTGCCAGGTGCTTGTATAAACTGTCTGAGCATTTTGGGTTTAGCCAGACAAAAATTGAACAAATTACAGATAGAACAGTGATTGGACTGGCTGATACTGATGTTTCAGAGACATTGCCTGGGTGGTGTGAAAAGGGCAGCCACCACTGAGGGACAAAGTTTTAAGTGACATGATTGGCAAATACTGACTAGTCTTTAGTGCATTATCAGCATTCAATGCATTTTTACCTTTGTGGTCAGGAATGAAGTACTTTAGCATCCCACATGTGGTAGCAATCAGTTTAAAATAATAATTTGAAATAAAATGAGAAAGATGTTTTTTGTTTTTGAGGACAATTTTCTTCCCCTTTTTTTGGTCCTCATCTTGAAGTTTGAGTGGGCAGACCAGGAAAGAGTGTAGGATGTCATAATTGCTAGCTATGGGTGTGATCTCAAAAGGTACAACTGGAGGTACATATAACTTTGGAAAAGGATTCAGATTGTCAGACAGGCTAAACTAACAAAGATACAAAATACAAATATAAGTACAGTGACTTATGTGTGTGAGTAAAATGTAACTAACAAAGATACAAAATACAAATATAAGTACAGTGACTTATGTGTGTGAGTAAAATGTAACTAACAAAGATACAAAATACAAATATAAGTACAGTGACTTATGTGTGTGAGTAAAATGTAACTAACAAAGATACAAAATACAAATATAAGTACAGTGACTTATGTGTGTGAGTAAAATGTAACTAACAAAGATACAAAATACAAATATAAGTACAGTGACTTATGCGTGAGTAAAATGCAACTAGCAAAGATACAAAATACAAATATAAGTACAGTGACTTATGTGTGTGAGTAAAATGTAACTAACAAAGATACAAAATACAAATATAAGTACAGTGACTTATGTGTGTGAGTAAAATGTAACTAACAAAGATACAAAATACAAATATAAGTACAGTGACTTATGTGTGTGAGTAAAATGTAACTAACAAAGATACAAAATACAAATATAAGTACAGTGACTTATGTGTGTGAGTAAAATGTAACTAACAAAGATACAAAATACAAATATAAGTACAGTGACTTATGTGTGTGAGTAAAATGTAACTAACAAAGATACAAAATACAAATATAAGTACAGTGACTTATGTGTGTGAGTAAAATGTAACTAACAAAGATACAAAATACAAATATAAGTACAGTGACTTATGTGTGTGAGTAAAATGTAACTAACAAAGATACAAAATACAAATATAAGTACAGTGACTTATGTGTGTGAGTAAAATGTAACTAACAAAGATACAAAATACAAATATAAGTACAGTGACTTATGTGTGTGAGTAAAATGTAACTAACAAAGATACAAAATACAAATATAAGTACAGTGACTTATGTGTGTGAGTAAAATGTAACTAACAAAGATACAAAATACAAATATAAGTACAGTGACTTATGTGTGTGAGTAAAATGTAACTAACAAAGATACAAAATACAAATATAAGTACAGTGACTTATGTGTGTGAGTAAAATGTAACTAACAAAGATACAAAATACAAATATAAGTACAGTGACTTATGTGTGTGAGTAAAATGCAACTAACAAAGATACAAAATACAAATATAAGTACAGTGACTTATGTGTGTGAGTAAAATGTAACTAACAAAGATACAAAATACAAATATAAGTACAGTGACTTATGTGTGTGAGTAAAATGTAACTAACAAAGATACAAAATACAAATATAAGTACAGTGACTTATGTGTGTGAGTAAAATGTAACTAACAAAGATACAAAATACAAATATAAGTACAGTGACTTATGTGTGTGAGTAAAATGTAACTAACAAAGATACAAAATACAAATATAAGTACAGTGACTTATGTGTGTGAGTAAAATGTAACTAACAAAGATACAAAATACAAATATAAGTACAGTGACTTATGTGTGTGAGTAAAATGTAACTAACAAAGATACAAAATACAAATATAAGTACAGTGACTTATGTGTGTGAGTAAAATGTAACTAACAAAGATACAAAATACAAATATAAGTACAGTGACTTATGTGTGTGAGTAAAATGTAACTAACAAAGATACAAAATACAAATATAAGTACAGTGACTTATGTGTGTGAGTAAAATGTAACTAACAAAGATACAAAATACAAATATAAGTACAGTGACTTATGTGTGTGAGTAAAATGTAACTAACAAAGATACAAAATACAAATATAAGTACAGTGACTTATGTGTGTGAGGTAAAATGCAGTGAAGCAGTATGACACTGCCCAGAGTAAGTACGTGTAGGACAAGAAAAGACAATGCAAGCTTGGCAAATGCAGAAGGTGTGACTTCACATACTGGGTTGTAGCAGCGTGAAGCATTTGTCAAAAGGTATAAGATATGCAACAAGATGGGATGCTAGCATCTGCAGATATGAATTGGTAAAAGAAGTATCCACGGAGAGCAAAATTAGGGAACATGTTCAAAAAGCATTTTCCTGGATTCATTGACCGCTGTACCAAAACCAAACAGTGATTCAGACTGCAAGTCAAACTTCCAATATATGGAAACCCAGTAAGGTTTAAGGGTTTAATGGCAGCGCAGTGGTGCAGCAAATAGTGATGTTACCTCACAGCACGTGGTTCTGTGGCTCGATTATTGGCTGCAGTACCTTCTATGTGGAGTCTGCATGTCTTCCCTGTGTTTGTTTGGATTTATATGGGTGCTCCGGTTTCTTCCCACATTCTAAAGATATGCAATAAGTGGACTGAATACTCTAAATGTGAGTGTACTTGTGTGTGTGTGTGTGTGTGTGTGTGTGTGTGTGTGTGTGTGTGTGTGTGTGTGTGTGTGTGTGTGTGCTGGGGAATGCTTGACTGTGTGTGTGTGTGTGTGTGTGTGTGTGTGTGTGTGTGTGTGTGTGTGTGTGTGTGTGTGTGTGTGTGTGTGTGTGTGTGGTCTGTGTGTGTGTGTGTGTGTGTGTGTGTGTGTGTGTGTGTGTGTGTGTGTGTGTGTGTGTGTGTGTGTGTGTGTGTGTGTGTGTGTGTGTGTGTGGTCTGTGTGTGTGTGTGTGTGTGTGTGTGTGTGTGTGTGTGTGTGTGTGTGTGTGTGTGTGTGTGTGTGTGTGTGTGTGGTCTGTGTGCAGGGTTAACAACCTTGTCCCATAAAAATCCATAATTCTTTATGGAAACAGCAACGAGGACTTTTGCCCTTCCTGTTGCCCATATGTGCCAGCAAATGGCATTATGGGCAGAAGACAGAGACAGACAGGGTAATATTTAAAATAATGCAGGTATTGATGTTAACTGCACTTTGGAACATTGTGAAGAAGGTAAAATAATTCTGCCCTGGTACAGTAGCAAACCGTTGTGTTTAGACAGTTGTGCTCTGACGGTGTATCAGTAGCCATATAGCTGACGCTTTGCTTGTGTCCAGCAGAGGATCCATCCTTTACATATTTAGTGATGACCTGCAATTCATTATCATGCTCAGTAGCTCATATTACGTTTTCTAGGTTTTTTTTGTAATTACTGGCTGATTTGCCAGGATACTCTGCAAATAAGCAGTAATGTGTTCTTCAGTATTATATACTGCCTGGTAAGGGATTAGGTTTTTTAACAGCAGATTAACAGCAATCAATTTCTTTTTGATTATATGAATTGTTGATACATTGAAATATCGCTGTTAATCTGGCACTTTGGCGGTACATTGTCCAGGTCTTAGAAATTAATCAGTAGAAGCAGGGGTTTGTGGTCAATCAGGATTTAGAAACTCTGTAGCCCCAGCAGGTAGCTCAAGAGCTTTACACGTGGTCACACCCTTGGAAAGCATTCTTTCTTTTATTTGTGAACATCATTGTTCTACAACAGCTAGCATTCTGAAGAAATAGGCAGTTGGTACTAAGACTTATCTGCTCAGCAGTACCTAGATCATAGCTACTGGCATCAGCAGCAAAAACTGCTGATTTACTGATGTCATGGTAAGTGAATAGTGACATCAGCAGCAACAACTGCTGATTTATTGATGTCATGGTAAGTGAATAGTGACATCAGCAGCAACAACTGCTGATTTATTGATGTCATGGTAAGTGAATAGTGACATCAGCAGCAACAACTGCTGATTTAGTGATGTCATGGTAAGTGAATAGTGACATCAGCAGCAACAACTGCTGATTTATTGATGTCATGGTAAGTGAATGCTGACATCACAACACATTTGGTACAAACTTAAGGCTTGACATAACTGAGTTACATAAGCTAAACTTTTTAGCTCAATTATGCTCAGACATTGCTTGAATCTTGTCTCATACAGTTTTTGAAAGCCAAAAATTCAATATTTCAGTCGCAGTATAAGTGTGAACTTGAGCAAGTCACTTAACCAGACAGTGCTTGGGGGTAACTGGATGCCAGCGCTGCATAATACATAAACCATACCAGAGGAGAAAAATGTTTCTACCAACTCTGTTACTGCAGAATCATTGTCAAAATAACTACTGATCTACATGAGTTTAATGGAAAGAGCGACCTTGTAGTAGTGGACTATTAATCTCGAACATAAAAATACTGCATGTACGAACAACAACTAGATATCTGTTTAATGTCACACTCATAATGATATTTTCCAGATACGGCAAATTGTTATGGAAAGTGATGCACAGACTGTATCTGTGGAGTTGAAGCAGTTTGTTGAGGAATATGGCTTCATTCATACTGTGTCGAGTCCTTACAACCGACAGTCCAATAGAGCTGCTAAGAGAACAATCCAAACTGCTAAAAATATTCTTCATTATCCCAGACCTCACCAAGCTCTTATGTAGTGCTGTGCAATTCCACAGGGGGCTACCTAAGTAAGCCCTGTACTGCTGATGTCAATTGTAACAAGGTAGGTGGGCTGGTCTAAGGATCCTTTTCAGCCACAACCTGGACACAGAGGCAGAAAAACATTGATTGTATATTTTAAGTATAGCACACAAATCAATTATGTTTAAACAAATATAAAGGTAAGGAAAATGTAGGAGACTCCTAATACTGAACGTAGGAGACAAAATGGTTATTGAATTCAAACTATGTACACTGGAATGGCTAATAACACGCTACTGCAAGGCTATTTTACCACCATTTTAACACATATGTTAGGTTCACAATATATTGTGAATGTATACATTAGAGAAGAACTAAGAAGGTCCCACCATTAAGGGGAATAAACTTTATGGTGGGACCTTTTTGTTTTATTATTTTTGCTGATTTGTCAGTATATATATATGTGTGTGTGTGTGTGTGTGTGTGTGTGTGTGTGTGTGTGTGTGTATATATATATATATATATATATAGAGAGAGAGAGAGAGTAAGGAAGAGAGAGATGAATATATAAACACAGATCTGTAGTTTATTTGTAATATGGAATGTCTCATAGAAAAACTGATGGGTTGGAGAAGACAAATGGTTTGTTATTACATTACTGGATTCTATATGTTATCTTCACCTGTTCTCACTTTAATAACCATTACCTTTAAATAATTTGCATACTGTTTTATCTTATTTATATTTATTTATTGATTGATTGATTGATTGACTGACATCTGATTATGGGGAAAGTCTGACTAGGTAGAAGTTCATTTTCAGCAGATGCCTAAGGAGAAAAGCTCCAAATTATTACAAAACATTTTAAGAACAATAATTTTACCATCTTCAAAGATAACCAAAAATGAGTAACAAGTTCACACCAACAAACCAATCAGTAAAAACTAAAAGAAAAATCTAGCCAAGCTAGAATTTCCACTGTCCGATTCCTTAAAATCTCCTGTATTAGAGGTACATGGGGATTATATGCAAATGACCCCTTAAGGATATCAGGTGTTTCAGTGATATGTCAGTTCTGAATATCCATGACATTTTCCTGTTATTGACAAATTCAGGCCAATGTGGGCATTTAGGACTGCCATATAGTTGAAACACCTGATGATCTTAAGGAGTCATTTGCATATATCCCATGTACCTCGAATACAAGAAGTTTTAAGTAATCTTCAAAAATAAAACAAAACAGCTGCAGCTTAAATAATTATAACAGTTATATCAGCATGTAAGGGCCAGGATCATGGCTGAAAATGGTCTGCTGACCAGCTCACTTACTCAGTTGCAAAACTGAAATAAAAAAATAAGTATTCTGAAAGGGTCTTCTTGAATAATAAGAGAGGGTCTTGACTACTTCTTTTCAGCTGGGAGCTAAGCAGACAATACACAAAGAAAAATAGATTTAGATCTTGATTTCTTTCTGAAAACGTACACAACAGAACAAATGCAATACTTGGGGATATCAGTATGAAAGCTTTTGGCAAGGTACAAAAGACAATGAACCACAATTCTTGTAATGTCTAAATGGCAAAAATAATATTGCTAAAGAATGACAAAAAGCCTTTTCTAAGTCAGATGAAAAATGAACTTATTATGTTCCATTCAGTCAAGCAATTATGAGATGAACTATACCTAAGATAGTGTCTTCAACCAATGAAGACAGAACAGGAGTCAGCAGTTTATTATTATTTACTGATTTACTATAAAACTGTCTTGGAAACACACACACACACACACACACACACACACACACACACACACACACACACACACACACGATTACCTTTGGTTACAGAATATTGGCCCAAGCTTGTTATAGCAGAGTTGATTGAACAAAATTCAATTAAGCCTGTGAATATAAAGTGCATACATTCTACAAACTGAAAACCTACATAATATTATTAAACATAAAACTGCATTTCAAGAATAAATATGTGTTGAGGGAAAAAAAACAAAAAAGTATCAGATATACATGACATTCTTACACTGAACATTATAAAGATAATAATTCTCAGATTCATTTTCTAAATTTGGAAGCAAATTTTCCCAAAATCAAGAAAATCCCAGAAAAATTAAAAATGGATTTTCAAAAATGAATTTCAGATAAAGACGTTATAGAAAAGACTAAGGAAAATAAAAGTGATAAAGCCCCAGGTATTGATGGTATTACTATGGAACTACATAAACTATTTTCAACATCTATAACTACTCTTTTTCATAAAACCTTACTTGAACTTCAAACACAAAATACAATGCCACCTTTATGGAAATAATCCTTAATCACACCTATTATAAAAGAGAATAAAGATCATATGAACTGCATCTCTTATAGACCATATCTCTTCTCAACAGCGACTATAAAATGTTCATGTCTATTTTAGTTAACAGAATTAAAACATCTTTAACCCATATTATAAATGAAGATCAAACTGGCTTTATATACAATAGAAGCACATATGATAACATACAAAAGATATTAACAGTTATTGATATATTGAATAGAGAAAAACAAGAAGCCTTAATAATTGCACTAGACATAGAAAAAGCCTTTGATTCTTTAAAATGGGACTCTTTATTTAAAGTCTTAGAGTTTTATGATCTTCCTCTTTCTTTTATTTCTCTGATAAAGAATATCTACAAAAATAATCAAGCATATGTAAAACTAGGACCATTTACATCTGAATCTATAGCTATAACTAAAGGAACTAAGCAAGGTTGTCCTATGTCATTTTATTTGCACCAGCAATAGAATTATTTGCCACTTTAATATGCTACAACCATAAAATAAAATATATTAATATTTATGGTCAATACATTTCTAAAATAATGTTATTTGCTGATGATGTGCTTGTCACTTTACCTAATTCAAAAAAATCCTTAAACAAGTTAGATACACAAGTTGAAAATTTTTATTTAATTTCAGGTCTAATTTCATAGTATTAAATAAATGTAGGGAATTCTTGGTAGATGAGGATCATATAATTGGTAAACAAGTATCCACATTAAACTATTTAGGTATTACTTTATGTAAAAATATAGAAAAACTTTAACTACAAATTATAATAACATCATAAAAATAATGAATAATTATGTAGAAAAATGGAATAAATTATATATAACCTTTGAAGATATACTGCAACTAATAAAAAATGATATTCCTTCCAAAAAATGTTATACATAACTCAAGCTATTCCTATAATACCTGGCAAACATCTCTTGAAAGATATAAATATATTACTGTTATAATTTCTTTTGTACCCTAATAGAAACAGAGTAGCTTTCATCTACTTGGAAATTAATACATTCTACTATATTTCTGAATGAAAATCATATATTAAAAACTTTGTGCTGTCTAATAAATCCAACAAGTTATGGCATATCTTATGTATCAGCTTACAATATAACTTGATAAAACCTACTAAACTAAATGTTATAAATTCAATTTTCAGTTGTTTTAGAAAATGTATTAATGCTAATATAGACATTAAATCCTGTTTGGACCTATTAATACCTTTTAGCATCACAAAAAATTTCTTTAACAAGATACATATGAATGTCTTTAATACATGGAAAACAAAAAACGTATCTGCTGGAAACATTGTATCAATAATCAAAACATGACAGAGATCCGGTACATAATGAATAAATATGTTCTGTCTTCATCTGATTGGCTAGTGCTTCAAAGTGTATTAACATACTCACAAGACTTATGCAGAATGATTAATAATTCTTCCTTTATTAATTAACCTAAATTTATAAAATATCTAAATTAAATTATTTATAATAATCATAACATGGAAAATGAAACTACAAAATTCTAATAAGCTATAAAGTTAAACCTCAACAGAAATATTGAAATTACATAACCAAAGGACATTCATTAAACATATCATTGGAAAGCAAAACTAATTTGTTGCTTTTGATTAAATTACTATCTAACATGCAATTTTTGGAGAATATATGCATGGAAATGTATGCATAGAGCATTTTATACACCTGACAAACTAGCCAATTTCAGCTCTTCCAATAATGTTACTTGCTGGAGATGTCTACAAAATTGTAACGCAGACTAGATACATATTTTTAATGATTGTATTTTTGTTGACAAATTCTGGAAAGATATTAACAAATTTTTACAAGCTATATTTACATATTCATTTGTATTAACTAAAGCTTTAATTCTGTTGAATGTGAATGAAAATTTAGACATGAAAAAAAAAATATGTATTTACTATGGGCAATCCTAGCAGTTGCTAGGAAATGCATCTCCAGAAAATGAAAGTCCAGCCTTGCTCCTACCCTTGAAAAATTTTAACATTATTAAATGAAACAATGATAGTGGAAATTAAAATCATAGAGCTGAGGATTTATCAAAAGCTATGGAGCAACAACCCATGGAGGAAGATTTTATCCTTTATTGAGACTTTAAAAATGAACTCTGACTCTTCTTTAAAAAGTTATATGACTAATGTTTATATATGTCTGAATCATATAGGTTTCTGTATAATTATAATTTCAGGCCAAATGTAAAAAAAAAAAAAAAAAAGAATGAATGGATGTTAAGTGAATTATGGGTAGGCCCTGCTCTAGATTTTTCAGAAATCGATTACTTTCTTATGCTATGCCTACAAAGTAAAAAAAAAAATACACAGATTATTAAAAAGAGAAAATACTCAGCCTTATAAAATATGCAGAGTGAGTGAGCTGCATATATGGGTGTGAAGTCTGACTGTGCGGATAGTATAATTTAACCAAGTATTATCTTTGAAACACTATCCTGTATGTCAGGAGAATGATGTTTTCTTGGATCATTGGCCAGAATCAGAACCTGAAGTGTCCTAAATTAAACAATAGTTAAGATAATTGTTGACAAATTGCTTTGAATTTTCACTCTAATATTTTGACATACATACCTAATGAGGAGTATTTGCATATAACAGTTTATATTCTTGAATGTTAACTGCAGAGGTTTGTAGAAAATCTGTTACAAGGCATGGCATGAGTTGTTTGTTTATTTTTGGATGATATCCTTGTTCCTAGGCTACACCACAGGAATATTTGCATAATTTAATGAAGTTCTGGAAATATTAAATGTGCATTTTTGTAAAGAAGTGCATTCCCCAATATTTAGTATTGTTCACAGAGTTTGCATCTTATAGAAGGTAAAGAAAAAGGTATTATGTATGCTCACCATTTCTCTCACATTTATTGAGATGAAAGCACATGTGGGTTACTGACATATAAAGACAGCTTCGAACCTTGTTAAAATGTTCCATATTTTCTTACTTATTTAAGTGAAATGCACCTGTGTAAAAGAACAGGAATTAGCTTCTCAAAAGTCTGAAACTTTATTGCACTCTGCTGAAGCACTCAGTCATTATTCAGGTAATGGAGATGTGACCATTTCCCTTGATGCATCACCTTATGGCACAAAAGGTGTACTTTCACTCAGAATTCTTGATGGTACTGAAAAACACTTGGTTTATGTCTTAGCTGATATAGCTGGATGAGGGAAGCTTAAAAGCACTTTTTGGACTCCAAAGAGCACATAAACATTTGTATGACTGTCTTTTTTAGTGTGTATACACAACACACACACACACACACACACACACACACACACATATATATATATATATATATATATATATATATATATATATAAATATATATATGGGTTCCATACACTAGATCGAATTTTCACTAATTTGAAATAGTGCATGAAATACTCACTGCAGCGAAAGTGCACTTAATCAAAAGTGCACTTACGTGAAGTTCAGTACAATGAACGGGTTTTGTACTGAACTTCCGTGCAGTACTCACAAACCTTAGGGTTAGGGCATGGGTCATAGTAAGGGGATAGCCTTACCATGACTCGTGCCCTAACCCTAAGGTCTGTGACAACTGCAGCGCAGTGAAGGACATAGCAATGTCCTCCACTATGGTGCAATAGTCACAAACCTTAGGGTTAGGGCATGGGTTAGGGTAAGGGGATAGCTTTACTAACTATCCCCTTACCTTAACCCATACCCTAACCCTAAGGTCCGTGACTATCGCACCATAGTGGAGGACATAGCTTGTTTTTTATGTTCTCCACTGTGCTGCTGTGTCTTCGGTGAAATGCACTTATGCAAAAGTTCACTTTCGTTAAAGTGAACTTTCGCAGAAGTGAGGCTTCCTATTACAAGTTCAAAGTAGTGAACTTTCGTTCTTGTAATAGGAATCCACATATATATATATATATATATATATATATATATATATATATATATATATACACACACACACACACATATACACACATTATATATATATATATATATATATATATATATATATATATATATATATACACAGAGGTCTACTTTAGATAATCAAAATGCCACTTACCCAACTCTGAAAATGCTGAGGTGACAGCACCAAACATCCACTAAAATGAACATGTACCTCACCGACAAAAACTACAGGTAAGTAACGATGTGTCCACCATGGTGAACTTTGCCCCTTTAAGGCTTGTTACTACTTTTGGGCATTACATCAATGTTTTTTGGAACATTGTGGATCAATATGGGGTATCCTCCAATCAGATGATAGAATTTCAGAAATTCTTGGACCCAGGTGCCTGTTTTCCTTCAGAAGGGGCCCCACTTTGGGGGTCACATTTCAGTCATTATAAACATAGTAGGTAGAACACTTCCTCACAAACTACCTTATTTAGAGATATACGTAAGGGTTGTTTCCCCTGTGATCAATGTTCAGCCTGTCAGTATGTTTGCAAATCTAAGAGCTTTAGTAGTGCTAATAGTTCTAGGATTTATGACATTTCATTTTTTGGGAATTGCAATACAGACTGGCTGATTTATTTAGCCAGTTGTTCTTGCAAAGCATTTTATGTGGGCCAAACATCTAGGTCTCTGCGGGTGAGGGTCTCTGAACATTTCAGTGACATCCATAATAAAAGAGCTTCCAGCTCATTATTTAAGCACACTTTACAACATACCACAGCGCAGTTTACATTTATCATTATTGATTTAATAAATGGGAATAGACAGGGCAAAATGGGTTGGCACTCCATTTTAAATAATAAAGAATGGAATTGGATCATTAGACTAGGGGGATTGTTTAGACCTGGTCTTAATGAGCAACTTTAATTAATTAATTATTGACATGTGATGTGTATTTAAAGCAGAAAATAGTTTTTGTGCTATGTTCACTGAGGAAGGCATATGGATGCCGAAACCAGTTTGACTGCTTTGTAATAGCTATAGTTTTTCTATAGCTTCAGGAATTGCGACAATAAAATAGTTTTTTTGGTTTCACCAAGGTGTTGGCCAATTTTGACATTGCTTTGGATGTTGTGGACCTTTCTACCAGCCGTACTTGTGGCTCCTGCATGTGTACTTGGAACTTTGCCCCTTTCCCAACTGTAGTGTGATCTTGGAGTTGGTATATTTAGTTAGGGGGTGTGTGGGAGGCACAGCCCCCAAAGGGGTGGGTTCCATGTGTTTCAGTTTTCGTGTTTTGTTGTGGTGCAGCCACATGGTTACTTAAACGTAGTTTTTGTGCGTGATATACTTATTCGATTTTGGGTGCTGTCATTTCGGTGTTTTCAGAGTTGAGTAAATGGCGTTTGGATTATGTAAAGTAGACCCATATATATATATATATATATATATATATATATATATATATATGGGTCCATTTCTTAATTTCAAAGCATCAGAATCTCAAGATTCATAATAACAAACACAGAATCTAGAAGTTTTTAAATCTCAAAAATAAGGAATAATAAAAAAAATGACAACTGCTAAAAGTATGTTTTTGCATGGGGGTAAGTCCCCTTGCACCTACTATACCCCCTGCAGCCTAAATATACACACTCCAAGATCGCTGTACAGTAAACAGAATGGTAATGTATGGTACTATACCGTGCGTAACGGGAATATTACTGTTTTCTTCACTGTAGTACGATCTTAGAGTTAATATATTTAAGTTGCAGGGGGTGTGGGGGGTGCAGGGGGGCTTGCCCCCCTGCAATAACATGGTTTTAGCAGTTGCCATTTTTTATTTTCTGTTATTTCTTTATTTTGAGATTTCAGAAGCTCGAGATTCTGGGTTCGATATTATGAATCTCGATATTCTGATCTTTCAAAATTAAAAAATTGACCCCTATATATATAAATATATATATATATATATATATATATATATATATATATATATATATATGTATGTATCGTGTCCCAAGTACATAATTACATAATTATTATAATAACTGAAAATAAGTGGAAATGGGTTCACATATGACGATGCTTCTGACAGCTGATTTTCTATAAACTAAGAAAGTATCATGCTAATGCTTGTACAGCAAGTAGGTTATCAGGTTTAGAAAAGCCCATGAAGTTGGACATAACTTACAAGTATCAGTGCTTGATGTTTTGGGTAGTACATTGGTGTGCACACTGGACAAATTAAACATATTGTACTGGGAAAGATGTAATTTTGTCCCAAGTGTATGTATGATATTCAGCCTGAAATAACAGTGAAAGGTTATGTCATATTATTGCAGTACGGTAGCATTAAGTGTTACAGATGGTTGTGTCAGAGCTTCACTACAAGATCACATTATAATATATAAATATTACAGTGATCTCTTAGAATTTCTACAAAAAAGGGTTTATCTAGATCATAAGTCTGGTGGTCTGGCATAGCTCCGAATATGGAAATAAATGAATGTCAGACAAACTGTAAATCAGCATAGAGTGCATAGAGTGCACCTTTATAGCCACAGAAATGTTTTGTGAACTTATATTCTGACTATGTGTGGACCCTTTCAGTCAAACCAGGCTCGCTATTGCCTTCTAAAAATCAAATATATTGTAAAGTTAAAATGCTTCTGCTTTTAACACATGCCCATCAAAGTTAATGGATGAGCATGTAATGAACTCTGGCATTTCTCCAAAAATAGCTACTATAGCCCCTCCCATTCTCCAAAGTATTTATCTCCTCCCCCACTTCCTATCCATGTCTATACATTTTCCTTCTATTGAACAACGATTATCTTTTTGTTTTTACTCCTATATATAGTAAAATTAGACTACTGCTATCAGTGCAACCCTTAATGTTCATATTTTTTTCTTTTAATAGTTTTTGTCTTGTATGTTTATCTTTGCTTATGTTTCCTGGGGCTCTTTCCCCTTGGGTCTCCACTGAAAATGGGTTGCTTACTATCAATGCAATGCAAATAGTTAATAACCTTTTCTTTTTTACAATTATTTTGTATTGAAATTGTTATTTAATATTTGTATATTGCCACTTTATCTTTACTTATGTTTGTTGGGGCTTTTCCCCTTGAGTCTCCACTGAAAATGGGTTTGTCTGCAAACTCAGTTGGACTAACCTGGTTAACAAATGTGAAATAAATAAATAATAAATAAAAAAATTGAAATCCTGTTAGCATTTTGGTGATGGAAGGTTCTGTGATTGCTCCTAGTTTGCAATCATCTGTGATATAAAACATGCTAGAATCTGATCATAGTATTTCACTCACAGTTTAATTTCTCCAAATCATTTGGGTTTCTAATACCATGATAGGAATGGACTCCATTCCTAAGCCAAAGTATAATTAAAGCTCATGAAATTAGTATAGTTTCAGTCTTTGATCTTAGCCAAAGGTGGTCTGTGCAGCACCCACAATGTACCCAGTAATGAGTCCTGCACTTCATACAGAGTTACACGTATCGGTAACATATCTAAATAAGACTGTAAATTCATTTTTATAAGACCCGTTGCTCCTGCTACTATTGGAACTATCTGGGTATCCTTCTTCCACATTGCCCTCATTTTCTGCCTACAAATCCTGGTATTTTATAACTTTGTGACTCTCTGTACATAAGACACTGTAATCACTGGGTGTGGCAATTTCAATCATCAATGCTACTTTTGTCTTCTTTTCATGAACCACTATAGCCAGTTTTCTCACATCTATTTTTTGAACTGTTTGTAATGGATGATCCCATGTGATATAAACATCATTCTCTATAATGCTTTGTGGCTCACATTTTCAATGCTTTCAGCTACTTCAATATTGCAATGATCACACAATCCCCAGTGCGACAGTCTTGCCACATTATTAGGTTTTCAGTATTAATTTTAGTCTTCTAACATATTCCTTACTGAGTTTTATTTGCATTTTTTCATATTTTATTGTCGGTCCTTCATCAGTTTCCAAACATTTATACACTCCCTTTTGCTCAAGTTCCTTTATGGTACATTCCTGTCCCAAATTGACGTATTATTGATGCTGCAGCTTTCCTGGTTTAAATGTTACTTTTGCAAACTTATCAAGACCAAATGATATTCTTATATTATCTGAGGAAGGTTTGACCACTTCCCCTTGTGCTTTCAGCTCCTCATCTGATGAACTATACCATTTTAAATCATCTACAAAAAGAAGACTAGACGTCTTTACACGTTGTTTTCTGGGAGCCAAATTGTAGCCATGACCTAATCTGTTAAGTAGACTGCTTAATGGGTTAAGGGCAAGACAAAAGAGCAGCTGTGACAAAGAGTCACCTGGTATATCCCCCTATGAATTTTTATCCCTTTATTATGTCCTTTATTATGGCTTAGCTGCAAAGTGGTTTGCCACTGTTTCATTTCAGTGTAATGTAATTGATCAGTGTAGGGTGTATCTTATGTATCTGTAAGCACTCCTTTATCCATGAATGTGGGATGCTGTCAAATTCGTGTTTTGTAATCTATCCATATCATACTTAGATTCTTCCCCCTTTTACAATTTTCCATTCTAACTTTATTTAAAAACAAATGATCCTTTGTTCCATGTGAGTTTCTTTTATTACTGTTTGGTTCTATTGCCATGATTGAGTTTTCTTCTAAATGACTAAACTCTGTCAGCATCAATTCCATATATAGTTTGTACATCAGAGGAAGGTAACTTATAGGTCTATAGTTTTTAGGATAGCTTGCTGGTTCACCCTTAAGGAGGAGTATCATTTTCCTGTTGTTACCGAGGTTGGTGTCTGTTCAGCATGTGCACAAAAGTAGTTCTTACTCAAGGCTAAATCTTCATGTAAATATGTTAATAGTTCTAGCCAGAGGTTAGGTACTGGGGCCTGGGGTTTTCCAGTTAGGAGCTTTTCGTAATTTGGTTGATACGTAATCCTATTTCATATCGTGTACATTTAAACCTCTTCAGTATCTTTCTTATGTTCCACAGGGTCTTCACAGATATTTCTCCAAATGTGTCGATTTATTCTTTTTTTGGTGGTGATTCGATTCCTTTTCTTTGTTTCCAAATTTTCTATAAAACTTTTTGGGGTCATCAATGAATTGCTTATTTTTTTCTTTTCTTTTATATTTATCTATATATCTTCTATGTTTTTTCTGCCTCTGCTGATATCTTTAGTTTATTATTTGCTATTGTGTATGTTAGATCCTTGTCTGTTATAATACTGTTTCTTTTATCACAGCTAAGTATTTGTGTTGATCTGTTCCCTCTTCTGTACTCTTCTAACAGTGACACTTCTTGTCTTACTTGCTTTATACTTTTCTCTGTTCGATACTTCCATGATGGCATTTAATTTCTCCCCTTCCTTTCCCTTACTGCCCAGTATTTTAGTGGTAAAACTTTATGTGTTATTCATTTTGCTGTACAGTAATATATCCTTTTTCTTCTGTTTTATCACATGGATTTCTGTAAATAGCCTTGATTACTGTGGCGATTTGTTTTATCTGACTTCTAACATTTTGGGTTTTATTGACTTTCTGTGATCTATTTTTTCATTGATCTTAGTATTTCTGTTCATCCCTATTAAGTGAAGCAATTCTTTCCTTAGATCATTTTCTTCTAAACTGAGGCCACATTCTTATCTTTCTGTTTCCCATGGGCATTCTACAGAGAGTTAGCGAATATGTTCCTGTGACATATTTCAGCTGCATCCTGTGCCAGTCGTTGCTGTTTCATATGGGAACTCACTAGCCTATCACTCCACAGTACTGACTGCATCAGAGTTACCAGTGCTTCCTTTGCCTTCTTTTGCTGTGCAGCTCCAACTGAATGTTTGTACTGGTTTCCTACTGAAGTCTCCCGAGTATCTTCATGTGGCAACCAATCAGATGCTTCCCATTCCGTCAGATGCTTCCCAATCCACCTGGTTCTCCCTATTTTGGGCACTCACTGTTCCATCATGCTGTGACATTACCAGAGTTGGATTTTCTATGGTAGTGTTTCACCAATGTGACATCTGTACATAACACATTGCAGTCACTAGGTGTAGCGA
The DNA here is from genome assembly GCF_019279795.1 of Protopterus annectens. NCBI lineage: Eukaryota > Metazoa > Chordata > Ceratodontiformes > Protopteridae > Protopterus > Protopterus annectens. Next base: position 1,182,331,787 of record NC_056737.1, read on the forward strand.
TTTCAATAATCAGTGATACCTTTGTCTTCTTTGCACGGACTACTATATCTGTTTTTTTTTCGTATCTATTCTTTGAACTGTTGGTAGTGGGTGATCCCATGTGATATAAACATCATCATTTTCTATGATGCATTGTGGTTCATGTTTCCAATGTTTTTGAAAGAAATCCCAGTAACCTTGAATCATTGGATGTTAAAATAAAGTCTTTATTTCACCACAGGACCACAAGACCAAAAACAGGAACAACAAAACCATGGAACTAAGCGCTTTTACCCTCTCATCCTAGGGCATCATCAGAGTACAAATTACAGAAAAAACATCATCCCTTAAATACAGATACTACTTAATTAATTGATTAAATAATAATATAATCAGTCAATTATACAATGTTTTAAAGAAACTCTTGTCTTTTAAAGTAACAGGTCTAGTAGAATGTAGAATGACTTGTTTAGAATACATAAAGACATGAACTAGAGTGTAATGTATAAAACTAACAGTGTTGCCTGAAATATAGTTATCTAATTAAAAATATACTTCTTTTAAATATGTACAGTCAGTAAAGCCATACTAAATGTATAATATAAGACAAAGGATGTGAAATTTGTAACATGACATTTCAAAATTGAATTATAAGTTATGCTAATGTTGTTACGATGTTATATAATGAAGTTAAAATTACAATTATCAATTTTATTTAAATACTATTTAAGTATATATTTTTATTTTTATATATAAAACTACTGTGTTAAAAATAATTTATAGATAAGTAATTGTAGTATAAATATAAAAATAAAAATTATATAAAATGTAAAAAATGTAAAGAATGAATGTAAACAAATTTACTGGTTAATATAGTCAAATCATACTCAGTTACAATAACAATTAATTAATAATATATTAAAAAATTAAAAATATAATAAAATTTTATATTTGTGATTTTAATTAAGAGATCTTGTGTATATATTAATAAATATTTATTTAATAAATATTCAATTACTTGAATAGTTTGTCTTAAAACAGTTGATGTTAAAAAAAGTTAAAAAGTGATATATAAAATCATAATGAATGTTTTCAATATCGTTTGTTAAATATTTACTTGCCCTGCATGTATTAATCAATTTATATAATGAGTTGTAAATAGTTGTGAAATGTGTTAAAAATATGTTCAATATATGTATGAATATTACTATGTGTATCTATAAATAATGGTAGTTAAATAATTTTAATGAAATTTGAGTAAATTAAATAAAAAATTAATATAAAAGGTTTAGTGGCTCATAAAATTGCTAAATAAACTGCGATTTAAGCTTTAGTATACTAGCAATAGAAATTTGATCATTAATTCCTGGATCTTTACTTGTGTTTAATCTAAGTTGCCAAAGGCATTCTTTGGCTTCTAATAGGCTTTTAATGTCACCCCCTTGTTGTACTTTGGTGTGAACAATTCTGTCGATGACAAAAAACAGGAATTTTTTAAAATTAAGACAACCAATGCTATGAGTGTATAAAGCACTAGTCTGCTTGTGATTTCTAATATCACTCACATGCTCTATAATTCTTGTTTTCAATTTTCTATTGGTTTTCCCTACATAGAAAGCTTGGCATGCTGTGCAAGTGGCTACGTATACTACCATAACTGTATTACAGTCACACACTCCTGGACATCTAATAGTCTTCTCATAGTTAATAATTGAGAGGTATGGTCCATTATTAATGAATCTGCATATGTGACATGCACCACATTTATTCATCTTAGATTTCATAAATAAGTCAAAGTTCGTACAATTTTCAAATATACTTTTAAGACTTTGTCCTTTACTAAACGTAACCTTGGGTTTATCACCTAAAACATTTACCAATTCTTTGTTAGATTCTAAAACAATATTCCATGAGTCATAAACGGCTTTAACAATTTGGTCTGATTTTTCGTTGAAAGGAATGACTAAAGTGTCATGTCCTATACCCTTAGATTTAGAAACTTCTTTTGAATTTAATCCATATCTTAAAATAGGTTTGTATAAAACTAATCTATTCATCCAAATATCCTGACCTATATTGTTGACCAAATCTACTGGGTAGGCTCTACTTATAAACATATTTTTTAATTTTTCAAGTTCCATTTTAAACATGTCATCATTGCTCACTATCCGCGACAACCTCACCATCTGTCCTTTTACCAAATTTCTTTTCTGATGGACAGGGTGACAGCTGTCAAAGTGTAAAAATGAATTGGAATATGTCTTCTTCCTAAAAATACTGGATTCAAATATATTTTCGTTCAGGGTAATTGTAATATCCAAAAAAATAATTGTGTTGTTAGAAATGTGACTCGTAAATTTTAAAAAATCAGTTGTTTGTCCTAAATATATAATAAATTCATTAAATTGTGCCTCAGTACCTCTCCAAAAAATCAAAATATCATCCAAATAACGTAAGTATAATAAGATCTTATTCCAATGACTACTAGTGAATACATATTCGTATTCCCATGCTGCCAGAACAAGATTAGTGTAAATAGGGGCACATTTTGCACCCATGGCCACTCCTTTTTGTTGTCTAAAATAACTACCATTGAAATAAATGAAATTATTCTCCAAGACTAATTCTAACATCTCAGATATCAATCGATTCTCAATTCTGTTGTTGTATTTGTGTGTATTAAGGCATGTTTCAAACAGCTCAATGCCTTCCTGATGTGGAATCACTGTGAAAAGATTGATTACATCCACAGTGGCCATCACAAAGTCAAAATTAAGATCAACATTATTAGTAAATTGTCTTATAGAATCAATACAATGCCATGAGTCTCTTACAATGTGTGGTAGTCTTGTTAACAAATCTTTGCATTTAAAATCAATGTAGGCCGCTAAAGCTTCGGTCTTAGAACCTATTGCCGAAACAATTGGTCTAAATGGTGGGTTATCAGTGTGTTTATGAATTTTGGGAATTCCAAAAATAGATGGTATTTTGGGGAATTCCACAAATATGTATTGATAAACCACTGAATCAATCCTACCATCCATTAAATATTCGTAGATTAACCAATCAATTTTTCTGTAGGCTTTATTAACCTCATGCCTACTAACTTTTTCATAAGTTACCTCATCCTCTAAAAGTGTAAGCATCCTATTCTCATAATCAACATTTAACATAATGACCACCCCCCCGCCTTTATCAGGTTTCATGATTCTGAATTTATCAGAACTTGTTAATTCCTGTAAATAAAATTTTTCAGCTGACGTTAAATTGTGTTTAAAAATATTCTTCTCATTCAACGTTCTTCTAAAATGTGTTTCACAAAGTTTTTCAAAAACTTGTATCAAATAATTCTGGGGTGAAATGAAGGTGCTATGACGTTTTAATGTAAAATTGTTAGAATCCTGAGACAGAGCATTTGAATCTTGAAAAAATAGTTTTAAATTTAAAAGCCTTGTGTATGTTTTTAAATTCATTAAAACTTTACCAATATCCAACTTAAAATTAGGAACAAAGGTGAACCCTTTGCTAAACAAGTCCAAATACTTACTGTCAAAATTCTTTTTAGTGTAATTGTATAAATTAAAACCAGAATGTGTGACAATTTGGCAATCAAACGAATTTTGAGTAACTACCTCATGTTGACATAAACTCATAGTGTTAGAATTTTCAGTATTAATCAATTGTTGTACTTGGATTATAACTTCAGAAGGTGAATTATTCACTGTGTCAATGTTTTTGTGATCAGTATTGTGATTAATTACTGTTGATGTCACCATCTGGACATTCTCGGGCCTCGATTGTTGTAATTTCTTGGGCTATATTGATTGTAACTGCCCTGTCTCTCCCTTATTCTCTCCGACCTTCTTAGTATGGGCTGATCTAAAAAATCTGACTCTATACATTCATCATTATGATTAATGTTGTTAACATCGTTGGCATTACTTCGATGTAAATTATCCTGATTGTCTGTTGAATTAAACCGGTTTCTAACTCTTTCATCACTGAAATTAACATGGTTCTGACTAATACGTTTCATGTTTTTGTATTCTCTAAAGTGCACATACACTCTATTGTTTCTGTAATCATGGCTATCTCTCTCAATCTTAATATTTTTAATTTCCAAGCCTTTATTAATGAATCTATCCATATCTTTAAAAATATTTTCCATTCTGAATTTATTATGCTCAAATAGTTAATCCATCTTAATGTCGTTATCTAGACTACATAACCTTTCCTTTAAAACTTGTAACTTATCTGTATTATTATGAATAATAAGTTTCAAAAGTTCCAACCCAGTTTTATCAAACAGTTGTATTAATTCAGTAAAAAATGGTGTACCCTCCAAAAAACCATTAGGCAATTTAAATATACGTAGTCCCTTTGGGACCTGTTTTAATTCCAAACAGCTTCTAAGAACGCATTGTCCATCTGTAAAGATTTAAAATTCTTGAGTGTTTTTTCAAACTCGGAGAGACGTGAATTCAAAGTACCCAAGTCTCTAGTTACTGCTGGACCATCTCTGTTTAGTGATGGAGCAGAAAGAAAATCATGTAAATCCAAATACCTGTCCAAGGGAATATTCCTATTCGCATCACCCCGTCGTGATGTCTGATTTTGATTTGCACCACTATGATGTCTGTTGTCATTGTTAGAGTTAGTGTTCAAAGGTGCTCCAGCTACACTTCCTCTATCTTGCACCACCACTTGCCTAAAAGGACTGTTGGAACAGTGTCTTACACCACGCCCATGTGAACTTGTGTTGGGTGTAGAATGCAGGGTAAGAAGTTGTTCCTGTGATTCTGTGATAACCAGATCACCTTCAGTCCCTGCATTATGTTGTTGATCATGTAGTGCTTTAATAAGCTTGTTAGTGATGTCCAGGTGCTCTTGCAATAACCGCTGCATGATAGGAGGTGTAATGGATAAGAAATACTGACTGTAAACTTGAGCACAACCCCGCTGATAAATATTAATGGTCGTAAACACACAGCTCAAAGCAAAAAATGGCACAAAACCTGTCCGGTACTGATATGTGATCAGCAGCTGGTAGCTAAAAAGTTAAACAGTCAGCTGAATACAATCCCAATAGAAAAGCCCAAGAAATAAATTGATGTTGATAAATTGGTAACTAAGAGCTTTGATTCTAGCAAACGACCAGCTTACAAGTAACCTAAAACGTAAAAAAGTGACCAAATGAAGCAATTTGTCCATAAAGCACTTGTAACAGTTCTGACAAAAAGGCAAGCTGACACTGAAATAATCTCGTAAATGAGTTCAATGTTCCGTGAACAGTGTCCGTTAGATTGCACTCATTAATAGACTGTGTAAACGCGTAAAATAAATGTTTGTTGAAATAACACACCACAGCTATTGTTGTCCGTAAAACGTTACAGCTCTTGTACAAACAATCTTTCAAAAACCGCTAGCTGAGGCTGATGTAAAGTCCGTTACTAAGTATGGGCTTTCCAATCAATGTTGACTAAACCAAATGAGCTGTGTGTGCAAACAGGTGATAATTCCTTTAGTTGACACACACGGCTGTTAAAGGAAAATAAACCAGGTGGAAGTCCAAAAAAAATTGCCACTTTTACTAACTATATTTAAATGTAGTTCACAATGTAAGTGTTCATAAAAGAGAAAATGTTGATGGTCAATTGTCAGTAGTCACACGATCCACAGAAGCTGTATTATTGTAGGATGATGTTTTGCCGTAAAAAGATGTTTTTCTATAAAAAGATGTTTTTCTATAAAAGGATATTTTCTATTAAAATACAACCCACACGTTGTGTTTCAAATATCCAAAAACCACGCTGAGATTGCAAGATAAACAACCGTTGCTGTATCTCAAAAATAACGAATTGTAGCTCTTAAAGAAAGCACTGCTGACACAGTTTATTCAACGGAGAATTGTTTAGTGGTTACCTCAAATAAATGAAACTTGCCAAACGACTTCTCACAAATATGTAAAGTAGCTTGTAAACAAGCAAGATAAACAACCGTTGCTGTAGCTCAAAAATAACGAATTGTAGCTCTTAAAGGAAGCACTGCTGACACAGTTTATTCAACGGAGATTTGTTTAGTAGTTACCTCAAATAAATGGAACTTGCCAAATGACTTATTGCAAATATGTAAAGTAGCTTGTAGAAATAAAAATTTATGTGATATTATTGCCAATAATTCAGCAGTTTCATTGTGCTCACCGATATTCAGCAAGGCATCTAACAAGTCTTGTTGGTCCATATGACTACGACAGTCCAAGATCAATCAGGTCACTGAAACGATTGTAGATAACGAACCACAAAGTAAAAACTGATAACCAAAGAAATCCCAGTAACCTTGAATCATTGGATGTTAAAATAAAGTCTTTATTTCACCACAGGACCACAAGACCAAAAACAGGAACAACGAAACCATGGAACTAAGCGCTTTCACCCTCTGGTCCTAGGGCATCATCAGAGTACAAATTACAGAAAAAACATCATCCCTTAAATACAGATACTACTTAATTAATTGATTAAATAATAATATAATCAGTCAATTATACAAGGTTCTAAAGAAACTCCTGTCTTTTAAAGTAACAGGTCTAGTAGAATGTAGAATGACTTGTTTAGAATACATAAAGACATGAACTAGAGTGTAATGTATAAAACTAACAGTGTTGCTTGAAATACAGTTATCTAATTAAAAATATACTTCTTTTAAATATGTACCGTCAGTAAAGCCATACTAAATGTATAATATAAGACAAAGGATGTGAAATTTGTAACATGACATTTCAAAATTGAATTATAAGTTATGCTAATGTTGTTACGATGTTATATAATGAAGTTAATTTTATTTTTTATATTTTATATTTTATATTTTATTGTCGGTCCTTCATCAGTTTCCAAATATTTATACACTCCCTTTTGCTCAAGTTCCTTTATGGTACATTCCTGTCCCAAATTGATGTATTATTGATGCTGCAGCTTTCCTGGTTTAAATGTTACTTTTGCAAACTTATCAAGACCAAATGATATTCTTATATTATCTGAGGAAGGTTTGATCACTTCCCCTTGTGCTTTCAGCTCCTCATCTGATGAACTATACCATTTTAAATCATCTACAAAAAGAAGACTAGACGTCTTTACACATTGTTTTCTGGGAGCCAAATTGTAGCCATGACCTAATCTGTTAAGTAGACTGCTTAATGGGTTAAGGGCAAGACAAAAGAGCAGCTGTGACAAAGAGTCACCTGGTATATCCCCCTATGAATTGTTATCCCTTTATTATGTCCTTTATTATGGCTTAGCTGCAAAGTGGTTTGCCACTGTTTCATTTCAGTGTAATGTAATTGATCAGTGTAGGGTGTATCTTATGTATCTGTAAGCACTCCTTTATCCATGAATGTTGGATGCTGTCAAATTCGTGTTTTGTAATCTATCCATATCATACTTAGATTCTTCCCCCTTTTACAATGTTCCATTCTAACTTTATTTAAAAACAAATGATCCTTTGTTCCGTGTGAGTTTCTTTTATTACTGTTTGGTTCTATTGCCATGATTGAGTTTTCTTCTAAATGACTAAACTCTGTCAGCATCAATTCCATATATAGTTTGTACATCAGAGGAAGGTAACTTATAGGTCTATAGTTTTTAGGATAGCTTGCTGGTTCACCCTTAAGGAGGAGTATCATTTTCCTGTTGTTACCGAGGTTGGTGTCTGTTCAGCATGTGCACAAAAGTAGTTCTTACTCAAGGCTAAATCTTCATGTAAATATGTTAATAGTTCTAGCCAGAGGTTAGGTACTGGGGCCTGGGGTTTTCCAGTTAGGAGCTTTTCGTAATTTGGTTGATACGTAATCCTATTTCATATTGTGTACATTTAAACCTCTTCAGTATCTTTCTTATGTTCCACAGGGTCTTCACAGATATTTCTCCAAATGTGTCGATTTATTCTTTTTTTGGTGGTGTTTCGATTCCTTTTCTTTGTTTCCAAATTTTCTATAAAACTTTTTGGGGTCATCAATGAATTGCTTATTTTTTTTCTTTTCTTTTATATTTATCTGTATATCTTCTACGTTTTTTCTGCCTCTGCTGATATCTTTAGTTTATTATTTGCTATTGTGTATGTTAGATCCTTGTCTGTTATAATACTGTTTCTTTTATCACAGCTAAGTATTTGTGTTGATCTGTTCCCTCTTCTGTACTCTTCTAACAGTGACACTTCTTGTCTTACTTGCTTTATACTTTTCTCTGTTTGATACCTCCATGATGGCATTTAATTTCTCCCCTTCCTTTCCCTTACTGCCCAGTATTTTAGTGGTAAAACTTTATGTGTTGTTCATTTTGCTGTACAGTAATATATCCTTTTTCTTCTGTTTTATCACATGGATTTCTGTAAATAGCCTTGATTACTGTGGTGATTTGTTTTATCTGACTTCTAACATTTTGGGTTTTATTGACTTTCTGTGATCTATTTTTTCATTGATCTTAGCATTTCTGTCCATCCCTATTAAGTGAAGCAATTCTTTCCTTAGATCATTTTCTTCTAAACTGAGGCCACATTCTTATCTTTCTGTTTCCCATGGGCATTCTACAGAGAGTTAGCGAATATGTTCCTGTGACATATTTCAGCTGCATCCTGTGCCAGTCGTTGCTGTTTCATATGGGAACTCACTAGCCTATCACTCCACAGTACTGACTGCATCAGAGTTACCAGTGCTTCCTTTGCCTTCTTTTGCTGTGCAGCTCCAACTGAATGTTTGTACTGGTTTCCTACTGAAGTCTCCCGAGTATCTTCATGTGGCAACCAATCAGATGCTTCCCATTCCGTCAGATGCTTCCCAATCCGCCTGGTTCTCCTTATTTTGGGCACTCACTGTTCCATCATGCTGTGACATTACCAGAGTTGGATTTTCTATGGTAGTGTTTCACCAATGTGACATCTGTACATAACACATTGCAGTCACTAGGTGTAGCGATTTCAATAATCAGTGATACCTTTGTCTTCTTTTCACGGACTACTATATCTGTTTTTTTTCGTATCTATTCTTTGAACTGTTGGTAGTGGGTGATCCCATGTGATATAAACATCATCATTTTCTATGATGCATTGTGGTTCATGTTTCCAATGTTTTTCAAAGAAATCCCAGTAACCTTGAATCATTGGATGTTAAAATAAAGACCAAATGATATTCTTATATTATCTGAGGAAGGTTTGACCACTTCCCCTTGTGCTTTCAGCTCCTCATCTGATGAACTATACCATTTTAAATCATCTACAAAAAGAATACTAGACATCTTTACACGTTGTTTTCTGGGAGCCAAATTGTAGCCATGACCTAATCTGTTAAGTAGACTGCTTAATGGGTTAAGGGCAAGACAAAAGAGCAGCTGTGACAAAGAGTCACCTGGTATATCCCCCTATGAATTTTTATCCCTTTATTATGTCCTTTATTATGGCTTAGCTGCAAAGTGGTTTGCCACTGTTTCATTTCAGTGTAATGTAATTGATCAGTGTAGGGTGTATCTTATGTATCTGTAAGCACTCCTTTATCCATGAATGTGGGATGCTGTCAAATTCGTGTTTTGTAATCTATCCATATCATACTTAGATTTTTCCCCCTTTTACAATTTTCCATTCTAACTTTATTTAAAAACAAATGATCCTTTGTTCCGTGTGAGTTTCTTTTATTACTGTTTGGTTCTATTGCCATGATTGAGTTTTCTTTTAAATGACTAAACTCTGTCAGCATCAATTCCATATATAGTTTGTACATCAGAGGAAGGTAACTTATAGGTCTATAGTTTTTAGGATAGCTTGCTGGTTCACCCTTAAGGAGGAGTATCATTTTCCTGTTGTTACCGAGGTTGGTGTCTGTTCAGCATGTGCACAAAAGTAGTTCTTACTCAAGGCTAAATCTTCATGTAAATATGTTAATAGTTCTAGCCAGAGGTTAGGTACTGGGGCCTGGGGTTTTCCAGTTAGGAGCTTTTCGTAATTTGGTTGATACGTAATCCTATTTCATATCGTGTACATTTAAACCTCTTCAGTATCTTTCTTATGTTCCACAGGGTCTTCACAGATATTTCTCCAAATGTGAAGATTTATTCTTTTTTTGGTGGTGTTTCGATTCCTTTTCTTTGTTTCCAAATTTTCTAAAAAACTTTTTGGGGTCATCAATGAATTGCTTATTTTTTTTCTTTTCTTTTATATTTATCTGTATATCTTCTACGTTTTTTCTGCCTCTGCTGATATCTTTAGTTTATTATTTGCTATTGTGTATGTTAGATCCTTGTCTGTTATAATACTGTTTCTTTTATCACAGCTAAGTATTTGTGTTGATCTGTTCCCTCTTCTGTACTCTTCTAACAGTGACACTTCTTGTCTTACTTGCTTTATACTTTTCTCTGTTTGATACTTCCATGATGGCATTTAATTTCTCCCCTTCCTTTCCCTTACTGCCCAGTATTTTAGTGGTAAAACTTTATGTGTTATTCATTTTGCTGTACAGTAATATATCCTTTTTCTTCTGTTTTATCACATGGATTTCTGTAAATAGCCTTGATTACTGTGGTGATTTGTTTTATCTGACTTCTAACATTTTGGGTTTTATTGACTTTCTGTGATCTATTTTTTCATTGATCTTAGCATTTCTGTCCATCCCTATTAAGTGAAGCAATTCTTTCCTTAGATCATTTTCTTCTAAACTGAGGCCACATTCTTATCTTTCTGTTTCCCATGGGCATTCTACAGAGAGTTAGCGAATATGTTCCTGTGACATATTTCAGCTGCATCCTGTGCCAGTCGTTGCTGTTTCATATGGGAACTCACTAGCCTATCACTCCACAGTACTGACTGCATCAGAGTTACCAGTGCTTCCTTTGCCTTCTTTTGCTGTGCAGCTCCAACTGAATGTTTGTACTGGTTTCCTACTGAAGTCTCCTGAGTATCTTCATGTGGCAACCAGTCAGATGCTTCCCATTCCGTCAGATGCTTCCCAATCCGCCTGGTTCTCCTTATTTTGGGCACTCACTGTTCCATCATGCTGTGACATTACCAGAGTTGGATTTTCTATGGTAGTGTTTCACCAATGTGACATCTGTACATAACACATTGCCATCACTAGGTGTAGCGATTTCAATAATCAGTGATACCTTTGTCTTCTTTTCACGGACTACTATATCTGTTTTTTTTCGTATCTATTCTTTGAACTGTTGGTAGTGGGTGATCCCATGTGATATAAACATCATCATTTTCTATGATGCATTGTGGTTCATGTTTCCAATGTTTTTCAGCCACTTCAGTATCATAATGCTTGCATAATCCCCAGTGCAACACTCTTGCCACATTATTATGCCTTTCAGTATACAATCCTTCTGTCATTAGTATATCACAACCAGCTACAAGAAGTGCGACTGTTTCCAGTTCTGTTTTACAAAAGTTACATTTTCCATTTACTGCACATGTTCAATGAACTTTGTAAATCAACGTGTATGTAGTCCACTATCTTGGGCCCCAATATTAACCTTTCATTTTTTGTTTTAAATTCACTTCTCCTTAACCATTCCTGCTTTCAATCCTGATCAGCATAAGTTTTTTTATTCTTGCAGCTATATTTATGCATTTTCCACATTTCTTGCCTTCTCATCTGGTCCGTCACCTTATATTCTTTCTTTTGTTTTTTGGCACATTCAGTTGCTGCCTGATTTTTATCTACTTCTGGTTTGATTTCCATTCCTGCTTGATGTTGATATACTTAAACTAAGCAGGGAAGTCATCTTAGACTTTTTCTCCTCATGTTTAAGAACTTTCACTACATTAGGGTCTTGTGAGTTCAACGGAAATGTGTGCAGTCCCATGATTACAGATCTATACATGTAGTCAATTTTGAGGAAGCCTGTACCTTCTTCAAAACATGGGCTATATAGTCTTGGTATGCACTGATTTTTATAAATCATTTGATGAACATGAAACATCCTTCTTGTTTTCCTGTCAAACCTGTCCAACACATTTTGGGGCCAATCAATCACTCCAAAGCTGTAAGTTAAGACAGGAAGAGCAAATTGGTTTATAGCTTGGACTTTATTCCTAGATGTCAATGCTGTTTTTAGCATTATTTAAAGCTTTCTGAAATATTCCTTGCTAAGTTTTATTCACATTTGTTCACGTTTTATTGTTGATCCTTCATCGATTCCCAAATATTTATACACTCCCTCTTGCTCAAGTTCTTTTATATCACATTCTTGTCCCAAACTGTTTACTTGGTGCTGCAGTTTTCCTGTTTTAAATGATGCTTCAAGACCAAATAACATTCTTATATAATCTGAAAAAGTTTTAACTACTTGCAGTTGTGCTTTCAATTCCTCATCTGATGAAATGTACAGTTTCAGTTTTAAATCATTGACAAAATGAAGATGAGAAGTCTTTACAGTTTGTTGTTTTCTAGGAGCCAAATTATAGCCATGACCTAAGCTGTTAAGTAGACAGCTTAATGGGTTAGGGACAAGGCAGAATAGCAAAGGTGACAGAGAGTCACCCTGGAATATCCCCGTTTGAATTTTTATCCCTGGGATAACAACTTGTCCTTTATCATGGCTTAATTGCAGAGTGGTCTGTCACTGTTTCATGATCACTGTAATGTAATCGATTAGTGTAGGATGTATCCTATACATTTTAAGCACTTTTCTATCCATCAGTGTGGGATACTGGTTAAGGCTTTTTTTCTAGTCAATCCATGCCATACTTAGATTCTTCCCCTTTTTACAGTTCTCCATTATGACTTCATGTAACAACAAATGATCCTTTGTTCCATATGCCTTTCTTTTATTACTCTTTTGTTCTGTTGCCATGGTTGAGTTTTCTTCTAAATGAATATAAACTCTGTCAGCATCGATTTTGGTGTATAGTTTATACATTGTCAGAAGGCAAGTTATTGGTCTATAATTTTTGGGATAACTTGCAGGCTCACTCATAAGTAGGAGCATTGTTTTCCCTGTTATTAATCAGACTGGTGTCTGTTTGTGGTGGGTATATAAATAGTTCTTACTCATGGCTAAATCTTCATACAAAGATGTTAATACTTTTAGATAGAAGTTAGGTATTGTATCTGGGCCTGAGGTTTTCCAGTTGGAGGCTTTTCTTAACTTTATTTCAATCTGTCTTGCTGTTACTTCATCCCAATTCACATCCTTTACATTTGAACTTCCTATCTTTATTTTACTTCTATCCATTCAGCATCTTTGTTATGTTCCCCAGGATCTTCATAGAGATTTCTCCAAAATGTATCTGTTTCTTCTTTTTTGGGTTGTCTTTCAATTCCTTTTCCCATGTTTCCTAATTCTCTATAGAAATTCTTGGGGTCATAAAAAATTGTTTATTTTGCATTTTACTTTATATTTATCTGCATATCTTCTTAGTTTTTCTGCTTATGCTGAGACGTTTAGTTTATTTGCGATACTGCATGACAGATCCTCATCTGTTCTGATACTGTGCATTACTTTCATCGCGTCTGTCTTTCTGAGTATTTTCTTGATCTGCTCCCTTTTCTATACTCCTCTAACAGTGACACTTCTTGTCTTAATTGCTTTATAGTTTTCTCTGTTTGACAGTTCCATGACGGTATTCAGTTTCTCCCCTTCCTTTCCCTCACTACTCCGTGTTCTAGTTGTAACTTCTGCATTATTCATCTTCTTTTCTAGTTTTCCTCTTTGTCTTCTTATTTTTTGTATTCTAAAATTGTCCATGTCTGGATTTCTTTGCTGGTATTTCTCTTCGTATATCTTTGGTGCTGATCTTTTTGCATTGATTAGTTTTGCGTTCTCCTTTGCATAGATATTGCACCATGTTAAATCTCTTTTTCTTTCCCATGTTCATATTTGTTCATATTGCTTCTTCACTTCACAGGCCCTCCATAACTTCAGCTTCTATTTTTTTAACTTCTGCTTTATTAATCTTCTTTTCTACATTCCCTCTTTGCGATATTATTTTTTTATTCTGAAATTTTCCATATCTGGATGCCTTTGCCTGTATTTCTCTTTAAATATCTTTGGGGCTGCCTTTTTTGTATTAATTTAGCTTTCAACTTTGCATAAATATTGCACCATATCAAATCTCTCTTTCCCATGTCCATATTTCCTTTTTATACCTTTCAAAAATCTCTAGGTTTGTTGTTTTAATTTTCACACTTCCTCAGATGCTTCTTTTTCCAAACATATCAAAGTTTCTTGGTCTACATAATGTTTTTCACAAGTCTGTTGTATTAATGAACATACATTTTTATTTGAAGCTTCTGACAGTTTTTCTTGTGGAAGTATGTTTCTTTCCTCTAATTTCTCTCTTAATCTTTTCATATATCTCGTGTCTGGAAATTCTGGGCTTTTTGCATAATAGTAACAATACATAATTTCTTTCTTATCCTCAATAGTCCACTCTATCCTCTTTATGTCTCTTCTTTGACCTATCAGTTTTTGTGATTTTTGTGGACTGCTACCTCCTTCTACAACAGGATGCCATCCTCCCCCTGGGCCTGGCCCCATCGTAGGAATGTTTCTGTATTTTTTGGATTCTACACTGTCATTTTTTCCAGTCCTAGCACCGGTGCACCAACCAGGACTGGGCACTTTTTTATCCTGTGTCTTGTGCATCCCACTATCTTTTTAAATTTTTGACCTACTTCTGTTCGTGATATAGGCTATATAAAATACAATCTCTATATCAGTGTCAGCTTGGTGAGATTTTGTTAAAACGGGGTCCACCTCGCGAAGGTCCTCCCCAAGACTTGAGGATGAATTTGGTTTCAGAGCTACTGTTCCCCTTGGCTGCTGACTTATCATCTCTCCATTTTGATCCTTACGATGACCCTAAAGGATCCCCATTAATGTTCTTCTAACTTCAATTTGTTTGAACACAACTGGCTACTATGCTTGCCCCTGGCTTGTTTTTGCCTGTTTCAACATTCTAAGACTTTGGGGTCTCCTAATTAGCAGGTAGAGCTGATAAAGCACCAGAGAAAGCATTGATGCGATGTAACAGTCGGACAATTGTCCCTGTCAGTAAGGATGGCCATACTTGAGTGTCCGGATAAACAAGAGACCCTTTTGATGAACCATAAAAACTATTTTTTTAATGTTTCTGATACTTTTAATTTTAATATTTTCACTTTTCAATACTGCTTAATCTGTGTAGGAATCCTAAAAGTATTTTTTTCATATTGTTTGATATTGACTAGCATGGTTTGGATTGTGCTCTGGTACTGATATTTAACGATGATGATAATGACCAGGAAATTTATAACACTGACATTCTCTCGCTAACAATTCTAAATAGCGTAGTTATTTCCCCAAAGCGTCTCCACACATGAGTAGTTTCCCCCGAGGACTTTGTTTAATTTTGTTTATAATTTTAAGGTACATTGTGGCAGCCCAAGACTTTGGCACTGGGTTAGGCTTTAGTTTCCCCATGCCATACTCTCCCACCCCATATTCCATATCTATTCTAGTTAAACATATTTTTTCCTCCTGTTTTTCAATGGTATTTGTTTTTACTGCATAGAAAGGGTGGTTGGACTCCTTTGTTAAAGTCTACTCCCCCAATTAAGGGCACCTCGTTAGCTCTCCCTAATAGTATTTCTATTTCTAGTTATATATACAAAAGATTTTTTGAAGTTTTCTGAAAAGGGAATCTGATGTCTGTAAATATGAAGGGATTTATATTTTCTCCAGTAATAAAGGGCAGGACAGAGGTGTCTTTCACTTTAATGTCAACATAAATGTGATTTTTGAATGCTGAATTATAACATATGCTGTTCAATGTTAATGTCCAGATTCACACATCAGCGATTGGTATGGGGGCCATGTTGCTCTTACTTGTTCTTCTTTCATTGATTGCCCACCCCCTTTACCAACTGACTTAACCACTCCTTCAACCATGGGGACCCCAGCTGCATCCAGTCACTCCATCTTACTATAGTTACCTTGACTGCAGCGGGTCCCCTCTCTACCAATCATACTACATGTCATGGTCCACAGTTCTGATGGATACTCACTGCCCTATAGAAAGTTTTCATCAGTTTTCTGCCTTTACCCCCTCTCTCTGTTGGCCTCAGTTTCCACCAAACACACATACAGTTTCTTTCTGGCAGCTATACCCAGGTTTTTCTTATTTGACTGTCGTTTTTTTTGTAGTTATTCCATCCCACCAATCACATGTCCCCTTATTCCTTCCCCTAAATCTCCAGCCAATCAATAAGTAGCAGTTTTCCTGCTATTCTCTTCCTGTTACAATTTTCTTTTCTTCAAATTTGATGTCACTTCCCGCCCCTATTGGCTGAAAGACCCTCACACCTCCTCGATTACGTATCATTAACATAGCTGGTTGAGCCTTTGGTTCCCACTACTTTTGGTTTACTATCCCTATTGGCTAAATATCACACACCACCAAAACATCTTCTTTCATTGGCCACTGATTCCCATCCAATTATTCTCTTTTCTTTTGTCAGCAACAAGTAATTATTGGCCACAAAGTTCTTTCCCAAACCCTATCACTCACCTCAGTTTTTTAACCAATGATTATGTCCCAGCTAGTTCTGCTAACCACTCAGGTAGCTTCCCACATACATTCATAAAAATAACAACCCTAATACAATTATTCGAGATGACTCTATCCAATAATGCTCTGGCTCCCATACAAATGAACCAATCAGCTTACAACACATACCAAATCAAGAGAAAAATAGTCTTTTGAAAATTATGTTTTACTGAATTTTAATGAATCTTGTATGAAACACATTGTCCCTAACAAGCATATAAAACATTGTGATATAAATCATTATTTCACAGCACTCACCTGACCAGCAAGTCTTATATTTATGATGTCCGAAAAATAGTAATAAAAATCCGTGTTGCAGTAATGTAAAGGGTTTTGCCTGGTATCAGTTTTTATTTATTTATTATTTTTTGAACAGGAAAGATTATAAGAAAAGGAATTTAAGGAATTGCACCAGATTTACACTTGGCATCGAATTTCTCAGTATCTGGCTTTTAGTTTTCAATATGAGGACCTTGGAATTTTGATTGATAATTTACAGTTTTCTGGACATATAAAAAAGTTCTTGAAATAATTTTAT